>NC_064628.1:77666825-77973893 GCF_023864275.1 Schistocerca cancellata
TAAATTCTGATTGGCTGACCATACTGACTGCCAATCAAAATGCTCGCTCATGATCATACTCGCGCCAAAACTGGCCTGCACCAATCCTTACATACAGATGCATCTACAGTCAATCTGACATGCAAATATTAAAGTAATGTTTAATAAACGAAAACGAAAAGGCAATAAATCTGGAAATATCCTTTAGATACAGATAATACTTCAGCTAACTTTCTGGTTGCTCTGTTACAATAGCAACCATACATAGACATACGTCATCAGCAAAGTGGGTAAGTTCCCTATGAACATTTCCCCACGACAGGCTTGCGTAACTCTTGCAGGTTACTTAAGACAGTATATAATGCAACATTAAAATCTGACAAATGTCCCACGTATACACTCTCATTCACTCACATATACTCCCACAACAATCCTGGACACCAATAGTAATTTTAACTGATTTTTATATTACGAAAACGAAAAATAATTAAAGTTTTGGTATGAAAATCTCAATTAATTAATTCTGCACCCTGCGAGTTCTGTTTAAGTTTTTAGATAATACCAAAGTATAAACTATTATATTTCCTAACTGAATTTAGTTTCCTAAGTGTTGGTTTTTGACTTTTTTAGCACTTTTTTTATCTCTTAATTTTTATACAGTCTTCTCCTGAATGACAAAAGGTAGTGTACCGATTTTGAAAATGATTTGATAATATTTGTTGTTGTTGTTATTGTGGTCTTCAGTCCTGAGACTGGTTTGATGCAGCTCTCCATGCTACTCTATCCTGTGCAAGCTCCTTCATCTCCCAGTACCTACTACAGCCTACATCCTTCTGAATCTGCTTAGTGTATTCATCTCTTGGTCTTCCTCTAGCATTTTTACCCTCAACGCTGCCCTCCAATACTAAATTGGTGATCCCTCGATGTCTCAGAACATGTCCTACCAAACGATCCCTTCTTCTACTCAAATTGTGCCACAAACTCCTCTTCTCCCCAATTCTATTCAATACCTCCTCATTAGTTATGTGATCTACCCATCTAATCTTCAGCATTCTTCTGTAGCACCACATTTCGAAAGCTTCTATTCTCTTCTTGTCTAAACTACTTATCGCCCACGTTTCACTTCCATACATGGTTACACTCCATACAAATACTTTCAGAAATGACTTCCTGACACTTAAATCTATACTCGATGTTAACAAATTTTTCTTCTTCAGAAACGCTTTCCTTGCCATTGCCAGTCTACATTTTATATCCTCTCTACTGCAACCATCATCAGTTATTTTGCTCCCCAAATAGAAAAACTCCTTTACTACTTTAAGTGTCTCATTTCCTAATCTAATTCCCTCAGCATCACCCGACTTAATTCGATTACATTCCATTATCCTCGTTTTCCTTTTGTTGATGTTCATCTTATACCCTCCTTTCAAGACACTGTCCATTCCGTTCAACTGCTCTTCCAATTCCTTTGCTGTCTCTGACAGAATTACAATGTCATCGGCGAACCTCAAAGTTTTTATTTCTTCTCCATGGATTTTAATACCCACTCCGAGCTTTCCTTTTGTTTCCTTTATTGCTTGCTCAATATACAGATTGAATAACATCGGGGATAGGCTACAACCCTGTCGCACTCCCTTCCCAACCACTGCTTCCCTTTCATACCCCTCGACTCTTATAACTGCCATCTGCTTTCTGTACAAATTGTAAATAGCCTTTCGCTCCCTGTATTTTACCCCTGCCACCTTCAGAATTTGAAAGAGAGTATTCCAGTCAACATTGTCAAAAGCTTTCTCTAAGTCTACAAATGCTAGAAACGTAGGTTTCCCTTTCCTTAATCTTTCTTCTAAGATACGTCGTAGGGTCAGTATTGCCTCACGTGTTCCAACATTTCTACGGAATCCAAACCGATCTTCCCCGAGGTCGGCTTCTATCAGTTTTTCCATTCGTCTGTAAAGAATTCGTGTTAGTATTTTGCAGACGTGACTTATTAAACTGATAGTTCGGTAATTTTCACATCTGTCAACACCTGTTTTCTTTGGGACTGGAATTATTATATTCTTCTTGAAGTCTGTCTCATACATCTTGCTCACCAGATGGTAGAGTTTTGTCAGGACTGGCTTTCCCAAGGCTGTCAGTAGTTCTAATGGAATGTTGCGACTCAGTGCTTTCAGTGCTCTGTCAAACTCTTCACGCAGTATCATATCTCCCATTTCATCTTCATCTACATCCTCTTCCATTTCCATAATATTGTCCTCAAGTACATCGCCCATGTATAGACCCTCTATATACTCCTTCCACCTTTCTGCTTTCCCTTCTTTGCTTAGAACTGGGTTTCCATAAAAGCTCTTGATATTCATGCATGTGGTTCTCCTTTCTCCAAAGGTCTCTTTAATTTTCCTGTACGCAGTATCTATCTTAGCCCTAGTGAAATAAGCCTCTACATCCTTACATTTGCCCTCTAGCCATTCCTGCTTAGCCATTTTGCACTTCCTGTCGATATCATTTTTGAGACGTTTGTATTCCTTTTTGCCTGCTTCATTTACTGCATTTTTATATTTTCTCCTTTCATCAATTAAATTCAATATTTCATCTGTTACCCAAGGGTTTCTACTAGCCCTTGTCTTTTTACCTATATTGATCCTCTGCTGCCTTAAGTATTTCATCCCTCAAAGTTACCCATTCTTCTTCTACTGTATTTCTTTCCCCCATTCCTGTCAATTGTTCCCTTATGCTCTCCCTGAAACTCTGTACAACCTCTGGTTTAAAGTCAGTTTATCCAGGTCCCATCTCCTTAAATTCCCACCTTTTTGAGGTTTCTTCACTTTTAATCTACAGGTCATAATCAATAGATTGTGGTCAGAGTCCACATCTGCCCCTGGAAATGTCTTACAATTTAAAACCTGGTTCCTAAATCTCTGTCTTACCATTATATAATCTATCTGATACCTTTTAGTATCTCCAGGGTTCTTCCATGTATACAACCTTCTTTCATGATTCTTAAATCAAGTGTTAGCTATGATTAAGTTATGCTCTATGCAAAATTCTATCAGACGGCTTCCCCTTTCATTTCTTACCCCCAATCCATAGTCACCTACTATGTTTCCTTCTCTCCCTTTTCCTATGCTTGAATTCCATTCACCCATGACTACTAAATTTTCGTCTCCCTTCACTACCTGAATAATTTCTTTTATCTCATCATACATTTCATCAATTTCTTCGTCATCTGCAGAGCTAGTTGGCATATAAACTTGTACTACTGTAGTAGGCGTGGGCTTCGTGTCTATCGTGGCCACAATGATGCGTTCACTATGCTGTTTGTAGTAGCTTACCCGTAATCCTATTTTTTTATTCATTATCAAACCTACTCCTTCATTACCCCTATTTGATTTTGTATTTACAACCTTGTATTCATCTGACCAAAAGTCTTGTTCCTCCTGCCACCGAACTTCAGTAATTCCCACTATATCTAACTTTAACCTATCCATTTCCCTTTTTAAATTTTCTAACCTACCTGCTCGATTAAAGGGTCAGACATTCCACTCTCAGATCCGTAGAACGCCAGTTTTCTGTCTCCTGATAACGACGTCCTCCTGAGTAGTCCCCGCCCGGAGATCCGAATGGGGGACTATTTTACCTCCGGAATATTTTACCCAAGAGGACGCCATCATCATTTAATCATACAGTAAAGCTGCATGCCCTCGGGAAAAATTACGGCTGTAGTTTCCCCTTGCTTTCAGCCGTTCGCAGTACCAGAACAGCAAAGCTATTTTGGTTAGTGTTACAAGGCCAGATCAGTCAATCACCCATACTGTTGCCCCTGCGAGTACTGAAAAGGCAGCTGCCCCTCTTCAGGAACCACACGTTTGTCTGCCCTCTCAACGGATACCCCTCCGTTGTGGTTGCACCTACGGTACGGCTATTTGTATCGTTGAGGCACGCAAGCCTCCCCACCAACGCCAAGGTTCGTGGTTTATGGGGGGTTGATAACATTTAATATCATTTATTCAGGTTCTAATAGGTGGTGAATGTCCGCATCCAGTAAGAGACATTGGATAGCTTTCCCACGCCAGGTAGTGACAGATGCGCGTGTGTCTCCCGGTTAGGCCAGCAGATGTCAGCCACCGGAGTTTCATGCAGATAGCTATCCGAAAAGAAACTTGCGACGCTACACAATGACCAGCGAAGACGTTTCTGGAGACAATGCAGACAGCGGTGGGATACCATCCTGACTGTCACCCAGTGTACGGCCCGACAACGAGGATTGATGGTCTGAGGTGCCATTTCTTTTCCTAGCATGACTTCTCTGTTTGTCATCCATGGCACCCTTACAAGACAACGGTACGTTGACGATATTCTACGTCCGTTTTGTTGCCATCCTGGGCGAACATTTCAGCAAGATAGTGCCTGCCCGCGAACGGTGAGAGTTTGTGCTGCCTGTCACCGTGCTTGCCAAATCCAGCATTGGCCAGCAAAGTTACCAGACCGGTGCTAAACTCAGAACATTTGGAGTATTATGGGCAAAGCCTTCCAGCTATTTCCGAATTTTGACAATCTAACTAGCCAAGTCGACAGAATTTTGCGCTATATCCCACAGGAGGACATCCAAAAACTCGATCAGTGCCTTGCAAAATGACTGCTTGCATAAGGGTCAGAGGTGGACCAACGAGTTACTGACTTGCCAGATTTGTGCAACTACTTCTCTCGAATAAATCATCCAATTTTTTTCTGAAATTGTACTCATTTGTTTGTCTGTACGTCTACACCACATCTACCAATTTCTGTCCCATTTGGATGACTCCTCATCGTGCACATTTTTAGTTTCTCTTTTTTTGTTTCTTTCTTGTCTTAGAGTGTGTAAACAAAGAGATTAGTTATTCTTTATTTTCATAGTATCAAACAAAATTATTAATGCTGGTAAACGTTGTTAAAAATAAGTAGAGGCCTATACTTCTATATGTTGTTTGTTGTACCAGAAACAGTATACACATCTTGATCTCTAGTGAAACTGGGCACGTGCTGTGCTTTCTGTGATGTGAAGGTATTGGTAATTTCACAGTCATCTAGTGACGATTCTTTCTTGACTATCATTGTCTACGGCACACATGATTGATATTCCTTTACAGCCGTGGCTGCAACACATTCCTCACATCTAGTCCCTTTTTTATTTACACTCAATTAAAAAAATGATGTTCATATCCGGATGCGGACTCACCATTAACCTGAGTGTAGGACGTTAATGATTCTCACATATTTACAGTAGAATCATTTCTAAAACAGTTTTTCATTATTTTAACGTAGCGAAAGACTTCTCTTGACTAGTTGATTCACTGATTTTTTTCACTTTCCTTTCGCATTTTAACTTTTCCCTACCTTTTCCTATTTTTTGATAATTCCCGAGGTATCTTATCCGTGGAGTCATTATCATAGGTCGTCCGAGTAGCTAAGCACCTGCTATTATCGCTGGATAATTTTCTTAATTGTGCAATAATTATTTGTCACTTATCATCTTAGAGCAAACAACGTATCGTGACATGATGCAGTTCTCAACAGTAAAAGTGTGTCTGCAGTCATCCACGCCGTTGCTTAGCATCAGTCTGAGATGATGGCACTGACAAGCAACGTGGATATATCCATTTGTAATCACAAAAATCTTAATAAAACCGTGAAATGCACACGGAGCAACGATAGTAGTCAAAAAGTTAGCCATTAAAGAACATTTCATTGTGAGGTGGGCCAATCGGTGCCACCGAAAACAGGCATCAAATGAATTGCACTTTTTCGCGGATGCATAACATAAATTCTCACAGGCAAATATGTTTAATGAATATGGAGATATTCTATGCTGTACGTATATTCAGGATAATTTGATTTCGCAAATCAGTCATCTGGCCTATTTATTAAAGTTTGCAGTCAGTTCTAGTGTCTATTGAACAAGTCGGCTTTTGTCAAGGCCGAATGTGTGATTAGGGTTCCCATGTCTAGCCGGTGCCCCGTCGGGACACTGAGATGATGGTGTATAAATGAAGCAAAAAGTTTATTCAATATAAGCACCTTTTATTTATAACACAATTACAGCGAACTTGTTGCAGCAGTAGTAGTTGGTACACCATACTTTTTGAAAGGGTTCACCTTTTTCAGTCTTTTTTTCTCTTTTACATATTTACAAAACTATATGCATATCAGTTTGTGGTTAAACTGGCACTGAAAGATTGATTCCACAGTCACTGGCAGCAGTCGATATGTTTCATCAGTCCACTGGGCGGACATAAGCGAAAATACTCTTTCGACAGTGACAATGTGTGCGGGAATAGAAAACAAATTAGCTGTTGGCATCTGCGTTCAGAATCTTTGGGTTCGTTACGAAAGTAAATCCACTTCCACAGAGTTTTTAGACTTCCAGTCTTCCAACTAACGCTTAGTTTCTGTCCTTTTTTACGTTTCCTGTACGTTATTATTTATTTCATTTTTCCGTTATTGTGTTACATTTCAGTTTCTTCCCGCCAAAATCCCACAATCTGTCACGGTAGTCCGTTTTATTCAATATTTATTATTAAAAATTACCGCTATTCAATAAAATTAAGAGTTCGCGATGCGCGAAACAGTAGTGGAAGTTAGATTCTCCATAGTTCCTTTTCTTACTCGCGTAACCTACGACAATACGTTATTTCTGACATGTATATTTCTCTTTCTCTGTTCTTACTTTTTTGGTACATTAAATTCTTTTCGATATAGTTCGTGGCTAAGTTATTAATAGCGTGAACTATGATTGTAAGCGTATCATCTTTTTTATCTGTGCTATAATCGTTTGTTTATGAATACAGTATGACCCGTTGTCTTCTAAGATGTCTCTGGTCTCTGGATAGCATTTGGCTTAGGTATGGCGTCACTTGTCAAAGCTGAAGGATGGAATCTGACACTATAATTGATCGAAGCTTTGTCTGAGATAGTTTCTGTTGGAAGGGCACTATTAACATCACAAATACTGCGACTTGTTACTTTTATTAATACTTTTTCGTCCCAACATTTAATATCGCCTGTCACTAAATAACTTCTCAAGGGAAAGACAACAATCGGCGAAAGTTCGCACAAGATATTCGAACAGAAGTGACAGTGGCACAGAGCACTAGTTGCCAATCGTGTATTTATTCTAGTATTGTTGACGTAGCAATAATTGCTTCCTACATTGTTGATACAAATTGATTTGCTCTGCTATGCTATATTACGATTATGGATCTACATGCCTTCCACCTGGTTACTGTCCGCAAACAACAGAGTTGTCAAATCATTCTGTAGGTTGTTGTTAATTCCAAGCTTGCCAGCCATCCTAAAGTGTTCTGTATTTTGAAGAATGTAGAGTTTAACGTAACTAATGTTATGGTTAACTGGCATCTACCTGCCACACATATTATCTACTGTCGTGTGTCTTATGAAAATAGTGTTTATTCAAAGCTCGACAGCCTTTTAGCCGGCCGAAGTGGCCGTGCGGTTAAAGGCGCTGCAGTCTGGAACCGCAGGACCGCTACGGTCGCAGGTTCGAATCCTGCCTCGGGCATGGATGTTTGTGATGTCCGTAGGTTAGTTAGGTTTAACTAGTTCTAAGTTCTAGGGGACTAATGACCTCAGCAGTTGAGTCCCATAGTGCTCAGAGCCATTTGAACCATTTTTTTTGAACAGCCTTTTAATTCATTGCCGGTTTTGGTATTTCATTAAAATATTGTTTAGCACTTAGTGCTTGCCCAGTTGGCTTAATTTATTGGCGTTCTGCAGTTTATTACAGTACTCTTTAATACTTTTAGTGCTTATAAAATTTGTTTTATGCATTGGTTTTATATTTAATTAGAATAGTGTTTAATTCTGCCTATACGCGTTTGTTACAGGATAGATTTGCCGTTAGTTAATGCGTTATTTAACAGGGGCGGAGCCAAAAAGGGACTTAGTCTTATGCTTAGGTCGGTCTGGTGGCATTCACCAAAATATTTTGTAGATTTGTTATACGGGGTGATCAGAAACAGTCTGAAAAGTTTGTAAGTGTGATGCAGGGTAGAGTATGCTGAGAAGTAATTGTTAAGTAAAAAATTCGATATGTTGCTCCGTTTCCGAGTTAATTAGCGTTGGAGTGAGTTAATGAGGCGATTGCGCGTGCAAATTCAGGCTGACCACCAGAGACGGTGTCGTCAAACATGTTCTTTGCTTGGCTTCCTAAAAACCAAAAAGAAAGCGATAAAAAAATTCAACATGGGACTTTAGTAAGAACTGAAAGGCTGAGCAGTCTCGTGGGCTGTCGTGAACGGTAAGAGAATAACTTACACTAATTGTATCTGGCGGGCCGCTTGAATATGCTAGCACAACGGTCTTATTGACTGACTTCAATGCTCATTTATTCGGAAACGGTACAACGTATCGCATTTTTTCTTAACAATTGTTTCTCAGCACAGCCTATCCTCCAACACCCTTACGAACTTTTCAGACTGTTTTTGATCACCCTGTATATCTGCAAGAATAGTGCCTATTTTGGTAAGACAGCTGCATTACTTGCCATCTGCTATATGCGGAACTAGCCGCCGGTATAGTAATTATCTTGTCATTTGTTTATTTGGAGTTTTGCCCACCGGGCGTAGTTGATGCCATCTATATATTTGCTCGATTATTTCCACTGTGTTTTTTTTCCTGTAATCTTCGAAATTAGCCGCTGCCTTGCGTCTGTGTTTTGTATTTAACTTGTATATGACTTAATGCAACTGTAAAGTAAGAGAAACCGTCTTTATTATAAGTTCAACTTGGTGGTTTGGTAGGTCATTGCGCCTCAAATGACCCTGTGTTTAAGCTTAAGATCCTCCATAAGAAATACTAATTTCTGTGAATCCTGCAGCACCTTCACCTATTGTAAAGGTTGTTGCATGGTCGCCAGCCTTCAATTATGTTTCTTTGCATTTGTTGTAAATGCGTAATTCTTCCCACTGAAGTTTAGCCAGTGTTGATGTAAAGTGATATTGATGGCAGAGGCGTCGCGTTCCTTGGTTAAAATTATACGCAAAATTGAAACGGCTTCGCAATGATAGATATTTTTCGTTGGGCCTTAAGCCATTTATACAGTTGCTAAAAATAATTAATTGCTTGATCTCGACCTGTATTTCTTTATTAACCACTTATACTCCAATTTCTTAATGCTTTAATTACACTGCTTGAAAAAAGTACTACATCTACAAACACGATGTCTATTTTGATACGATGGCGCCATATGCCCCGTGGAGGATAGTAGATATATTGATAATTATTTCACTGTCGTCCGCCAACAGATAACGTAGTGCCATGACCACCAGAGCACCATCTGCGTCTACCCTTTAGTAAGGAATGCTTACAGCCAGAAGGCTTCTTGTGGAACAAACGTGTGAAGCAAGTAGGCAATCATGCCATGGATATGCACTTGTGATTCCTTCAGCCCTCTGAGCGAGTCTGAAAGAGGTCAAATCGTAGCCTTCCGGATGGCGGGATGGTCCTTTTTGAGGATTGCCACACAAGTTAGAAGTGTTGCGTCAGTTGTACAACGATGCTGATGTCAGTGGGTACGCGAACCTTCTCACACCCGTAGACGAGGTTCTGGATGTCCGCGAAGCACAGTGCCCGCCGGTGTCATCATATTGTAAGGGGAGCAGTGGCAGGTCGTATCTCTACCACAACACAGATAAGAGGGCTTATGAGTCCACACCTGTCAACACGAACTGTAGCGAACTGGTTATTAGCATTGGGACTACCGGCACGCACGCCTCTAGCCGTTTTCCTCTCTCGCCGCAGCATCGATGTGCAGACTGGTGCCATTAGAAGATCACTTGGAAGATGTGTAAGGTGCAATATTTGTGGTTTACTTATTTTACAACTGAAGACAACTGTGTAAGTAGGAATGACATGTTTGATGTCGCAACATGAGCACAAAAATACACGCTTTTACACAGTTTTCAATGTGACAACAAAAAGCAGTTGTCAGGATAACTCATCTCGTCAACATCAAAAAGTGAAATAATCCTAAACTCAACAAGATTAAATATTAACTCTCAGAAGGTTAAATTATCCTAAACACGACAATATTAAAGTTTAACTAGAAGTTTCTTTACAAAATTGTTCCTACACTTACATTATGATGTTGGTCAGTACTACGAAAATCGTCCGATTCCGGTTCAAAGTTCGGTACTATTTTTAGGATGACAATCAACTCTATGGTGGATGGTTAGTTATGTGACAAATTGAGCAAAAAAGATTACCCAAGGTCGCTCGATTTTACGGTGGACGCAAGCTGGTGAACCAACAAGTTTACACCTTGTAACCTCCCCCTCACTTATCGACCTTAATGACAGTGAAAAATTAAACCGCGTGTACCTAATGGAAATTTGGGAAAAGCAATCGTCACCGAGGTTAATTTGTCGGTAAAGAGGGAGGAAAGGATTACATCTAAATGAAAGGAAAAATGCTAATGAAACTGGTGGAAATTAATTTTGAAATAGGGGTAAAGTTAATAAAGAAAGTAAATGTGCAGACGTTACATTAACAATTAATTAGCGGTAATTAGGTATTTGAGATTTGTGGGAAATTATGGTCGCCAGTCCTAAGGACAATTACTATAGTAACTGAAAAAGAAAGGTTATTACACATATAATTAGCACTAGAAGCGTGGCAACTGAAGGTTGACACGTGTAGTGTGAAAACTGAAAGTTTGTCAGAAGTAATAAATTTCGCTACACTCTGACTTAATTTAGCAAAAGAATTAATAAAACCGGAAAATTGAAAGTTAATTTAGTGACTGAAATTAATAGTGAGCTATGTTTCTGAAGCACAACGAAATTCAGTAAAATGCGGTTAGTCTTGGACTACCTCAACAATCATTTCAAAAGCTACTTGAATCTACGCAATTTAGAAATAAGAGATTTAACTTTGAACTTGAATTAAATGATTCTGAACAATTAACAATAGTAAAATTTGGTACGTACCAAGCTGAGCTGCAGTCACAGGTAAGCTAAAATATGGCAACAAGACTAGCACTCTTAATTTGTGCTTGTGTAATCTAGATATTGTAGCCAGCTATGAATACTTTAACTCAACTTTGAAATTAAAGCAGCGAAATTGAATTATATTGTACTTTAATGCTGGCGTCTGAATTTCAACGACACTCGGGTTCATTCCGGAAAAGGAAGGGACCCTGCTTGGTAATGCAATTGGGACAATGAGCAACAAAGGTTCAAGCTAAGTTGCTGTAATTTTGTGATGCAACCATTTTAAAAGTATGAAAAGCTGAGGTCTGCCATACAGTTCTAAATACGTGCTTCCAGTCTTCCTTGTTGGTTGATTGGAGGTTTGAAGTCGTCGATCGAGGAGGTGGCGACAGTCACTCATTGTCGGCCGTCGCTGTTGCAGAGGCTGGATGTTGGCGCGCCTTCTTCTCGACACGGTCGCCAGTCGAAACGGGCTCTTGATGTGCGCCAGATAATGCTTTCCGTCCGCGACACCATGTCAGAAACTATCATCGCAAGTCGAGCGCAATTACATGCTGCCAAACCCCGAAAGCGCGGCAACTCGCGGGAGCGTCACACAACACACCTGCTCCACTCGCTACTCCAGCCACACTCTCCCTGGCCGCGCTCTACGCGGCAGAGTTAACACTACCAAAGATCCTACACACTTTGATTCTTCACACGACCTATCGATGTAATCGTTCGATAGCAGTTTTCCCTAGGCAAGACCCAGCGTAAAAATACAAGTAATATTTACGAAACAAACCAATTATACATCGACATAAATGCATAAATATATATATACCAATAGTAAAACAATTACAATATGTAAAGACACAGAAATGTCATATATTCAGGTAACAAAAATAAGGAAAACAAATTTATAGTACAGTAGATGGAAATAGGAGGATATGCATTTCCGGCGTTACAACCTCTGCACGCGGTATTTACCTTAAGCTGTGATGAGCTGTCGTCTGCTAGGCTACTCTCTTCCGGTGAAATTCCTATAAAACTAATTACACCATTGCTGAATTTTTCCAGCAGAAACTTTGTCTATGTTTCTCATTATGCGAGACAACATGTACTCATCCTTCGTCTTAGAATGTGGCGATATACACGCGCATGGTTGGATCAGCGTGTATATCATAATGCCCTCTCAGTTCTCGCAAGAACAATTAACTAATTGGCTGGTTCGTTTCTCCAAAGTTGGAGCTAAACGATGCTACAGCTAATTTGTATCTGTATATCAGCCGCTGTGAACGCAGTGTTCACACAAATTACTCCTCTGCGTCGTACAGAGCGTTATGCACCCTGTTCTGCAGTTGACGCCAGTTCAGAGAAGAACCTCCGAAAATTTCCGTCTTGTCTTACTCATAGCCGAACTGTCTCCCCACCTGGGTTCTTTCGTTCTTCCCGTCTCGGCTTTTTTCGACCAAGGAGCGTTCCTCTTATTTTATGGAAACTCTCTCTACCAATCGCTAGGTCCCTACCATTAAATTGTCTCTTTTCTCCTTCCCAGCGCATTTCCTCCAATCGAATGTTTTGTGCCCATTCCAGATGCTTAAATGCATACATTGTCTTCCTCACATATGTTCCACTTTCTGGACATGTGATCGAAAACGCGTCACTGGTCTTGTTTCGTATCCATTTGTAATTCTGAAAGGCAGATTTCTAAAATCTCTCTTTCCTGTCCTCCCTCAGATTGGCCGTTATTTTCACTCTCCTCATCTGAGTCACCTGGCCAGTCGTTGACTTTCTGCCCGGGACATCCCTTTAAGTGGTTTCCGTGTTACCCCTGTAGCGCAGCCTTGCCTCTGCCCTCGTCCCTCTGAATTCCAAACTAAAACGCCTCTTGCTCCTTGTTTCACCTTCCACTCAAACGTGCATTATAGGAACGGTGTGTTAATTACCGTCAATTGAGTGTCATCCCTTTTTGCATTTCATACTGACAGGCAAATTTGCTCATTACTACCAAATTAAGTTAGATGTCATATTCACCTTGCCATTGTGATATATGAAGCTCTCATGTAAGGTGTGAATCTGACCTTCATTTATTCTGCCACCTTACAGATTGAACGGCGCGCTGCCATCTTCAGCGATGAAAGCAGATCCTGCCTGCACGCAACTGGTGGTCGTTTGTTTGTACGTCGTAGACATGGTGAGCGCCGTCTCGTTGAGTGCACTCGTCCAAGACACACTGGCCACACCCTAGGCCTTAAGGTCCAGCTACAACTCTTGTTCACCTTTGGTGTTTGTGGAGGGGCCGATAACCAGCGCTTGGTACGTGCAGAATGCTGTGACTCTCGTTCGTTTGCTGTTCTGCAACACGAAGGTGATTTGTCTTTACGACAGGATAATGATCGTCCACACTCTGCC
Organism: Schistocerca cancellata; assembly: GCF_023864275.1. NCBI lineage: Eukaryota > Metazoa > Arthropoda > Insecta > Orthoptera > Acrididae > Schistocerca > Schistocerca cancellata. The sequence goes on from NC_064628.1 coordinate 77,680,181, forward strand.
TGTGAAATTCAATGGGCTCTAAAAGACGTGCAGCAACTTTCCTGTCCAGCACGATCTAGACTTCTCGCTAATCGAACACGTGTGCGATCTTACGGGACGAGAAGCTACTCGTGCAACTCGTCAACCAACAACTTTTAAAGAACTAAGTGAAGAGGTCGAGCAGGTGTGGCATGACGTGTCCCAGGACAGTATTCGCCATCTGCACCATCGACTGGACGCCAGAGTCAGTCTAAAACGGTGTATTAATCTTTTTCGGACAATGTTGAGCGGATGATTTGGATGGGATTCGGTTAATGAAAAGGGGACATACAATTCAAGGTGTATTTCCCCAAAACAATTAATTAATTGTAATAAATTACACTGTGGCTTACAAATTACAGTGACACAAACAAATCAAGCTGCTTACAATAAAAATGTTATATACCACAGGTAAACAGAGAAACTTCAAAACTGTCTACAAAAAAAATGGTTCAAATGGCTCTGAGCACTGCTTTGGTCATCAGTCCCCTAGAACTTAGAACTCCTTAAACCTAATTAACCTAAGGACATCACACAAATCCATGCCCGAGGCAGGATTCGAACCTGCGACCGTAGCGGTCGCGCGGTTCCAGAATTTATCGCCTAGAACCGCTCGGCCACTCCGGCAGGCAACTGTCTACAATTTGATACATGAACAAATAATCATTGTGCATTGTGCATTAAACTACATACTTTCACCCAATACAGTTAAATTTTTAAATGTGAAGCACAAATCTATAATTTACAATTAAATTTTCAGTTGAAGTTACTCCTTCCTATACCTTCTTTAAAAGAGTGATAAAATTTCCAACAGGTATCTCAATTAAAAATGCCCTAAAATCCTTAATACAACAACACGTACATGACTAAACATATGTACGGCAAAGCCCAACATCAACAGCGCAAAACACATTCAAACTCTCGCCAACATGGGCCGCTTGCCGGTGAAAACATGTTACGACTACAGCAGCGGGCAAACTTACATAGGTAATAACAGAGGCCACCTAGCAATCTTGCCAAAATCAGTTTACACGAAGGAGGAAGAAGGGGGGGGGGAGGAAACACAATAAATGCCATACGCAAGTGCACTTGCCAAACCTACTACTAAAAATACAGTATAAAAGGCTTTCAATTAATGACAAATCCGGGATAGGTCCGGCAATATTGCACCTGAGCACTAGTAGCCAAAATAAGGTTGACAGATACCAAGGTCTGACATCATCTTAGGGCTAACTGGCACAACAAATAAATAAGAGCAAAAGAAGAAGCAAATGCTAATGCCCAAGAATTTAAATAGGATTAAGTACACACGAGGCTAAAATCAATTGCTAGCACCTTGGACATCATCTTAGGCTTAACTGAAACTACAAATAAATAAAGGTAAAAGAACAGACAAATGACAATGCCCATCAATTTAAATAAAAATGAGTAAGCACAAGGCTGAAAGCAAAAGCGATTGCTAGCAACTTAACAAGCACACAAAAAAATATCAAACTGCTGCCACATCGCAAAACGGAACGGACGCGCACGCAGTCCCCAGCAAGCCAGAAAACCAATAACACACACTCCAGCAACCGAGACAGACTGACCACAGTAATTTCAACTCAGAATCGGGGGGCGTGAGCACACCGGGTCCACGCAAAACACACTGCCACATAATTCTCACCAACAGATACGGCTGACCCCCGGGCGGGAAAACAGGGGCGACGATCGGGTACACACCAGCAGAAAACTCGACACCCAGACACCGGCTAAAACGGAATCACGCAGAAAATATAAACAACAGCTGAAGTAAGGTGAAGTAAGGTGAAACGAACCCCGCCACGCAGACCGGACAGAGCAAACACACAGAAAGCCTGCCCTGCAGTCCTTACAACTCCTGGGTGCGGAGACCCAAGCGATATCGTGGCACCCTTTTCAGAGGCTGAGAACCTCGAGCGATCGCGTCCGGGGATCCATCAGTTGTCCACTACAACGCCCAAATCAACGAGGCCCGCCAACAACGAGACCACACCTCCGTGCCGGGGCGGAAGGCAAAATACCACCAGCTCGGTGCGAATCCAACTGCCGAGACGATCGCGAGCGGCCCCCCGCGAGAAACGATCCAGAGGGCAGCAGCCGCCTCAGCACCTGCGCAGGCCGAACCACACGGAAACAGAAATACGAGGGCAGTTCAATAAGTAATGCAACACATTTTTTTTCTGAAACAGAGGTTGTTTTATTCAGCACTGAAATACACCAGGTTATTCCCCAATCTTTTAGCTACACAACACTATTTTTCAACGTAATCTCCATTCAATGCTACGGCCTTACGCCACCTTGAAATGAGGGCCTCTATGCCTGCACGGTACCATTCCACTGGTCGATGTCGGAGCCAACGTCGTACTGCATCAATAACTTCTTCATCATCCGCGTAGTGCCTCCCACGGATTGCGTCCTTCATTGGGCCAAACATATGGAAATCCGACGGTGCGAGATCGGGGCTGTAGGGTGCATGAGGAAGAACAGTCCACTGATGTTTTGTGAGCTCCTCTCGGGTGCGAAGACTTGTGTGAGGTCTTGCGTTGTCATGAAGAAGGAGAAGTTCGTTCAGATTTTTGTGCCTACGAACACGCTGAAGTCGTTTCTTCAATTTCTGAAGAGTAGCACAATACACTTCAGAGTTGATCGTTTGACCATGGGGAAGGACATCGAACAGAATAACCCCTTCAGCGTCCCAGAAGACTGTAACCATGACTTTACCAGCTGAGGGTATGGCTTTAAACTTTTTCTTGGTAGGGGAGTGGGTGTGGCGCCACTCCATTGATTGCCGTTTTGTTTCAGGTTCGAAGTGATGAACCCGTGTTTCATCGCTTGTAACAATCTTTGACAAGAAATTGTCACCCTCAGCCACATGACGAGCAAGCAATTCCGCACAGATGGTTCTCCTTTGCTCTTTATGGTGTTCGGTTAGACAACGAGGGACCCAGCGGGAACAAACCTTTGAATATCCCAACTGGTGAACAATTGTGACAGCACTACCAACAGAGATGTCAAGTTGAGCACTGAGTTGTTTGATGGTGATCCGTCGATCATCTCGAACGAGTGTGTTCGCACGCTCCGCCATTGCAGGAGTCACAGCTGTGCACGGCCGGCCCGCACGCGGGAGATCAGACAGTCTTGCTTGACCTTGCGGCGATGATGACACACGCTTTGCCCAACGACTCACGGTGCTTTTGTCCACTGCCAGATCACCGTAGACATTCTGCAAGAGCCTATGAATATCTGAGATGCCCTGGTTTTCCGCCAAAAGAAACTCGATCACTGCCCGTTGTTTGCAGCGCACATCCGTTACAGACGCCATTTTAACAGCTCCGTACAGCGCTGCCACCTGTCGGAAGTCAATGAAACTATACGAGACGAAGCAGGAATGTTTGAAAATATTCCACAAGAAATTTCCGGTTTTTTCAACCAAAATTGGCCGAGAAAAAAAATGTGTTGCATTACTTATTGAACTGCCCTCGTACAAGTGGCTATCGATAGTGCCGGATACGCAAAGCGCCAGAGAAATGGCACAAATGTGTTTTGGCTTAATTGTGGAAGACGTTTGTTATTGGGCCTTAAGCCGTTTGTGCTATTGCTAAATATAGTTAGCTGATGTTCTTGGACTATCTGTTAATGAGCAACGCCGTAGGGTGATTAATAATTTGTTCGCAACTGCTTAATACTTGAATCACTTGATTATCTCATCTTGGTCCTCCATCGTGGTGTGACCGTAGTTGTTTTCTAATTATCATCTTACTCTCATGCATTCCAAGTGTTGTATTTAACTGCGCACTTTTTCATTGGAAAAGTTTTAATTTTTTAATCAACTAGTGTTCTAGTATACTTTATTTTGTGAACGCAGTACCTTTCTACGACCCGAGCAGCTCCCTATCGTATCAGATTCTAAAATTTCTTCATTACTTTTTATAAGACACATGGTTAACAGTTTTTACAGCCCAAACAATTGTTTAAGATTGTGTCACATATGATCTTTATAAGGTATTTAATTTGAAGCATGTAAAAATTTACTGACAATGTTTTAACAAGTTTTCTCTTCTTAAAAAACGTACACGAAGATTGTAGTATCACATGAAGAGAATGTAGTTGATGTACCGACTGTAATGCTACAACACGCATACAGGCTGGTTTTAGTGAAACGTTCGCTACTTGAGAGGGTCCCCATGAAAAGTGAGTCAACGTAGGACAATGAAACTTTGAGGAAATATTTGTGAGGACACGCCGAAGAAAAATAACGAAAAAAGCATAGAAAAGCACACATTTTAATTTCCACGCGAGAGGGTAACGTTTATTAACTGCTTACTGTGTTAACGTTTCATATTGCAAACGATGCTCAGTGTGACCACCATCTGCATCCACGACAGCCTGGAACCGCACTAGAGATTACACTAAAAAAAATGTAAATGTCATGTGACTAGGACCACCCGTCGGGTAGCCCGTTAGCCGGGTGCAAGTCTTTCGATGTGAGGCCAATTCGGCGACTTGCTCGTTTGCTCGTCGATGGGGATGAAATGATGGTGAGTAGGACAATACAACACCCAGTCCCTGAGCGGATAAAAATCTCCGACCCAACAGGGAACTGTCGCGCTGACCACTAAACTACCGGGGACGGACAGAGATTGCACTAATGCTGCCTGAAAAACGGTGCACCACGGAATAGCAGTAGTGACACAGCTTGTGTACTGAAACTCCCTGGCAGATTAAAACTGTGTGACGGACTGAGACTCGAACTCGGGACCTTTGCCTTTCGCACTATCCCGCGAAAGGCAAAGGCCCTGAGTTCGAGTCTCGGTCCGGCACACAGTTTTAATCTGCCAGGAAGTTTCATATCAGCGCACACTCCGCTGCAGAGTGAAAATCTCATTCTAGCTTGTGTACTGCCTGAAAATCGCACATTGCGTCAGCACTCACAGCCATGGCAACAGTAACTTCTTCAACAATTTGTGGCAGAATTGGCCATCGGCCACTTGTTGGAGCAATTCCGAAGTGACCAGTTCATTCGAACCTCCGAATCATGTTACTCAACCCCATTGTGGGTATAGGACCTTTTCGTAATTCTCGATTCTCGCGAAGAGCTGCATCACTCTTGCTCCTTATAGATGTCAGCTACCTCCAGCCGTAATTCACACTGATGTTTGTGTTTCATTCCTAATTCGCCATACCCATCTACTCTGGGTCACGCAGCAGAAGTTTAATTATAGCCAACCTGTACAATGACAATTCGAGATCCAATGCGTCGCCTGTAAAAAAAAAAAAAAAAAAAAAAAAAAAGAAGTGTAGAGTCCTAAACCTGCTGCCCACCAATAAGACAAAGGCACGCCATATGCATGGTACACATTTATGACTCAATGTAGATGAGCTTGTTTTGATATGTAATACACATCCATTTGCTAATCATACTTGTACTTATTAGGACAGTGGTAAATCATCCGGATTACACAGACTACGACACAACTGCGAATAAGACTGATCTAGAAAGTCCTTAGACTTTTGCCGAGAGGTTCTAGGCGCTACAGTCGCAGGTTCGAATCCTGCCTCGGGCATGGATGTGTGTGATGTCCTCAGGTTAGTTAGGTTTAAGTAGTTCTAAGTCTAGGGGACTGGTGACCTCAAATGTTAAATCGCATTGTGCTTAGAGCCATTTGAACCATTTTTTAACCAAAAGTTTTGCAATCACAGACGAAAATAAAGGAAATTTATACAGGCGTTCCTTTTCTAAATTATAATGTAGTATTCATCACAAATAATTTAAAAGTAAATGCTCAATGGCTTTAATGATTTTCGTATTGGATTATGTCTTTTCTCCTTTCTCTTAGTAAATATTGTGTGTTCTTGTTTATATATTGTAAGGAGATTCTACCAAATAATGGCAAGGCCTGTTCCAACCTAGTTTTTGAAAGAAACATCAAAAACTTTTAGTAAACTGGATCAACTGTTTTGCAAAAAAATGTTCTTTTATGCAAGGTTAGGCATACGACTTTAAGACCCACCAGGGCTGCCGAGCGCGCTAACGCGGTGCTTCCTGGACTCGGCTAGGCGCGCCGGTCCCGGATCGAATCCGCCCGACGGATTAACGACGAGGGCCGGTGTGCCGGCCAGCCTGGATGTGGTTTTTAGGCGCTTTTCCACATCCCGCTAGGTGAATACCGGGCTGGTCCCCACATTCCGCCTCAGTTACACGCGTGGCAGACATTTGAAACACGTCCGCACTCTTTCACGATTTACACTCGACGCAGACAGTTGGGGTACTCTGATTCCATCCTGGGGGGTACGGGGTGGCGGCAGGAAGGGCATCCGGCCACCCCTAACACTAACACTGCCAAATCTGTTGCAACCACGCCGACCCTGCGATCGTTGCGGGACTATGGCGTAAGCGAAAGAAAGAAAGGCATACGATTTTAAGATGATTTGATGATAATAGACTTCATTAATATAAATGTGTGTGATGCTGTGTATTATAGAGGATCAAGAAAACAAAACAAAAGGTTGATTCTAAAAACATTTATTGCACATAGTATAAAACAGACAGTATTTTCAGTGCAAATATGTATCAATAATAATATATTATTGCATATTTACACAAATGAAGATTTACAGTGTTCTATACATTAAATTAAGGGAAGAAAGGTACGAGTGGAGGAAGAGTGGACAGTGGACTCTGCTCTGGCACTACCCGCCTTCAGCAAGTGGGCTGAGGACGGCTCCAGCCCAGCAGGGGCACTCGCTCAGTCGTCATCCGGCGCCAAGGCCTGTCTGTGTCCGAAAGTGGAAGCAACCTGTGTTACAAGGTGCGTCCCATCGCGTGCTGAGACTAGGATGCAGCAGTGTAGCAACAGGTGTCCATCACGACATTTGTGCTTGCCATACAGGTATATGTTACATGTGTGTGTGTGTGTGTGTGTGTGTGTGTGTGTGTGTGTGTGTGTGTGTGTATGCATGTGGTAAACATTTCCAGGGAGGGAGCAGATGTGATGTTCAACTTAGGCAGGTCCGACGGGCAGGTTGGTGGCGGCGACTCTGAAGCCCAGGGCGTCGGCGTGGTACTTGACACTCTGCACCAGGCCGTTGCCGTCTACGTAGGAGTAGCCGCCGACAGTGGAGCCGTCAGCAGCGCGGCTCTCAGTCTTAGCGGAGTTTCCGTCGGCGTAGCCGTAGGTGTACTGGCCGAGTTCGTCCTGGACGCGGTACTGGCTGGAGGCGGCCACTGGCAGGACGGCCGCGGCGGCGGGTGCGGAGTAGGCGACAGGCGCGGGGGCGGAGTAGGCGACGGCGGCGGGGGCGGCGGCGACCACGTACGCCGCAGGAGCGGCGGCCACGACGGGGGCGGCGGCGGCGTAGGCGGCCACGGGACCGGCGGGGACCACCTGCGCACCGTGAGCGGCGACGGCGGAGTAGGCGAAGCTGCGGGCGGGAGCGACGGCCAGGGCGGGGGCGGCGTAGGCCACGGGGGCGGCGAGGGCCGTGGCGGCGGGGGTGGACAGCACGGCGGCGGGGGCGGCCGCGCTCAGGAAGCCGGGGCTGCGCTTCTTGCGGCCGAGGACGGCGGCCTTGGCGGCCAGGTGGGCGTCGAAGTGGGCGGCCTTGGCGGCGGCGACTTCGGGGGTGTCGGCGACGACGGCGGGCGCGGCGGCCACGGCGACGGCGGGGGCGGGGGCGGCTGCCAAGGTGGCGGGCGCGGGAGCGGGAGCGGCGGGACCGACCGGCAGGTTAGTGGCGGCGACGCGGAAGCCGTTGACGGGGTCGGACACGTAGTGGGCGCTCTGCACGATGCCGTGGGCGTCCACGTAGGAGTAGGCGCCCGCGACGGAGCCGTCGGCGGTGCGGATCTCCTCCTTGGCGGAGGGGCCGCCGCTGTAGCCGTAGTGGTACTGGCCGAGCTCGTCCTGCGCGTGGAACTGCGAGGACACGGCGGGCGCCAGCACGGAGGCGGCGGGCAGCGTCAGCGGGGCGGCGTGGATGCCCAGCCCCGCGGCGTACGTGGTGGCGCCCAGGTAGCCCGGCCTGGGCTCGGCGAGCGCGGCCGCCACGGCCAGCGAGAGGACCACCTGCGGGCAGGCAGCAAGGCCGTCACCACCGGGCCGCCAGAAGCTGACGTCGCACATGACACACACCGAAGCATCAAAAAAAATGGAATAGGCGTGCGTACTAGCATTGTATTGTATTGTATGTTAAAAGGGGACCTAGAAACGACGGAGAGGCTCCGTCCTCGCCGCAGCCGCAGTGGTCCACAACCCCACGACGACTACCGCAGTACACTTCACCCCTCCGCTGCCCCACACCAAACCCAGGGTTACTGTGTGGTTCGGCTCCCGGTGGACCCCCCAGGGAACGTCTCACATCAGACGAGTGTCACCCCTATGTTTGCGTGGTAGAGTAATGGTGGTGTAAGCGTACGTGGAGAACTTGATGGCGCAGCAATCGCCGACATAGTGTAACTGGGGCGGAATAAGGGGAACCAGCCCGCATTCGACGACGCACATGGAAAACCGCCTAAAAACCATCCACAGACTGGCCGGTTCACCGGACCTCGACACAAATCCGCTGGGCGGATTCGTGCCGGGGACCAGGCGCTCCTTCCCGCCTTGAAAGCCGTGCGTTAGACCGCACGGCCGACCGGGCGGGCTCGCGTGCTAGCATACAGACATATGTAAACAGGCAGAATACGCCGCTGCGGTAGCAGCGCCAACACAAGACAGCAAAGTGTCTGGCGCATTTATCAGATCGGGTACTGCTGCTACAATGACAGGTTATCAAGATGTGAGTTTGAACCTGGTCTTATAGTCGGCGCGCGAGCGACGGGATACGCCATCTCCGAGGTAACGATGAAGCGGAGTTATTCCCGTACGACCATTTCACGAGTGTACCATGAATATCAACAACCCGGTAAAACATCAAATCTCGGACATCGCTCAAGCCGGAAAAAGATCCTGCAAGAACGGGAGCAACGACGACCGAAGAGAATCGTCCAACGTGACAGAGGTGCAACCATTCCGCAAATTGCTGCAGATTTCAATGTCGGGCCATCAACAAGTGTCAGCGCGGGAACCATTCAACGAAACATCATCGATATTGCCCTTCAGAGCCGAAGGCCCATTCGTGTACCATTCATGACTGCATGACGCAAAGCTTTACGCCTCGTCTGGGCCCGTCTACATTGACATTGGACTGTTGTTGAGTGGCAATATGTTGCCTAGCCGGACGAGTCTCGTTTCAAAGTGTATCCAGCGGATGGACGTGTACGGATATCGAGACAACCTCATGAATCCATGGACCCTGCATATCTTGAATGGATTCCCACGTAGATTTCGTCGAAGTTGTTATGGCTCATCTTGTTGATTCTAGAGTGATTCCACTTTGACTGCTAGAAGGTCCAGATCTGTATTTTAGCAATATTTGTAGACCTAGCAAATGCGTATTTGAGGAAATTCTTAATGATCAAACAATCCCAGATCAGAACAATGGCACGGTAGAAATAATATTTGATTTGGTATTCACGATACACATTTTTATTAAACTTCTTGTAAATTCACATATACTTCTTCTTAATTGTCACATCATCAAGAAAACAATTTTGTATCAACCTTTATATATTTAATTTCCACTTTAACCAAAAATGGTTCAAATGGCTCTGAGCACTATGGGACTTAACATCTGAGGTCATCAGTCCCCTAGAACTTAGAAATACTTAAACCTAACTAACCTAAGGACATCACACACATCCATGCCTGAGGCAAGATTCGAACCTGCGACCGTAGCAGTCGCGCGGTTCCGAACTGCAGCGCCTAGACCGCGCGGCCACCGCGGTCGGCGCACTTTAACCAAACACAAGACTTGACTGTTCGAAATAACAACTTAACTTCTGCAAAGCGAAACAAAGATTGCTCTGTGCTCATTCGCGCCAAAACGTCAAAGATTATGATAGTCTCACAGAAATTAATACACACAAGAACCATATCACTGTGATATATCGATACATCGGAGTACCTATACATTAATAAAACCAAATGTGATATTACTGGTATCGAGAACTGGGGTTGGAGTGCCGTAATGGTCACGTAAATAAAGAACCATTACAAGACCCAGGGTTCGATTCAGGGAGATGTCACAGACGGTTCATGATTTGCAGTGAGTTTTCAAATGTCTTTCATCTCGACGTCTCTTTCTTGGTTGTAAGAAGATGCGACAAGAGCGATGGCTGCACACACTCCAGAGAGTTTGTACTGTCGATCAGTACACAGGCTACTTTCAGGTGTCTATTATTGATGTCTACAGTGACTGCCACTCATCCGCCCCACGCCGCCTTCAACACCAATTTTTGACGTGCCACTGACGCCACGAATTTTAATAAAAATACGACGAAGGTATAAATATCATAATATTAAATTAATAATTTATTTACATCAGTCCTTATTAAATGTCCATATATTACCTTCAAAGAGATTGCAAATCACAGGAACATATCATTGAAAAGCTTTAAAATATATATGTGTTTCATGCTCTTGATTTAACAACACAGACAGCAACAAACTTTCACAACTTTGGAAAAGTCATAATTATATATATATATACATATATATATATATATATATATATAGATATATATACACTCCTGGAAATGGAAAAAAGAACACATTGACACCGGTGTGTCAGACCCACCATACTTGCTCCGGACACTGCGAGAGGGCTGTACAAGCAATGATCACACGCACGGCACAGCGGACACACCAGGAACCGCGGTGTTGGCCGTCGAATGGCGCTAGCTGCGCAGCATTTGTGCACCGCCGCCGTCAGTGTCAGCCAGTTTGCCGTGGCATACGGAGCTCCATCGCAGTCTTTAACACTGGTAGCATGCCGCGACAGCGTGGACGTGAACCGTATGTGCAGTTGACGGACTTTGACCGAGGGCGTATAGTGGGCATGCGGGAGGCCGGGTGGACGTACCGCCGAATTGCTCAACACGTGGGGCGTGAGGTCTCCACAGTACATCGATGTTGTCGCCAGTGGTCGGCGGAAGGTGCACGTGCCCGTCGACCTGGGACCGGACCGCAGCGACGCACGGATGCACGCCAAGACCGTAGGATCCTACGCAGTGCCGTAGGGGACCGCACCGCCACTTCCCAGCAAATTAGGGACACTGTTGCTCCTGGGGTATCGGCGAGGACCATTCGCAACCGTCTCCATGAAGCTGGGCTACGGTCCCGCACACCGTTAGGCAGTCTTCCGCTCACGCCCCAACATCGTGCAGCCCGCCTCCAGTGGTGTCGCGACAGGCGTGAATGGAGGGACGAATGGAGACGTGTCGTCTTCAGCGATGAGAGTCGCTTCTGCCTTGGTGCCAATGATGGTCGTATGCGTGTTTGGCGCCTTGTAGGTGAGCGCCACAATCAGGACTGCATACGACCGAGGCACACAGGGCCAACACCCGGCATCATGGTGTGGGGAGCGATCTCCTACACTGGCCGTACACCACTGGTGATCGTCGAGGGGACACTGAATAGTGCACGGTACATCCAAACCGTCATCGAACCCATCGTTCTACCATTCCTAGACCGGCAAGGGAACTTGCTGTTCCAACAGGACAATGCACGTCCGCATGTATCCCGTGCCACCCAACGTGCTCTAGAAGGTGTAAGTCAACTACCCTGGCCAGTAAGATCTCCGGATCTGTCCCCCATTGAGCATGTTTGGGACTGGATGAAGCGTCGTCTCACGCGGTCTGCACGTTCAGCACGAAAGCTGGTCCAACTGAGGCGCCAGGTGGAAATGGCATGGCAAGCCGTTCCACAGGACTACATCCAGCATCTCTACGATCGTCTCCATGGGAGAATAGCAGACTGCATTGCTGCGAAAGGTGGATATACACTGTACTAGTGCCGACATTGTGCATGCTGTGTTGCCTGTGTCTATGTGCCTGTGGTTCTGTCAGTGTGATCATGTGATGTATCTGACCCCAGGAATGTGTCAATAAAGTTTCCCCTTCCTGGGACAATGAATTCACGGTGTTCTTATTTCAATTTCCAGGAGTGTATATATATATATATATATATATATATATATATATATAGTCAAGGCTCACCGGCCATTTGACCGTCTTCACAAACAGTGCCCGAACTCTTACGGGAATCGGCAACAAGCCGCAAGTAATGAGTATAATTTGGAGGGGCACTATGAATACAGTGAGGGACAGTAAGTTGGGAATGTGGGTCTCACGGGAGGCGTGTCAGAGATAAGTCCCTGCAGTCGCACTATCCGCTGTGTCCCAGGTGGCTCAGGTTGATAGAGCTTCTGCCATTTAAGCAGGAGATCGCGGGTTCGAGTCCCGGTTGGGGCACACATTTTCAACTATCCCCGTTGACTTATATCAACGCCTATATGCAGCTAAGGGTATTCATTTCATTCTAAAGCCATAATTTACACCAATGAAACCAATAAAGCCCCAATGTGCACTCACAGCTGTTAGTATTTCACTCAGCAAGAAGTCAGCAGCTCTAGATGTGTATAAACAGGGTGACTGGCGCTTCTTTCTGTCGTTTCCGCCTGCTTTTGGCAGCAATTAATCTGTATGACTTTTTTTTTTCTTACTGGACAGTGTTTCTCTCTTGACTTAGACATCTTCCTCGAACTCACAAGGACGTCAGATTTTTTCATGGTAGTAGGTTGCTGGCTGCCACGTTCTTTGAAGCATATCAGTTAGAAAGCCCATATACATGTGCTTTCTCCCTGGAGAGTAGTTGGATTCATTGCCATTTTCGAGACCCTAAATTTCATGCTACCTTATTTTCATGTAGTCGTCTAAAATTCCGGAGACAGATATATGTAGAAATATAAATGGTTTTTAGAAATTGCCCTTTCGAGGTGTTCACAACAAGCATCACCCTCGCTTTGGATCCATGACTGCGCTTCCCTGCTGAAAATAAATTGAGGCGCAGCTTATTTTATTTTTTATTTATTTATTTATTGTTCCGTGGGACCAAATTAAGGAGAAGTCTCCATGATCATGGAACGAGTCAATACATGAAATTATAACACGATATTAGAAACAGATAAAATGAAATATAAAAAAACATATTCAGGTGACAAGTCGTAAGTTTAAATGAAGAAAATCAACAATGTAACACTGGAATTTGCTTAATTTTTTAGCTCTTCCAGGAGCTCCTCGACAGAATAGAAGGAGTGAGCCATGAGGAAACTCTTCAGTTTAGATTTAAAAGAGTTTGGGCTACTGCTAAGATTTTTGAGTTCTTGTGGTAGCTTATTGAAAATGGATGCAGCAGAATACTGCACTCCTTTCTGCACAAGAGTCAAGGAAGTGCATTCTACATGCAGATTTGATTTCTGCCTAGTATTAACTGAGTGAAAGCTGCTAACTCTTGGGAATAGGCTAATATTGCTAACAACAAACGACATTAAAGAAAATATATACTGTGAGGGCAATGTCAGAATTCCCAGATTTTTGAATAGGGGTCGACAAGACGTTCTCGATCTTACACCACATATAGCCCGAACAGCCCGTTTTTGAGCCAAAAATACCCTTTTTGAATCAGAAGAATTACCCCAAATCTAGTGAATAAATTAACTATTCTTGCTGCAGTCAGAGAGCTATGACAACTGCGGCACTTCTGTTGGCACAGTCGATTGGAGTTCTTCCAAACTTTCCAAGTTCTGTTTGAGGTCATCTCCACCATACAGTCTAAAGAACATACATATTTGATAGCGAAAAACGCGGGATTAGTTCCACCTGATCTCGCTGCCGAACTCTTGATATAACACAGTGTTTTACTTGTTGCAAGGGCAACGTACTTTCACAGGAACTGAGTGTCTGAAAGTCACGGGAAAGTTGTTCCCCTGTACTTGATGTGGCGTCAGGCGCTAACGCAGAGTCGACATCTCAGCAGTCTGTTACAGACAGACCAGACTGAAATTATAAGTGTCGATGGACGTCAGAGAAGCCGCAGTTGAGATGCTAGAGACAGGGTTGTAGCCTACCCCCAATGTTGTTCAACTTGTACACTGAGTAAGCTGTGAAGGCAACCAAGGAGAAATCAAGAAAGGGAATTAACGTTCAGGGAGAAGAAACAAAAACTTCAGGGTTTTCCTATGACGTTGTGGTTCTGTCAGAGACACCATAGGGTTCGGAAGAGCAGTTGAACGGAATGGATGGCATATTGAAAAGAGATTATAACATGAACATCAACAGAAGTAAAACAATAGTAATAGAATGTAGTCGAATTAGATCAGTCGATCTTAAGGGAATTAGACTAGGAAATATGACACTAAAAGTAGTAGACGAGTTTTGCTATTTGGACAGCAATATAATTGTCGTTGGGCAAAGTAAAGAACATATAAACTACAGAATAGCAATAGCAAGAAAAGCATTTCTGGAAAAAAGGAATTTGTTAATGCCTAATATAAATTTGAGTGCAGGAAGACTATACCGAAAATACTTGTCTTCATTGCAGTCTTGTACGAAAGTGGAACGTTGACGACAAGCAGTTCAGACCAGAAGAGAACAAAATCATTGGAAATGTGGTGATATAGAAGAATGCTGAGGATTAGATCGGTAGATCGAGTAACAGATGAGGAGCTACTGAATGGAACTATGGATAAAAGAAATTTATGGCAGAACCTGATTAAAAGAAAGGATCGATTAATAGGCCACATCCTGCGGCATCAAAGTATCGGCCGTTTGGTTGTGCAGATAAACTGTAAGTAATTTGTTTAGGTTTTCATGTTGGTGACGCTGCGTAGAGCTCTGTATGAAAATCACTGACTGTGCTGTGTGCAGTATGTGGCTGGTTGGCATTGTTGGAATACTCGCTTGTGTAGTGTTGGGCAGTTGGATGTGAACAGCGCGTAGCGTTGTGCAGTTGGAGGTGAGCCGACAGCAGTATTGGACGTGGAGAGAAAAATGCCAGAGTTTTGAGAGGTTGCTATAAGCGGACGATCTGGATATATACGGGGTCGTCCATTGATAGTGACCGGGCCAAATATCTCACGAAATAAGCATCAAACGAAAAAACTACAAAGAACTAAACTCGTCTAGCTTGAAGGGGGAAACCAGATGGCGCAAAGGTTGGCCCGCTGGTGGCGCTGCCATAGGTCAAACGGATATCAACTGCGTTTTTTTTAAAATTGGAACCCCCATTTTTATTACATATTCGTGTAGTACATAAAGAAATATGAATGTTTTAGTTGGACCACTTTCTTCGCTTTGTGATAGATGGCACTGTAATAGTCAGAAACGTATAAGTACGTGGTATCACGTAACATTCTGCCAGTGCGGACGGTATTTGTTTCGTAATACATTACCCGTGTTAAAATGGACCATGTACCAATTGCGGAAAAGGTCGATATCGTGTTGATGTATGGCTGTTGTGATCAAAATGCCCAACGGGCGTGTGCTATGTATGCTGCTCGGTATCCTGGACGACATCATCCAAGTGTCCGCACCGTTCGCCGGATAGTTACGTTATTTAAGGAAAGAGGAAGTGTTCAGCCACATGTGAAACGTCAACCACGACCTGCAACAAATGATGATGCCCAAGCAGGTGTTTTAGCTGCTTCACGGCTAATCCGCACATCAGTAGCAGACAAACAAATGGTTCAAATGGCTCTGAGCACTATGGGACTCAATTGCTGTGGTCATAAGTCCCCTACAACTTAGAACTACTTAAACCTAACTAACCTAAGGACATCACACACATCCATGCCCGAGGCAGGATTCGAACCTGCGACCGTAACGGTCATGCGGTTCCAGATTGTAGCACCTTTAACCGCTCTGCCACTCCGGCCGGCAGCAGACAAACTGCGCGAGAATCGGAAATCTCAATAACGTCGGTGTTGAGAATGCTATATCAACATCGATTGCACCCGTACCATATTTCTATGCACCAACATTTGCATGGCGACGACTTTGAACGTCGTGTACAGTTCTGCCACTGGCCACAAGAGAAATTACGGGATGATGACAGATTTTTTGCACGCGTTCTGTTTAGCGAAGAAGCGTCATTCACCAACAGCGGTAACGTAAACCGGCATAATATGCACTATTGGGCAACGGAAAATCCATGATGACTGCGACAAGTGCACATCAGCGACCCTGGCGGGTTAATGTACGGTGCGGCATTATGGGAGGAAGGATAATTGGCCCCCGTTTTATCGATGGTAATCTAAATGGTGCAATTTATGCTGATTTCCTACGTAATGTTCTACCGATGTTACTACAAGATGTTTCACTGCGTGACAGAGGGCGATGTACTTCCAACACGATGGATGTCCGGCACATACCTCGCGTGCGGTTGAAGCGGAATTGAATAGCATATTTCATGAGAGGTGGATTGGTCATCGAAGCACCATAGCATGGCCCGTGCGTTCACCGGATCTGACGTCCCCGGACTTCTTTCTGTGGGGAAAGTTGAAGGATATTTGCTATCGTGATCCACCAACCACGCCTGACACCATGCGTCAGCGCATTGTCAACGCATGTGCGAACATTACGGAAGGCGAAGTACTCGCTGTTGAGAGGATTGTCGTTACACGTATTGCTAAATGCGGTATTTACAGGTAATTACGCTGCAACAGCATGCGTTCTCAGAAATGAGAAGTTCACAAAGGTACATGTATCACATTGGAACAACCGAAATAAAATGTTCAAAAATACCTACATTCAGTATTTTAATTTAAAAAACCTACCTGTTACCAACTGTTCGTCTAAAATTGTGAGCCATATGTTTGTGACTATTACAGTGCCATCTATCACAAACGAAAAAGTGGTCCAACTAAAACATTCATATTTCTTTACGTACTACACGAATAGGTAATAAAAAATGGTGACTTCCTGACACTTAAATCTATACTCGATGTTAACAAATTTTTCTTCTTCAGAAACGCTTTCCTTGCCATTGCCAGTCTGCATTTTATATCCTCTCTACTTTCACCATCATCAGTTATTTTGCTCCCCAAATAGCAAAACTCCTTTGCTACTTTAAGTTTCTCATTTCCTAATCTAATTTCCTCAGCATCCCCCGACTTAATTCGATTACATTCCATTATCCTCGTTTTGGTTTTGTTGATGTTCATCTTATACCCTACTTCCAAGACACTGTCCATTCCGTTCAACTGCTCTTCCAAGTCCTTTGCTGTCTCTGACAGAATTACAATATCATCGGCGAACCTCAAAGTTTTTATTTCTTCTCCATGGATTTTAATACCTACTCCGAGCTTTCCTTTTGTTTCCTTTATTGCTTGCTCAATATACAGATTGAATAACATCGGGGATAGGCTACAACCCTGTCTCACTCCCTTCCCAACCACTGCTTCCCTTTCATACCCCTCGACTCTTATAACTGCCATCTGCTTTCTGTACAAATTGTAAATAGCCTTTCGCTCCCTGTATTTTACCCCTGCCACCTTCAGAATTTGAAAGAGAGTATTCCAGTCAACATTGTCAAAAGCTTTCTCTAAGTCTACAAATGCTAGAAACGTAGGTTTGCCTTTCCTTAATCTTTCTTCTAAGATAGGTCGTAGGGTCAGTATTGCCTCACGTGTTCCAACATTTCTACGGAATCCAAACTGATCTTCCCCGAGGTCGGCTTCTACCAGTTTTTCCATTCGTCTGTAAAGAATTTGCGTTAGTATTTTGCAGCTGTGACTTCTAAAACTGATGGTTCGGTAATTTTCACATCTGTCAACACCTGTTTTCTATGGGATTGGAATTATTATATTCTTCTTGAAGTCTGAGGGTATTTCGCCTGTCTCATACATCTTGCTCACCAGATGGTAGAGTTTTGTCAGGACTGGCTCTCCCAAGGCTGTCAGTAGTTCTAGTGGAATGTTGTCTACTCCAGGCGCCTTGTTGCGACCCAGTACTTTCAGTGCTCTGTCAAACTCTTCACGCAGTATCATATCTCCCATCTCATCTTCATCTACATCCTCTTCCATTTCCATAATATTGTCCTCAAGTACATCGCCCATTATAGACCCTCTATATACTCCTTCCACCTTTCTGCTTTCCCTTCTTTGCTTAGAACTGTGTTTCCATCTAAGCTCTTGATATTCATGCATGTGGTTCTCCTTTCTCCAAAGGTCTCTTTAATTTTCCTGTACGCAGTATCTATCTTACCCCTAGTGAAATAAGCCTCTACATCCTTACATTTGTCCTCTAGCCATCCCTGCTTAGCCATTTTGCACTTCCTGTCGATATCATTTTTGAGACGTTTGTATTCCTTTTTGCCTGCTTCATTTACTGCATTTTTATATTTTCTCCTTTCATCAATTAAATTCAATATTTCATCTGTTACCCAAGGGTTTCTACTAGCCCTCGTCTTTTTACCTATTTGATCCTCTGCTACCTTCAGTATTTCATCCCTCAAAGTTACCCATTCTTCTTCTACTGTATTTCTTTCCCCCATTCCTGTCAATTGTTCCCTTATGCTCTCCCTGAAACTCTGTACAACCTCTGGTTTAGTCAGTTTATCCAGGTCCCATCTCCTTAAATTCCCACCTTTTTGCAGTTTCTTCAGTTTTAATCTACAGTTCATAACCAATAGATTGTTGCCAGAGTCCACACCTGCCCCTGGAAATGTCTTACAATTTAAAACCTAGTTCCTAAATCTCTGTCTTACCATTATATAATCTATCTGATACCTTTTAGTATCTCCAGGGTTCTTCCATGTATACAACCTTCTTTCATGATTCTTAAATCAACTGTTAGCTATGATAAAGTTATGCTCTACGCAAAATTCTACCAGACGGCTTCCTCTTTCATTTCATACCCCCAATCCATAGTCACCTACTATGTTTCCTTCTCTCCCTTTTCCTACGCTTGAATTCCAGTCACCCATGACCACTAAATTTTCGTCTCCCTTCACTACCTGAATAATTTCTTTTATCTCATCATACATTTCATCAATTTCTTCGTCATCTGCAGAGCTAGTTGGCATATAAACTTGTACTACTGTAGTAGGCGTGGGCTTCGTGTTTATCGTGGCCACAATAATGCGTTCACTATGCTGTTTGTAGTAGCTTACCCGTAATCCTATTTTTTTATTCATTATGAAACCTACTCCTTCATTACCCCTATTTGATTTTGTATTTATAACCTTGTATTCATCTGACCAGAAGTCTTGTTCCTCCTGCCACCGAACTTCAGTAATTCCCACTATATCTAACTTTAACCTATCCATTTCCCTTTTTAAATTTTCTAACCTACCTGCCCGATTAAGGGGTCTGACATTCCACGCTCCGATACGTAGTCATAACGACGTCCTCCTGAGTAGTCCCCGCCCGGAGATCCGAATGGGGGACTATTTTACCTCTGGAATATTTTACCCAAGAGGACGCCATCATCATTTAATCATACAGTAAAGCTGCATGCCCTCGGGAAAAATTACGGCTGTAGTTTCCCCTTGCTTTCAGCCGTTTGCAGTACCAGAACAGCAAGACTATTTTGGTTACTGTTACAAGGCCAGATCAGTCAATCATACAGACGGGTGCCCCTGCAACTACTGAAAAGGCTGCTGACCCTCTTCAGGAACCACACGTTTGTCTGGCCTCTCAACGGATACCCCTCCGTTGTGGTTGCACCTACGGTACGGCTATTTGTATCGTTGAGGCACGCAAGCCTCCCCACCAACGCCAAGGGTCGTGGTTCATGGGGGGTTGATAATATTTAATATAATTTATTCAGGTTCTAATAGATGGTGAATGTCCGCATCCAGTGAGAGACATTGGATAGCTTTCCCACGCCAGGTAGTGACAGATGCGTGTGTGTCTCCCGGTTAGGCCAGCAGATGTCAGCCACCGGAGTTTCATGCAGATAGCTATCCGAAAAGAAACTTGCGACGCTACACATTGACCAGCGAAGGCGTGTCTGGAGACAATGCAGACAGCGGTGGGATACCAACCTGACTGTCACCCAGGGTACCGCCCGACAACGAGGTGCCATTTCTTTTCCTAGCATGACTTCTCTGTTTGTCATCCATGGCACCCTTACAAGACAACGGTACGTTGACGATATTCTACGTCCGTTTTGTTGCCATCCTGGGCGAACATTTCAGCAAGATAGTACCTGCCCGCAAACGGTGAGAGTTTGTGCTGCCTGTCACCGTGCTTGCCAAATCCAGTGTTGGCCAGCAAAGTTACCAGACCGGTGCTAAACTCAGAACATTCGGAGTATTATGGGCAAAGCCTTCCAGCTATTTCCGAATTTCGACAATCTAACTAGCCAAGTCGACAGAATTTTGCGCTATATCCCACAGGAGGACATCCAAAAACTCGATCAGTGCCATGCAAAATGACTGCTTGCATAAGGGTCAGAGGTGGACCAACGAGTTACTGACTTGCCAGATTTGTGAAACTATTTCTCTCGAATAAATCATCCAATTTTTTTCTGAAATTGTACTCATTTGTTTGTCTGTACGTCTACACCACATCTACCAATTCCTGTCCCATTTGGATGACTCCTCATCGTGCACATTTTTAGTTTCTCTTTTTTTGTTTCTTTCTTGTCTTAGAGTGTGTAAACAAAGAGATTACTTATTCTTTATTTTCATAGAATCAAACAAAATTATTAATGCTAGTAAATGTTGTTAAAAATATGTAGAGGCCTATACTTCTATATGATGTTTGTTGTACCAGAAACAGTATACACATCTTGATCTCTAGTGAAACTGGGCACGTGCTGTGCTTTCTGTGATGTGAAGGTATTGGTAATTTCACAGTCATCTAGTGACGATTCTTTCTTGACAATCATTGTCTACGGCACACATGATTGATATTCCTTCACAGCCGTGGCTGCAACATATTCCTCACATCTAGTCACTTTTTTATTTATACTCAATTAAAAAAATGATGTTCATATCCGGATGCGGACTCACCATTAACCTGAGTGTAGGACGTTAATGATTCTCCCATATTTACAGTAGAATCATTTCTAAACAGTTTTTCATTATTTTAACGTAGCGAAAGACTTCTCTTGACTAGTTGATTCACTGATTTTTTTCACTTTCCTTTCGCATTTTAACTTTTCCCTACCTTTTCCTATTTTTTGATAATTCCCGAGGTATCTTATCCGTGGAGGCATTATCATAGGTCGTCCAACTAGCTAAGCACCTGCTATTATCGCTGGATAATTTTCTTAATTGTGCAATAATTATTTGTCACTTATCATCTTAGAGCAAACAACGTATCGTGACATGATGCAGTTCTCAACAGTAAAAGTGTGTCTGCAGTCATCCACGCCGTTGCTTAAAATCAGTCTGAGATGATGGCACTGACAAGCAACGTGGATATATCCAATCCATTTGTAATCACAAAAATCTTAATAAAACCGTGAAATGCACACGGAGCAACGATAGTAGTCAGAAAGTTAGCCATTAAAGAACATTTCATTGTGAGGTGCGCCAATCCGTGCCACCGAAAACAGGCATCAAATGAATTGCACTTTTTTGCGGATGCATAACATAAATTCTCACAGGCAAATATGTTTAATGAATATGGAGATATTCTATGCTGTACGTATATTCAGGATAATTTGATTTCGCAAATCAGTCATCTGGCCTGTTTATTAAAGTTTGCGGTCAGTTCTAGTGTCAATTGAACAAGTCGGCTTTTGTCAAGGCCGAATGTGTGATTAGGGTTCCCATGTCTAGCCGGTGCCCCGTCGGGACACTGAGATGATGGTGTATAAATGAAGCAAAAAGTTTATTCAATATAAGCACCTTTTATTTATAACACAATTACAGCGAACTTGTTGCAGCAGTAGTAGTTGGTACACCATACTTTCTGAAAGGGTTCACCTTTTTCAGAGTCTTTTTTTCTCTTTTACATATTTACAAAACTCCATGCATATCAGTTTGTGGTTAAACTGGCACTGAAAGATTGATTCCACAGTCACTGGCAGCAGTCCATATGTTTCATCAGTCTACTGGACGGACATAAGCGAAAATACTCTTTCGACAGTGGCAATGTGTGCGGGAATAGAAAACAAATACTCTCATAATTTTAGCAGTTGGCATCTGCGTTCAAAATCTTTGGGTTCGTTACGAAAGTAATTCCACTTCAAAAGAGTTTTTAGACTTCCAGTCTTCCAACTAACGCTTAGTTTCTGTCCTTTTTTACGTTTCCTGTATGTTATTATTTATTTCATTTTTCCGTTGTTGTGTTACATTTCAGTTTCTCCTCGCCAAAATCACGGTAGTCCCGTATTATTCAATATTTATTATTAAAAATTACCGCTATTCAATAAAATTAAGAGTTCGCGATGCGCGAGACAGTAGTGGAATTTAGGTTCTCCATAGTTCCCTTTCTTACTCGCGTAACCTACGACAACTCGTTATTTCTGACATGTATATTTCTCTTTCTCTGTTCTTACTTTTTTGGTACATTAAATTCTTTTCGATATAGTTCGTGGCTAAGTTATTAATAGCGTGAACTATGATTGTAAGTGTATCATCTTTTTTATCTGTGCTATAATCGTTTGTTTACGAATACAGTATGACCCGTTGTCTTCTAAGATGTCTCTGGTCTCTGGATAGCATTTGGCTTAGGTATGGCGTCACTTGTCAAAGCTGAGGGATGGAATCTGACACTATAATTGATCGAAGCTTTGTCTGAGATAGTTTCTGTTGGAAGGGCACTATTAACATCACAAACACTGCGACCTGTTACTTTTATTAATACTTTTTCGTCCCAACATTCAATATCGCCTGTCACTAAATAACTTCTCAATGGAAAGACAACAATCGGCGAAAGTTCGCACAAGATATTCGAACAGAAGTGACAGTGGCACAGAGCACTAGTTGCCAATCGTGTATTTATTCTAGTATTGTTGACGTAGCAATAATTGCTTCCTACATTGTTGATACAAATTGATTTGGTCTGCTATGCTATATTACGATTATGGATCT
Source organism: Schistocerca cancellata (assembly GCF_023864275.1). Lineage (NCBI taxonomy): Eukaryota > Metazoa > Arthropoda > Insecta > Orthoptera > Acrididae > Schistocerca > Schistocerca cancellata. The sequence goes on from NC_064628.1 coordinate 77,703,148, forward strand.
ACATGCCTTCCACCTGGTTACTGTCCGCAAACAACAGAGTTGTCAAATCATTCTGTAGGTTGTTGTTAATTCCAAGCTTGCCAGCCATCCTAAAGTGTTCTGTATTTTGAAGAATGTAGAGTTTAACGTAACTAATGTTATGGTTAACTGGCATCTACCTGCAACACATATTATCTACTGTCATGTGTCTTATGAAAATAGTGTTTATTCAAAGCTCGAGAGCCTTTTAATTCATTGCTGGTTTTGGTAATTCATTAAAATATTGTTTAGCACTTAGTGCTTGCCCAGTTGGCTTAATTTATTGGCGTTCTGCATTTTATTACAGTGCTCTTTAATACTTTTAGTGCTTATAAAATTTGTTTTATGCATTGGTTTTATATTTAATTAGAATAGTGTTTAATTCTGCCTATATGCGTTTGTTACAGGATAGATTTGCCGTTAGTTAATGCGTTATTTAACAGGGGCGGAGCCAAAAAGGGACTTAGTCTTATGCTTAGGTCGGTCTGGTGGCATTCACCAAAATATTTTGTACATTTGTTATACGGGGTGATCAGAAACAGTCTGAAAAGTTTGTAAGTGTGATGCAGGGTAGAGTATGCTGAGAAGTAATTGTTAAGTAAAAAATTCGATATGTTGCTCCGTTTCCGAGTTAATTAGCGTTGGAGTGAGTCAATGAGGCGATTGCGCGTGCAAATTCAGGCTGACCACCAGAGACGGTGTCGTCAAATATGTTCTTTGCTTGGCTTCCTAAAAACCAAAAAGAAAGCGATAAAAAAATTCAACATGGGACTTTAGTAAGAACTGAACCCGAGCGAAAGGCTGAGCAGTCTCGTGGGCTGTCGTGAACGGTAAGAGAATAACTTACACTAATTGTATCTGGCGGGCCGCTTGAATATGCTAGCACAACGGTCTTATTGACTGACTTCAATGCTCATTTATTCGGAAACGGTACAACGTATCGCATTTTTTCTTAACAATTGTTTCTCAGCACAGCCTATCCTCCAACACCCTTACGAACTTTTCAGACTGTTTTTGATCACCCTGTATATCTGCGGGAATAGTGCCTATTTTGGTAAGACAGCTGATTATAGTAATTCTGCATTACTTTCCATCTGCTATATGCGGAACAAGCCGCCTGTATAGTAATTATCTTGTCATTTGTTTATTTGGAGTTTTGCCCACCGGGCGTAGTTGATGCCATCTATATATTTGCACAATTATTGCCACTGTTTATTTTCCTGTAATCTTCGAAATTAGCCGCTGCCTTGCGTTGGTGTTTTGTATTTAACTTGTATATGACTTAATGCAACTGTAAAGTAAGAGAAACCGTCTAGAAGCGATTTTATTATAAGTTCAACTTGGTGGTTTGGTAGGTCATTGCGCCTTAAATGACCCTGTGTTTAAGCTTAAGATCCTCCATAAGAAATACTAATTTCTGTGAATCCTGCAGCACCTTCACCTATTGTAAAGGTTGTTGCATGGTCGCCAGCCTTCAATTATGTTTCTTTGTATTTGTCGTAAATGCGTAATTCTTCCCACTGAAGTTTGGCCAGTGTTGATGTAAAGTGATATTGATGGCAGAGGCGTCGCGTTCCTTGGTTAAAATTATACGCAAAATTGAAACGGCTTCGCAATGATAGATATGTTTCGTTGGGCCTTAAGCCATTTATACATTTGCTAAAAATAATTAATTGTATGGTCTCGACCTGTATTTCTTTATTAACCACTTATACTCCAATTTCTTAATGCTTTAATTACACTGCTTGAAAAAAGCACTACATCTACAAACACGATGTCTATTTTGATACGATGACGCCATATGCCCCGTGGAGGATAGTAGATATATTGATAATGATTTCACTGACGTCCGCCAACAGATAACGTAGTGCCATGACCACCAGAGCACCATCTGTGTCTACCCATTAGTAAGGAATGCTTACAGCCAGAAGGCTTCTTGTGGAACAAACGTGTGAAGCAAGTAGGCAACCATACCATGGATATGCACTTGTGATTCCTTCAGCCCTCTGAGCTAGTCTGAAAGAGGTCAAATCTTAGCCTTCCGAATAGCGGGATGCTCCTTTCTGAGTATTGCCACACAAGTTAGAAGTGTTGCGTCAGTTGTACAACGATGCTGATGTCAGTGGGTACGCGAACCTTCTCACACCCATAGACGAGGTTCTGGATGTCCGCGAAGCACAGTACCCGCCAGTGTCATCATATTGTAAGGGGAGCAGTGGCAGGTCGTATCTCTACCACAACACAGATAAGAGGGCTTATGAGCCCACACCTACACACCTATCAACACGAACTGTAGCGAACTGGTTATTAGCATTGGGACTACCGGCACGCACGCCTCTAGCCGTTTTCCTCTCTCGCCGCAGCATCGATGTGCAGACTGGTTCCATTAGAAGATCACTTGGAAGATGTGTAAGGTGCAATATTTGTGGTTTACTTATTCTACAACTGAAGACAACTGTGTAAGTATGAATGACATGTTTGATGTCGCTATATTAGCACAAAAATACACGCTTTTATACAGTTTTCAATGTGACAACAAAAAGCAGTTGTCAGGATAACTCATCTCGTCAACATCAAAAAGTGAAATAATCCTAAACTCAACAAGATTAAATATTAACTCTCAGAAGGCTAAATTATGCTAAACACGACAATATTAAAGTTTAACTAGAAGTTTCTTTACAAAATTGTTCCTACACTTACATTATGATGTTGGTCAGTACTACGAAAATCGTCCGATTCCGGTTGAAAGTTCGGTACTATTTTTAGGATGACAGTCAACTCTATGGTGGATGGTTAGTTATGTGACAAATTGAGCAAAAGATTACCCAAGGTCGCTCGATTTTACGTTGGACGCAAGCTGGTGAACCAACATGTTTACACCTCTGCACGCGGTACTTACCTTAAGCCGTGATGAGCTGTCGTCTGCTAGGCCACTCTCTTCCGCTGAAATTCCTATAAAACTAATTACACCATTGCCGAATTGGCTGGCTAATGGCTCTGAGCACTATGGGACTTAACATCTATGGTCATCAGCCCCTAGAACTTAGAACTACTTAAACCTAACTAACGTAAGGACAGCGCACAACACCCAGCTATCACGAGGCAGAGAAAATCCCTGACCCCACCGGCAATCGAACCCGGGAACCCGGGCGTGGGAAGCGAGAACGCTACCGCACGACCACGAGATGCGGGCATTGCTGAATTTTTCAGCAGAAACTTTGTCTATGTTTCTCATTATGCGAGACAACACGTACTCATCCTTGGTCTTAGAATATGGCGATATATACACGCATGGTTGGAGCAGCGTGTATATTATAATGCCCTCTCAGTTCTCGCAAGAACAATTAACCAATTGGCTGGTTCGTTTCTCCAAAGTTGGAGCTAAACGATGCTACAGCTAATTTCTATCTGGATAACAGCCGCTGTCAACGCAGTGTTCACACAAATTACTCCTCTGCGTCGTACAGAGCGTTATGCACTCTGTTCTGCAGTTGACGCCAGTTCAGAGAAGAGCCCCCGAAAATTTCCGTCTTGTCTTACTCATAGCCGTACTGTCTCCCCACCTGGGTTCTTTCGTTCTTCCCGTCTCGGCTTTTTTCGACCAATAGGAGCGTTCCTCTTATTTTATGGAAACTCTCTCTACCAATCGCTATGTCCCTACCATTAAATTGTCTCTTTTCTCCTTCCCAGCGCATTTCCTCCAATCGAATGTTTTGTGCCCATTCCAGATGCTTAAATGCATACATTGTCTTCCTCACATATGTTCCACTTTCTGGACATGTGATCGAAAACGCGTCACTGGTCTTGTTTCGTATCCATTTGTAATTGTGAAAGGCAGATTTCTAAAAGCTCTCTTTCCTGTCCTCCCTCAGATGGGCCGTTATTCTCGCTCTCCCCATCTGAGTCACCTGGCCAGCCGTTGACTTTCTGCCTGGGACACCCCTTTAAGTGGTTTCCGTGTTACCCCCTGTAGCGCAGCCTTGCCTCCGCCCTCGTCCCTCTGAATTCCAAACTAAAACGCCTCTTGCTCCTTGTTTCACCTTCCACTCAAACGTGCATTATAGGAATGGTGTGTTAATTACCGTCAATTGAGTGTCATCCCTTTTTGCATTTCATACTGCCAGGCAAATTTGCTCATTACTACCAAATTAAGTTAGATGTCATATTCACCTTGCCATTGTGATATATGAAGCTATGAAGCTCTCATGTAAGGTGTGAATCTGACCTTCATTTATTCTGCCACCTTGCAGATTGAACGGCGCGCTGTCATCTTCAGCGATGAAAGCAGATCCTGCCTGCACGCAACTGGTGGTCGTTTGTTTGTACGACATAGACATGATGAGCGCCGTCTCGTTGAGTGCACTCGTCCAAGACACACTGGCCACACCCTAGGCCTTAAGGTCCAGCTACAACTCTTGTTCACCTTTGGTGTTTGTGGAGGGGCCGATAACCAGCGCTTGGTACGTGATTTGTCTTTACAACAGGATAATGTTCGTCCACACTCTGCCTGTGAAATTCAATGGGCTCTAAAAGACGTACAGCAACTTTCCTGTCCAGCACGATCTAGACTTCTCGCTAATCGAACACGTGTGCGATCTTATGGGACGAGAAGCTACTCGTGCAACTCGTCAACCAAACAACTTTTAAAGAACTAAGTGAAGAGGTCGAGCAGGTGTGGCATGACGTATCCCAGGACAGTATTCGCCATCTGTACCATCGATTGGACGCCAGAGTCAGTCTAAAACGGCGTATTAATCTTTTTCGGACAATGTTGAGCGGATGATTTGGATGGGATTCGGTTAATGAAAAGGGGACATACAATTCAAGGTGTATTTCCCCAAAACAATTAATTAATTGTAATAAATTACACTGTGGCTTACAAATTACAGTGACACAAACAAATCAAGCTGCTTACAATAAAAATGTTATATACCACAGGTAAACAGAGAAACTTCAAAACTGTCTACAAAAAAAAATGGTTCAAATGGCTCTGAGCACTGCTTTGGTCATCAGTCCCCTAGAACTTAGAACTCCTTAAACCTAATTAACCTAAGGACATCACACACATCCATGCCCAAGGCAGGATTCGAACCTGCGACCGTAGCGGTCGCGCGGTTCCAGAATTTATCGCCTAGGACCGCTCGGCCACTCCGGCAGGCAACTGTCTACAATTTGATACATTAACAAATAATCATTGTGCATTGTGCATTAAACTACATCCTTTCACCCAATACGGTTAAATTTTTAAATGTGAAGCACAAATGTATAATTTACAATTAAATTTTCAGTTGAAGTTACTCCTTCCTATACCTTCTTTAAAAGAGTGATAAAATTTCCAACAGGTATCTCAATTAAAAATGCCCTAAAATCCTTAACACAATAACACGTACATTACTAAATATATGTACGGCAAAGCCCAACATCAACAGCGCAAAACACATTCAAACTTTCGCCAACATGGGCCGCTTGCCGGTCAAAACATGTTACGACTACAGCAGCGGGCAAACTTACATAGGTAATAACACAGGCCACCTAGCAATCTTGCCAAAATCAGTTTACACGAAGGAGGAAGAAGGGGGGGGGGGGATTAAACACAATAAATACCATACGCAAGTGCACTTTCCAAACCTACTACTACTAAAAATACAGCATAAAAGGCTCTCAATTAATGACAAATCCGGGATAGGTCCGGCAATATTGCACCTGAGCGCTAGTAGCCAAAATAAGGTTGACAGATACCAAGGTCTGACATCATCTTAGGGCTAACTGGCACAACAAATAAATAAGAGCAAAAGAACAATCAAATGCTAATACCCAAGAATTTAAATAGGATTAAGTACACACGAGGCTAAAATCAATTGGTAGCACCTTGGACATCATCTTAGGCTTAACTGAAACTACAAATAAATAAAGGTAAAAGAACAGACAAATGACAATGCCCACCAATTTAAATAAAAATAAGTAAGCACAAGGCTAAAAGCAAAAGCGATTGCTAGCAACTTAACAAGCACACATAAAAATATCAGACTGCTGCCACATCGCAAAACGGAACGGACGCGCACGCACTCCCCAGCAAGCCAGAAAACCAATAACACACACTCCAGCAACCGAGACAGACTGACCACAATAATTTCAACTCAGAATCGAGGCGCGTCAGGACACCGGGTCCACGCAAAACACACACTGCCACATAATTCCCACCAACAGATACGTCTGCTCCCCGGGCGGGAAAACAGGGGCGACGATCGGGTACACACCAGCAGAAAACTCGACACCCAGACACCGGCTAAAACGGAATCACGCAGAAAATATAAACAACAGCTAAAGTAAGGTGAAGTAAGGTGAAACGAACCCCGCCACGCAGACCGGACAGAGCAAACACAGAAAGCCTGGCCTGCAGTCCTTACAACTCCTGGGTGCGGAAACCCAAGAGATATCGTGGCACCCTTTTCAGTGGCGGAGAACCTCGAGCAATCGCGTGCGGGGATCCATCAGCTGTCCACTACAGCACATCATCAACACGCCACACCGCCCAAATCAACGAGGCCCGCCCACAACGAGACCACACCTCCGTGCCGGGGCGGAAGGCAAAATACCGCCAGCTCGGTGCGAATCCAACTGCCGAGCCGAGCGCGCGCGGCCCTCCCGCGAAAAACGCTCCAGAGGGCAGCAGCCGCCTCAGCGCCTGCGCAGGCCGAACCAGACGGAAACAGAAATACAAGTGGCTATCGATAGTGCCGGATACGCAAAGCGCCAGATAAATGGCACAAATGTGTTTTGGCTTAATTGTGGAAGACGTTTGTTATTGGGCCTTAAGCCGTTAGTGCTATTGCTAAATATAGTTAGCTGATGTTCTTGGACTATATGTTAATGAGCAACGCCGTAGGGTGATTAATAATTTGTTCGCAACTGCTTAATACTTGAATTACTTGATTATTTCATCTTGGTCCTCCATCGTGGTGTGATTGTAGTTGTTTTCTAATTATCATCTTACTCTCATGCATTCCAAGTGTTGTATTTAACTGCGTACTTTTTCATTGGAAAAGTTTTAATTTTTTAATCAACTAGTGTTCTAGTATACTTTATTTTGTGATCGCAGTACCTTTCTACGACCCAAGCAGCTCCCTACCGTATCATATTCTAAAATTTCTTCATTAGTTTTTATAAGACACATGGTTAACAGTTTTTACACCCCAAACAATTGTTTAAGATTGTGTCACATATGACCTTTATAAGGTATTTAATTTGAAGCATGTAAAAATTTACTGACAATGTTTTAACAAGTTTTCTCTTCTTAAAAAACGTACACGAAGATTGTAGTATCACATGAAGAGAACGTAGCTGATGTACCGACTGTAATGCTACAACCCGCATACAGGCTGGTTTTAGTGAAACGTTCGCTACTTTAGAGGGTCCCCATGAAAAGTGAGTCAACGTAGGAGAATGAAACTTTGAGGAAATATTTGTGAGGACACGCCGAAGAAAAATAACGAAAAAAGCATAGAAAAGCACACATTTTAATTTCCACGCGAGAGGGTAAAGTGCTTACTGTGTTTACGTTTCATGTTCCAAACGATGCTCAGTGTGACGACCATCTGCATCCACGACAGCCTGGAACCGCACTAGAGATTGCACTAAAAAAATGTAAATGTCATGTGACTAGGGCCACCCGTCGGGTAGACCGTTAGCCGGGTGCAAGTCTTTCGATGTGAGGCCACTTCGGCGACTTGCTCGTCGATGGGGATGAAATGATGGTGAGTAGGACAACACAACACCCAGTGTCTGAGCGGATAAAAATCTCCGACCCAACAGGGAACTGTCGCGCTGACCACTAAACTACCGGGGGCGGACAGAGATTGCACTAATGCTGCCTGAAAAACGGTGCACCACGGAACAGCAGTAGTGACACAGCTTGTGTACTGACACTCGCTGGCAGATTAAAACTGTGTGACGGACCGAGCCTCGAACTCGGGACCTTTGCCTTTCACACTTGCCCGCGAAAGGCAAAGGTCCTGAGTTCGAGTCTCGGTCCGGCACACAGTTTTAATCTGCCAGGAAGTTTCATATCAGCGCACACTCCGCTGCAGAGTGAAAATCTCATTCTAGCTTGTGTACTGCTTGAAAATCGCACATTGCGTCAGCACTCTCAGCCATGGCAACAGTAACTTCTTCAACAATTTGTGGCAGAATTGGCCATCGGCCACTTGTTGGAGCAATTCCGAAGTGACCAGTTCATTCGAACCTCCGAATCATGTTACTCAACCCCATTGTGGGTATAGGACCTTTTCGTAATTCTCGATTCTCGCGAAGAGCTGCATCACTCTTGCTCCTTATAGATGTCGGCTACCTCCTGCCGTAGTTCACACTGATGTTTGTGTTTCATTCCTAATTCGCCGTACCCGTCTACTCTGGGTCACGCAGCAGGAGTTTAATTATAGCCAACCTGTACAATGACAATTCGAGATCCAATGCGTCGCCTGTAAAAAAAAAAAAAAAAAAAAAAAAGTGTAGAGCCCTAAACCTGCTGCCTTCCAATAAGACAAAGGCACGCCATATGCATGGTACACATTTATGACTCAATGTAGATGTGCTTGTTTTGATATCTAATACATATCCATTTGTTAATCATACTTGTACTTATTAGGACAGTGGTAAGTCATCCGGATTACACAGACTACGACACAACTGCGAATAAGACTGATCCAGAAAGTCTTTAGACTTTTGCCGAGATGTTCTAGGCGCTTCAGTCCGGAATCCCACGGCTGCTACGGTCGCAGGTTCGAATCCTGCCTCGGGCATGGATGTGTGTGATGTCCTCAGGTTAGTTAGGTTTAAGTAGTTCTAAGTCTAGGGGACTGGTGACCTCAGATGTTAAGTCGCATTGTGCTTAGAGCCATTTGAACCATTTTTGAACCAAAAGTTTTGTAATCACAGACGAAAATAAAGGAAATTTATACAGGCGGTCCTTTTCTGAATTATAATGTAGTATTCATCACAAATAATTTAAAAGTAAATGCTCAATGGCTTTAATGATTTTCGTATTGCATTATGTCTTTTCTCCTTTCTCTTAGTAAATATTGTGTGTTCTTGTTTATATATTGTAAGGAGATTCTACCAAATAATGGCAAGGCCTGTTCCAACCTAGTTTATGAATAAAACATCAAAAACTTTTAGTAAACTGGATCAACTGTTTTGCAAAAAAATTTTCTTTTATGCAAGGTGAGGCATACGAATTTAAGACCCACCAGGGTTGCCGAGCGCGCTAACGCGCTGCTTCCTGGACGCGGCTAGGCGCGCCGGCCCCGGATCGAATCCGCCCGACGGATTAACGACGAGGGCCGGTGTGCCGGCCAGCCTGGATGTGGTTTTTAGGCGCTTTTCCACATGCCGCTAGGTGAATACCGGGCTGGTCCCCACGTTCCGCCTCAGTTACACGCCCCGCAGACATTTGAAACACGTCCGCACTCTTTCACGATTTACACTCGAGGCAGACAGTTAGGGGCACTCTGACACCGTCCTGGGGGGTACGGGGTGGCGGCAGGAAGGGCATCCGGCCACCCCTAACACTAACACTGCCAAATCTGTTGTAACCACGCCGACCCTGCGATCGTTGCGGGACTATGGCGTAAGCGAAAGAAAGAAAGGCATACGATTTTAAGATGATTTGATGATAATAGACTTCATTGTTATAAATGTGTGTGATGCTGTGTATTATAGAGGATCAAGAAAACAAAACAAAAGGTTGATTCTAAAAACATTTATTGCACATAGTATAAAACAGACAGTATTTTCAGTGCAAATATGTATCAATAATAATATATTATTGCATATTTACACAAATGAAGATTTACAGTGTTCTATACATTAAATTAAGGGAAGAAAGGTACGAGTGGAGGAAGAGTGGACAGTGGACTCTGCTCTGGCACTGCCCGCCTTCAGCAAGGGGGCTGAGGGCGGCTCCAGCCCAGCAGGGGCACTCGCTCAGTCGTCATCCGGCGCCAAGGCCTGTCTGTGTCCGAAAGTGGAAGCAACCTGTGTTACAAGGTGCGTCCCATCGCGTGCTGAGACTAGGATGCAGCAGTGTAGCAACAGGTGTCCATCCCGACATTTGTGCTTGCCATACAGGTATATGTTACATGTGTATGTGTGTGTGTATGCATGTGGTAAACATTTCCAGGGAGGGAGCAGATGTGATGTTCAACTTAGGCAGGTCCGACGGGCAGGTTGGTGGCGGCGACTCTGAACCCCAGGGCGTCGGCGTGGTACTTGACACTCTGCACCAGGCCGTTGCCGTCTACGTAGGAGTAGCCGCCGACAGTGGAGCCGTCAGCGGCGCGGCTCTCAGTCTTGGCGGAGTTTCCGTCGGCGTAGCCGTAGGTGTACTGGCCGAGTTCGTCCTGGACGCGGTACTGGCTGGAGGCAGCCACTGGCAGGACGGCCGCGGCGGCGGGTGCGGAGTAGGCGACAGGCGCGGGGGCGGAGTAGGCGACGGCGGCGGGGGCGGCGGCGACCACGTGCGCCGCTGGGGCGGCGGCCACGACGGGGGCGGCGGCGGCGTAGGCGGCCACGGGACCGGCGGGGACCACCTGCGCACCGTGAGCGGCGACGGCGGAGTAGGCGAAGCTGCGGGCGGGAGCGACGGCCAGGGCGGGGGCGGCGTAGGCCACGGGGGCGGCGAGGGCGGTGGCGGCGGGGGTGGACAGCACGGCGGCGGGGGCGGCCGCGCTCAGGAAGCCGGGGCTGCGCTTCTTGCGGCCGAGGACGGCGGCCTTGGCGGCCAGGTGGGCGTCGAAGTGGGCGGCCTTGGCGGCGGCGACTTCGGGGGTGTCGGCGACGACGGCGGGCGCAGCGGCCACGGCGACGGCGGGGGCGGGGGCGGCTGCCACGACGGCGGGGGCGGGAGCGGCGGGACCGACCGGGAGGTTAGTGGCGGCGACGCGGAAGCCGTTGACGGGGTCGGACACGTAGTGGGCGCTCTGCACGATGCCGTGGGCGTCCACGTAGGAGTAGGCGCCCGCGACGGAGCCGTCGGCGGTGCGGATCTCCTCCTTGGCGGAGGGGCCGCCGCTGTAGCCGTAGTGGTACTGGCCGAGCTCGTCCTGCGCGTGGAACTGTGAGGACACGGCGGGCGCCAGCACGGAGGCGGCGGGCAGAGTCAGCGGTGCGGCGTGGATGCCCAGCCCCGCGGCGTACGTGGTGGCGCCCAGGTAGCCCGGCCTGGGCTCGGCGAGCGCGGCCGCCACGGCCAGCGAGAGGACCACCTGCGGGCAGGCAGCAAGGCCGTCACCACCGGGCCGCCAGAAGCTTACGTCGCACATGACACACACCGAAGCATCAAAAAAACTGGAATAGGCGTGCGTACTGGCATTGTATTGTATTGTATGTTAACAGGGGACCTAGAAACGACGCAGAGGCTCCGTCCCCGCCGCAGCCGCAGTAGTCCACAACCCCACGACGACTACCGCAGTACACTTCACCCCTCCGCCGCCCCACACCAAACCCAGGGTTACTGTGTGGTTCGGCTCCGGGTGGATCCCCCAGGGAACGTCTCACATCAGACGATTGTAACCCCTATGATTGCGTGGTACAGTAATGGTGGTGTAAGCGTACGTGGAGAACTTGATGGCGCAGCAATCGCCGACAAAGTGTAACTGAGGCGGAATAAGTGGAACCAGCCCGCATTCGATGAGGCAGATGGAAAACCGCCTAAAAACCATCCAGAGACTGGCTGGTTCACCGGACCTCGACACAAATCCGCCGGGCGGATTGGTGCCGGGGACCAGGCGCTCCTTCCCGCCTTGAAAGCCGTGCATTAGACCGCACGGCCGACCAGGCGGGCTCGCGTGCTAGCATACAGAGATATGTAAACAGGCAGAATACGCCACTGCGGTCGCAACGCCAACACAAGACAGCAAGTGTCTGGCGCAATTGTCAGATCGGGTACTGCTGCTACAATGACAGGTTATCAAGATGTGAGTGAGTTTGAACCTGGTCTTATAGTCGGCGCGCGAGCGACGGGACACGCCACCTCCGAGGTAACGATGAAGCGGAGTTATTCCCGTACGACCATTTCACGAGTGTACCATGAATATCAACAACCCGGTAAAACATGAAATCTCCGACATCGCTGAAGCCGGAAAAAGATCCTGCAAGAACGGGAGCAACGACGACCGAAGAGAATCGTCCAACGTGACAGAGGTGCAACCATTCCGCAAATTGCTGCAGATTTCAATGCCGGGCCATCAACAAGTGTCAGCGCGGGAACCATTCAACGAAACATCATCGATATTGCCCTTCGGAGCCGAAGGCCCATTCGTGTACCCTTCATGACTGCACGACGCAAAGTTTTACGCCTCGTCTGGGCCCGTCTACATTGACATTGGACTGTTGATGAGTGGCAATATGTTTCCTAGCCGGACGAGTCTCGTTTCAAAGTGTATCCAGCGGATGGACGTGTACGGATATGGAGACAACCTCATGAATCCATGGACCCTGCATATCAGCAGATGTTACAGGCTCTGTAATAGTGTGGGGCTTGTGCAGTTGGAGTGATGTGGGACCCCTGATACGTCTAGATACGACTCTGACAGGTGACACGCACGCAGGCATCCTGTCTGGTCATCTGCATCCATTCATGACCATTGCGCATTCCGACGGACTTGGGCAGTTCCAGCAGGACTGTGCAACACCCCACAAGTCCAGAGTTGCTACAGAGTGGCTGAGTTTAAACACTTCCGCTGCCCACCAAACTCCCTAGACATGAACATTATTGAGCATATCTGGGATTCCTTGGTAGGTGATCTTACGGATTTGCGGACAGCCTTGCGGGATTGATGGTGTTTTCTTCCAGCACTATTTCAGACATTAGTCCAGTCCATGCCACGTCGTGTAGTACCAGTTCTGCGTACTCGCAGGGGCCGTACACAATATTAGGCAAAAGTACCAGTTTCTTTGGCTCTTCTGTGTAGATGGCAGAAGATGTCGTTAGCGTTTAGATCAAGTAGTTACTGGCGGCATTTGGAGGGGAGTTCTGGAATACCGTTCAGTTTATCTTAGTTGCAGCAATGGGTTATTCATAAGTATGTGAAGGGTGTCAGCGGACGACTATACGAAAACTGCGAGACACACAGAACGCAGACACAAATCAGTCATTAGAGCATCTCTGATAGTTCTTAACTCACGTTATAGGTACTCTCAATATGCGCATGCAGTTCACTTAAGTCGCTACTACTGCGGCTCAACGGCAGCTTCACACTTTGTAAAATTGCTCTTTGGTTTGCCTATCTGCAGATGTGAACCAGATATCTAGTGGATCATTTTCTCTAATACGCTTTCCCCCTTCTGGTGATCTCCACAGCTCCGCCACGGTGCATATGATAAGGGGATATTCTGTAACCACTGACATCTGACATTGTACGCATGTCTTCTAATTTTCACGCTATCGTTCTCTGGAACCTAGAAGGTACTTATGAATAGCCCTGTATTTTCAGTAAAGGTTTTTTTATCACAATGGTGACACGTATGTGCAAGGAAGTTATATTTCATGTGACACACCTTGGCATGTAAGCTGTCGGAAATTCAATGGTAAACCTGTCCGTAATGACAATGCCTGTCTTGTATCGTCTGCTACTTGTGTTTGACATAAGCATCTCTGTAAAGCTCCTACAGTGACTAAATCACCTCCTGACGAGAATCGTCGCTCTTCGTTGCATCTCCTCCATCTCACTCAGTAATTAAACTTGTTTTTGCAAGTCACTACTTTCGAAGACGAATCGCTGTTTCCTTAAGAGTTTCACAGTGAATCTCACATTGGCGTCTGCTTCTCTTACTAACAGCTTTATGTGGTCATACCACTTTAGGTACTTAACTTGTTTCCAGTCGTTCAACGCCAAGTGGGATCGAACAGTAGTCGATTGCTTCGGCTATACGTGTCCAATACACTACATTTATCAACTGCCAGGCCCTGCATCAATTATCGGTCCTCTGCAGGTCCTCGTGCATTTTGGTACGGTCTTCTGGTGTTGCAGCCTTCCTTTCCTGCAGACAACAGCCTCCAACGCTTCCAGTAGACCGCTAATAGAAACGCGACAAAAAATAAAAACACCTACAGCCGTCCTCAGGATTTTATTTTGTCAGCCGGCCGGTGTGGCCGAGTGGTTCTAGGCGCTTCAGTCTGGAGCCGCGCGACTGCTACGGTCGCAGGTTCGAATCCTGCCTCGGGCATGGATGTGTGTGATGTCCTTAGGTTAGTTAGGTTTAAGTACTTCTAAGTTCTAGGGGACTGATGACCTCAGGTGTTAAGTCCCATAGTGCTCAGAGCCATTTGAACCATTTTTTATTTTGTCGCTACCAGTTTCGACGCTTCATTGCGTCATCTACAGGCTGTTTTGATGCGGTACAGGTTGATACGATCCCCATGCATAACCCATCAGTTGCCAGCATTACTGGATTCGCAGATAATGTGTCAGCACTCCAACCATCAACTGTCAACTGACACGAGACCCACTCAAATAAAAGGATGGACATACAAAAGACTAATAGGAACGGTAAGCAATAAAGTTCCTATAATACGTCCTTTGGATATTACCGAAATTACCTGTACATTAGCTGATTTTGTTCCATTACCTATGGTGTTTTCCGTTCGATCTGCTACAAAAGTACTGAATTCAGTCACAAATCTGGTCCGACATTCGGTAAGCTCTTACATTGTTCACTAAACGTCAGTGCGGAACTGTGTCGAATGCCTACCGGAAGTCAAGGACATTAATCTCGGCACCACAGCTATGGTCTACTACAGTACATTATGCAGTTGTGATGCGCTCGAAAAACAAAGTACTGTAAGTGCTGTGAGCTATTTCTCCATTATAGTGGTTAGTATATTAGTGCACTCTCATTATTTAGACTTCTACGTTTTCCTGTCTTATTGCTATGAGCAGAACACCGTGATGGTTATCTGAGATCGAAAGCGTTTATGTAATAAAGCTGTAAATGACTGATATTCTTTGCTGCACCTAGAGTACGTGAAAACAGAAGAAAGAATGGTGATGGGAGGGGATTAACCACCAGCGTATAAGCAATTTATCTGTAGCGACTAGTGAAAATCTGTGACATGGCCAGGAGACGAATCTGCATAATTTTTCTTTCCGTCAGCCATATTACTATTATTGTATCGAAGCATACCTCCTGAACTGCCCATACATCGTTATTGAGGCAATGGAAGTCGGGGTTTACGTTATGTAGCCGCTACAGAGAGATTAAATTGTCACTACATAATCTTGCGTATTTCTGTTCCTTTGAGAACTCTTAACTGGAACGTTCGACAACGTGAAAGTGACGAAGATTTCTAATTTCTCAGGCCAGTACATATAAGAAATAAAACCGGGCGATATTCAGTGTGTACACGAAGCAAATGGAACGAATAGTAATGGAACACCGTGAGAGAAATTCTGTGAGTAAAAAGAATGCCAATCTGGGATGCAGTCTTTCTTCCCTACTGTTTAACCTGTACGTCGAAGAACCGATGAATTAACAAAACAAGGGTTCAGAAGGAGGTTAAAATTGAAAGTGAAGGGATGTCAGTGATAAGATTTGCTGATGAAATTGCTGTCCTCTGTGGAATTGATGAATTGCAGGACACGTTAATTGGAATAAACAGTCTACTGACCGCATAATATGAATTGACATTAAATAAAGACGAAGGTATTCAGCAGAAATTAGATTGGCCACACACTTAGCATTAAAACTAGGGACCACGTAACTTATAACCGTAAAAGAGGAGGACGAAGCATTTGAGATGCTGTAACGCGGAAAGGTGACGAAAATTAAGTGGAATAGTAAGAATTAAGGAGGGTCTCCCCAGAGTCGACGAGCAAAAGAATATGTAAAAAATCTAACTGTAAAATGTGATACGATTTTTGTTAAGGAATTAGGTAATAATTTCCATTGTACTAGAACAATAGAGTGAAAACCTGTGGGGAACGGCGGAGATTAGATGTAACGCTTAATTAAGGACGTTGGTTGCGGGTACACCCTGAGATGGAAATATTGCCACAATGGAGGATATCGTGGGAGGCTGTACAAAATCAGTCAAGAGACTTATGACGACCTTGCTTTCACGCCTCCCTCCTCCCAATTCGAAGAAAACCTCTTCGAAACGTCTAGCTGTGATAATTCTTTATGGCTGTATCCAGCCCTTGCAAAATGTATACGTGCCCAGTAAACTTTTAAATAGCCCTCGTATCACTTCAGTGAAAGTGCAGAAGAATTACAGGATCTGTTGAATGCGACAAATAGTGTATTGAGTACAGAATATAGATTGAGAGTAGACCGCAGAAAGACGAAACTAACGAAGAGTATTAGAAACAAGTTTTGAGATACGCTTCACTTCAAAACGCGTGAGCCGGCCGGAGTGGCCGAGCGGTTCTAGGCGCTACAGTCTGGAACCGCGCGACCGCTACGGTGGCAGGTTCGAATCCTGCCTCGGGCATGGATATGTGTGGTGTCCTTAGGTTAGTTAGGTTTAACTAGTTCTAAGTTCTAGGGGACTGATGACCACAGCAGTTAAGTCCCATAGTGCTCAGAGCCATTTTTGAACCAAAACGCGTGATCCCGAAGCACATGAAGTGAAGGAAAACTGCTACCTTGGCAGCAAGACAACACATGACGGACGAACCGAGGGGGGCATAAAAAATTTACTAGACAGATCAACATTCCACTGGAGGAAAAAATTTCTGAGAAATGACGTTTGGAGACTAGCATTGTATAGAAATGGATCATGGACGGTGGGAAGATCAGAAAAGATGAGAACCGACGCGCTTGAGATATACTGCTGTAGAAGGATATTGAAAATTAAATGAATTAGTAAAAATGAGGAGGTTCTCCGCAGAATTGGTGACGAGAGAAGTAGGTGCAAAACATTGACAAAAAGAAGGGACAGAATAATAGGATACGTGTTACAACAGGAAATAACTTCTGTGGTACAAGAAGGAGCTGCAGAAGGAAATAACTGTAGAGGAAGACAGACATTGGGAGACTGGAATATATCAAAGAATAATTGAAGACTTTGAGAGCAAGGGCTACTCCGAACTGAAGAGGTGAGCACTTTGTCACAGGGAATAAAACGGTGGCGATCCAAGTGAAGACGGGTGACACAGAAGTAATAATAAAGTACTCGGGAGCTAGCCGAAGATCAGTAGCGAGGAAAGCCCGGCGGCCAGCGGCCCACTCACCAGGGCGTTCATGTCTGCAGGTGCGGCCGGCGTCGGATGCTGAGCGACTGTGGCCAGTGGGGCGGCCGTCCCGCCTTTATAGAGAGCCGGGCTGGGCGTCCAGCATGCGCTGGCTGGGTCAGCGGCCGTTCGTACCCACGTCCACGTACCCAGGCCCGTGTCCGCCTCTGACAGCCTTTCCTTCTCCAGCCAGGCCCCGCCCTGACCCCGGCCAAGGACACATCTGTGCGTGCCGCCGACCGCCAAACGCCGACGCACGCTCCAGTTTCGGACAAGTCCGGCAGGGGGGCCGTCTTACAGCGTGTCTAATATATCCATATTCCGTAGAAACTTCTAATTATCAGACTACAGAAAGTTACAAATCATTAGCTCTTGTTGTAGCTTTTAGCTGGATAACGTTTTGTAGATGGTACGATATTAGCGGAAAACCTGCTCCCCACCTGCAGATTCTAACAATACCACCACTCGCAAAGTAGTTTAGAAATCAGATTAATAATGTTGCTCGCGCAGCATATGTTCGCTTTATCGGGCAACAACAAAGTTATTGACTGTGGATGGTATCGTCAGAATGGAAATAATGAAGTCACTGTAAAAAAGTCATTAATTTTGGCACTTATCTTGAATGGATTGCCATGTAGATTTCGTCGAAGTTGTTATGGCTCATCTTGTTGATTCTATGGTGATTCCACTTTGACTGCTAGAAGGTCCAGATCTGTATTTTAGCAATATTTGTAGACCTAGCAAATGCGTTTTTCAGGAAATTCTTAATGATCAAACAATCCCAGATCAGAACAATGGCATGGTAGAAATAATTTTTGATTTGGTATTCACGATCCACATTTTTATTAAACTTCTTGTAAATTCACATATACTTCTTCTTAATTGTCACATCATCAAGAAAACAGTTTTGTATCAACCTTTGTATATTTAATTTCCACTTTAACCAAACACAAGACTTGACTGTTCTTTTATAAAGCGAAATAACAACTTAACTTCTGCAAAGCGAAACAAAGATTGCTCTGTGCGCATTCGCGCCAAAACGTCAAAGATTATGATAGTCTCACAGAAATTAATACACACAAGAACCATATCACTGTGATACATCGATACATCGGAGTACCTATACATTAATAAAACCAAATGTGATATTACTGGTATCGAGAACTGGGGTTGGAGTGCCGTAATGGTCACGTAAATAAAGAACCATTACAAGCCCCAGGGTTCGATTCAGGGAGATGTCACAGACGGTTCATGATTTGCAGTGAGTTTTCAAATGTCTCTCATCTCGACGTCTCTTTCTTGGTTGTAAGAAGATGCGACAAGAGCGATGGCTGCACACACTCCAGAGAGTTTGTACTGTCGATCAGTACACAGGCTACTTTCAGCTGTCTATTATTGATGTGTACAGTGACTGCCACTCTTCCGCCGCACGCCGCCTTCAACACCAATTTTTGACGTGCCATTGACGCCAAGAATTTTAATAAAAATACGACGAAGATATAAATATTATAATATTAAATTAATAATTTATTTACATCAGTCCTTATTAAATGTCCATATATTACCTTCAAAGAGATTGCAAATCAGAGGAACATATCATTGAAAAAGTTTAAAAAAGTATGTGTTTCATGCTCTTGATTTAACAACACTGACAGCAACAAACTTTCACAACTTCGGAAAAGTCATAATTATATATATAAGGCTCACCGGCCATTTGACCACAAACAGTGCCCGAACTCTTACGGGAATCGGCAACAGGCCGCGAGTAATGACTATAATTTGGAGGGGCACTATGAATACAGTGAGGGACAGTAAGTTGGGAATGTGGGTCTCACGGGAGGCGTGCCAGAGATAAGTCCCTGCAGTCACACTATCCGCTGTGTCCTCGGTGGCTCACGTTGATAGAGCTTCTGCCATTTAAGCAGGAGATCGCGGGTTCGAGTCCCGGTCGGGGCACACATTTTCAACTATCCCCGTTGACTTAAATCAACGCCTATATGCAGCTAAGGGTATTCATTTCATTCCAAAGTCATAATTTAAATCAATGAAACCAATAAAGCCCCAATGTGCACTCACAGCTGTTAGTACACTCCTGGAAATTGAAATAAGAACACCGTGAATTCATTGTCCCAGGAAGGGGAAACTTTATTGACACATTCCTGGGGTCAGATACATCACATGATCACACTGACAGAACCACAGGCACATAGACACAGGCAACAGAGCATGCACAATGTCGGCACTAGTACAGTGTATATCCACCTTTCGCAGCAATGCAGGCTGCTATTCTCCCATGGAGACGATCGTAGAGATGCTGGATATAGTCCTGTGGAACGGCTTGCCATGCCATTTCCAACTGGCGCCTCAGTTGGACCAGCGTTCGTGCTGGACGTGCAGACCGCGTGAGACGACGCTTCATCCAGTCCCAAACATGCTCAATGGGGGACAGATCCGGAGATCTTGCTGGCCAGGGTAGTTGACTTACACCTTCTAGAGCACGTTGGGTGGCACGGGATACATGCAGACGTGCATTGTCCTGTTGGAACAGCAAGTTCCCTTGCCGGTCTAGGAATGGTAGAACGATGGGTTCGATGACGGTTTGGATGTACCGTGCACTATTCAGTGTCCCCTCGACGATCACCAGTGGTGTACGGCCAGTGTAGGAGATCGCTCCCCACACCATGATGCCGGGTGTTGGCCCTGTGTGCCTCGGTCAAATATGCAGTCCTGATTGTGGCGCTCACCTGCACGGCGCCAAACACGCATACGACCATCATTGGCACCAAGGCAGAAGCGACTCTCATCGCTGAAGACAACACGTCTCCATTCGTCCCTCCATTCACGCCTGTCGCGACACCACTGGAGGCGGGCTGCACGATGTTGGGGCGTGAGCGGAAGACGGCCTAACGGTGTGCGGGACCGTAGCCCAGCTTCATGGAGACGGTTGCGAATGGTCCTCGCCGATACCCCAGGAGCAACAATGTCCCTAATTTGCTGGGAAGTGGCGGTGCGGTCCCCTACGGCACTGCGTAGGATCCTACGGTCTTGGCGTGCATCCGTGCGTCGCTGCGGTCCGGTCCCAGGTCGACGGGCACGTGCACCTTCCGCCGACCACTGGCGACAACATCGATGTACTGTGGAGACCTCACGCCCCACGTGTTGAGCAATTCGGCGGTACGTTCACCCGGCCTCCCGTATGCCCACTATACGCCCTCGCTCAAAGTCCGTCAGCTGCACATACGGTTCACGTCCACGCTGTCGCGGCATGCTACCAGTGTTAAAGACTGCGATGGAGCTCCGTATGCCACGGCAAACTGGCTGACACTGACGGCGGCGGTGCACAAATGCTGCGCGGCTAGCGTCATTCGACGGCCAACACCGCGGTTCCTGGTGTGTCCGCTGTGCCGTGCGTGTGATCATTGCTTGTACAGCCCTCTCGCAGTGTCCGGAGCAAGTATGGTGGGTCTGACACACCGGTGTCAATGTGTTCTTTTTTCCATTTCCAGGAGTGTATTTCACTCAGCAAGAAGTCAGTAGCTCTAGACGTGTATAAACAGGGTGACTGGCGCTTCTTTCTGTCGTTTCCGCCTGCTTTTGGCAGCAATTAATCTGTATGACTTTTTTTTTTCTTACTGGACAGTGCTTCTCTCTTGACTTAGACATCTTCCTCGAACTCACAAGGACGTCCGATTTTTTCATGTAGTAGGTTGCTGGCTGCCACCTTCTTTGAAGCATATCAGTTAGAAAGCCCATCTACATGGGCTTTCTCCCTGGAGAGTAGTTGGATTCCTTGCCATTTTCGAGACCCTAAATTTCATGCTACCTTATTTTCATGTAGTCGTCTAAAATTCCGGAGACCGATATATGTAGAAATATAAATGGTTTTTAGAAATTGCCCTTTCGAGGTGTTCACAACAAGCATCACCCTCGCTTTGGATCCATGACTGCGCTTCCCTGCTGAAAATAAATTGAGGCGCATCTTATTTTATTTTTTATTTATTTATTTATTGTTCCGTGGGACCAAATTAAGGAGAAGTCTCCATGGTCGTGGAACGAGTCAGTACATGAAATTATAACACGATATTAGAAACAGATAAAATGAAATATAAAAAAACATATTCAGGTGACAAGTCGTAAGTTTAAATGAAGAAAATCAACAATGTAACACTGGAATTTGCGTAATTTTTTAGCTCTTCCAGGAGCTCCTCGACAGAATAGAAGGAGTGAGCCATGAGGAAACTCTTCAGTTTAGACTTAAAAGAGTTTGGGCTACTGCTAAGATTTTTGAGTTCTTGTGGTAGCTTATTGAAAATGGATGCAGCAGAATACTGCACTCCTTTCTGCACAAGAGTCAAGGAAGTGTATTGTACATGCAGATTTGATTTCTGCCTAGTATTAACTGAGTGAAAGCTGCTAACTCTTGGGAATAGGCTAATATTGCTAACAACAAACGACATTAAAGAAAATATATACTGTGAGGGTATTGTCAGAATTCCCAGATTTTTGAATAGGGGTCGACAAGAGGTTCTCGAACTTACACCACATATAGCTCGAACAGCCCGTTTTTGAGTCAAAAATACCCTTTTTGAATCAGAAGAATTACCCCAAATCTAGTGAATAAATTAACTATTCTCGCTGCAGTCAGAGAGCTATGACAACTGCGGCACTTCTGTTGGCACAGTCGATTGGAGTTCTTCCAAACTTTCCAAGTTCTGTTTGAGGTCATCTCCACCATACAGTCTAAAGAACATACATACGCCGAAGTGTCTCACTATTTGATAGCGAAAAACGCCGGATTAGTTCCACCTGATACTTTTTTGCGAAGCCGATCTCGCTGCCGAACTCTTGATATAACACAGTGTTTTACTTGTTGCAAGGGGAACGTACTTTCACAGGAACTGAGTGTCTGAAAGTCACGGGAAAAGTTGTTCCCCTTTTAAGATGAGGCATGCATGACACACAAATGTTACTTGATGTGGCGTCAGGCGCTAACGCAAAGTCGACATCTCAGCAGTCTGTTACAGACAGACCAGACTGAAGTTATAAGTGTCGATGGACGTCAGAGAAGCCGCAGTTGAGATGCTAGAGACAGGGTTGTAGCCTACCCCCAATGTTGTTCAACTTGTACACTGAGTAAGCTGTGAAGGCAACCAAGGAGAAATCAAGAAAGGGAATTAACGTTCAGGGAGAAGAAACAAAAACTTTTAGGCTTTCCTACGACGTTGTGGTTCTGTCAGAGACACCATAGGGTTCGGAAGAGCAGTTGAACGGAATGGATGGCATATTGAAAAGAGATTATAACATGAACATCAACAGAAGTAAAACAATAGTAATAGAATGTAGTCGAATTAGATCAGTCGATCTTAAGGGAATTAGACTAGGAAATATGACACTAAAAGTAGTAGACGAGTTTTGCTATTTGGACAGCAATATAATTGTCGTTGGGCGAAGTAAAGAGCATATAAGCTACAGAATAGCAATAGCAAGAAAAGCATTTCTGGAAAAAAGGAATTTGTTAATGCCTAATATAAATTTGAGTGCAGGAAGACTATACCGAAAATACTTGTCTGCATTGCAGCCTTGTACGAAAGTGGAACGTTGACGACAAGCAGTTCAGACCAGAAGAGAACAAAATCATTGGAAATGTGGTGATATAGAAGAAAGCTGAGGATTAGATCGGTAGAGCGAGTAACAGATGAGGAGCTACTGAATGGAACTTGGGATAAAAGAAATTTATGGCAGAACCTGATTAAAAGAAAGGATAGGCCACATCCTGCGGCATCAAGGTATCGGCCGTTTGGTTGTGCAGATAAACTGTAAGTAATTTGTTTAGGTTTTCATGTTGGTAACGCCACGTAGAGCTCTGTATGAAAATCAATGACTGTGCTGTGTGCAGTATGTGGCTGGTTGGCATTGTTGGAATATTCGCTTGTGTAGTGTTGGGCAGTTGGATGTGCACAGCGCGTAGCGTTGTGCAGTTGGAGGTGAGCCGCCAGCAGTGTTGGATGTGGAGAGAAAAATGCCAGAGTTTTGAGAGGTTGCTATAAGCGGACGATCTGGATCTATACAGGGTGGTCCATTGATAGTGACCGGGCCATATATCTCACGAAATAAGCATCAAACGAAAAAACTACAAAGAACTAAACTCGTCTAGCTTGAAGGGGGAAACCAGATGGCGCAAAGGTTGGCCCGCTAGTGGCGCTGCCATAGGTCAAACGGATATCAACTGCGTTTTTTTAAAATAGGAACCCCCATTTTGATTACATATTCGTGTAGTACATAAAGAAATATGAATGTTTTAGTTGGACCACTTTCTTCGCTTTGTAATAGATGGCACTGTAATAGTCAGAAACGTGTAAGTACGTGGTATCACGTAACATTCTGCCAGTGCGGACGGTATTTGCTTCGTAATACATTACCCGTGTTAAAATGGGCCACGTACCAATTGCGGAAAAGGTCGATATCGTGTTGATGTATGGCTGTTGTGATCAAAATGCCCAACGGGCGTGTGCTATGTATGCTGATCGGTATCCTGGACGACATCAAGTGTCCGGACCGTTCGCCGGATAGTTACGTTATTTAAGGAAACAGGAGGTGTTCAGCCACATGTGAAACGTCAACCACGACCTGCAACAAATGATGATGCCCAAGTAGGTGTTTTAGCTGATGACGCGGCTAATCCGCACATCAGTAGCAGACAAATTGCCCGAGAATCGGGAATCTCAAAAACGTCGGTGTTGAGAATGCTATATCAACATCGATTGCACCCGTGCCATATTGCTATGCACCATCAATTGCATGGCGACGACTTTGAACGTCGTGTACAGTTCTGCCACTGGGCACAAGAGAAATTACGGGATGATGACAGATTTTTTGCACGCGTTCTGTTTAGCGAAGAAGCGTCATTCACCAACAGTGGTAACGTAAACCGGCATAATATGCACTATTGGGCAACGGAAAATCCACGATGACTGCGACAAGTGCAACATCAGCGACCCTGGCGGGTTAATGTATGGTGCGGCATTATCGGAGGAAGGATAATTGGCCCCCGTTTTATCGATGGTAATCTAAATGGTGCAATGTATGCTGATTTCCTACGTATTGTTCTACCGGTGTTACTACAAGATGTTTCACTGCGTGACAGAGGGCGATGTACTTCGAACACGATGGATGTCCGGCACACAGCTCGCGTGCGGTTGAAGCGGTATTGAATAGCATATTTCATTAGAGGTGGATTGGTCGTCGAAGCACCATACCATGGCCCGTGCGTTCACCAGATCTGACGTCCCCGGGTTTCTTTCTGTGGGGAAAGTTGAAGGATATTTGCTATCGTGATCCACCAACCACGCCTGACACCAAGCGTCAGCGCATTGCCAACGCATGTGCGAACATTACGGAAGGCGAAGTACTCGCTGTTGAGAGGAATGTCGTTACACGTATTGCCAAATGCGGTATTTACAGGTAATCACGCTGCAACAGCATGCGTTCTCAGAAATGATAAGTTCACAAAGGTACATGTATCACATTGGAACAACCGAAATAAAATGTTCAAACATACCTACATTCAGTATTTTAATTTAGAAAACCTACCTGTTACCAACTGTTCGTCTAAAATTGTGAGCCATATGTTTGTGACTATTACAGTGCCATCTATCACAAACGAAAAAAGTGGTTCACCTAAAACATTCATATTTCTTTACGTACTACACGAATATGTAATAAAAAATGGTGGTTCCTATTTTTTTTTAAATGCAGTTGATATACGTTTGACCTATGGCAGCGCCATCTAGCGGGCCAACCATAGCGCCATCTGGTTTCCCCCTTCAAGCTAGACAAGTTTCGTTCTTTGTAGTTTCTTCGTTTGACGCTTATTTCGTGAGATATTTGGCCCGGTCACGATCAATTGACCACCCTGTATATATATGACGACTTTTGAACACTATTAAGGTAAATACATTGTTTGTTTTCTATCAAAATCTTTCATTTTATAGCTATGCCTATCCGCAGTTAGTGCCTTCAGTAGTTAGAACCTTTAATTTAGCTGGCAGTATTGGCGCTCGCTATATTGCAGTAGTTCGAGTAACGAAGTTTTTTGTGACGTAAGTGTTTCATGAAAGGTATAGGTTGTTGTTAGTCAGGACCATTCTCTTGTAGGGATTATTGAAAGTCAGATTGCGTTGCGCTACAATATTGTGTGTACGTTTAGTTCAAAATGGCTCTGAGCACTATGGGACTTAACATCTGTGGTTATCAGTCCCCTAGAACTTAGAACTACTTAAACCTAACCAACCTAAGGACATCACACACATCCATGCCCGAGGCAGGATTAGAACCTGCGACCGTAGCAGTCACGTGGTTCCAGACTGAAGCGCCTAGAACCGCACAGCCACACCGGCCGGCTGCAAGTTTAGTGATGATCAGAATAAGTAATGAGAAAACTATCTGAGTACTTTGAGTTTTACTGAGTTGTCCTTGTATCAAATAACGTAGAAGTTTACTAGCACAGTCATTCATAATTTTTCAAAGGGGACATGACGAAACGTGTGTGGTAAAAAAATGGTTCAAATGGCTCTGAGCACTATGGGACTCAACTGCTGTGGTCATAAGTCCCCTAGAACTTAGAACTACTTAAACCTAACTAACCTAAGGACATCACACACATCCATGCCCGAGGCAGGATTCGAACCTGCGACCGTAGCGGTCGTGCGGTTCCAGACTGTAGCGCCTTTAACCGCTCGGCCACTTCGGCCGGCGTGTGTGGTAAAAACTGTGACGGAGAGCAAGACTTGACTACAGAACGCAAGTTCAAATGGATGAAGGTTGCGGTAGTTCATCGATGATGAAATGGCGTGTACTGAATAGACAGGTATGGAGAGCTGCAGCTAACCAATCTTCGAACAGAAGATCACAAGAACAACACGTGTCCTGTGCCATGCATGCCACGCTTCAAAGGAAACCACTACCTCTACCGTATCACACAAGACCCTACTACCCTATCATATGGATCCATCTGTTAGCCCATTGCACCATCCCGGCGAACTATCGCTTTTACAAGACAATGCACCACCTTATAGATTCAGAACAGAGTCAATATTTTACCTTGTGAGGCAAGTATCTGAACCGAATTCTGCCAGTCTGAGAGTCCAGTATTTCACGGTTCATTTACCTCCCTTCGCACATACATCGTCTTTAAGTTAGCCTTGATACCGTAAAGGCTCTAGAGATTCTGCTAAAAGATAATCTGACAAATCCTAATGAACATCAAATGTTTACTCCTAACAGACCGCCTCAGAGAAAACTTTCCTGTCAGACTTCTTAGAAAATTAATCTACAGCTTTTTTTTTTTTTTTTTTTTTTTAATCCCAAGCCAGCTAAGAAACCTAGCATGACCCAGGTGTTTGGTTCAAATGGCTCTGAGCACTATGGGACTCAACATCTCAGGTCATCAGTCCCCTAGAACTTAGAACTACTTAAACCGAACTAACCTAAGGACATCACACACATCCATGCCCGAGGCAGGATTCGAACCGGCGACTGTAGCAGTCACGCGGTTCCGGGCTGAAGTGAGCCGGGTGTTTATTTATTCCATTCTTCTATTAGTCCACCTCCTCCTTCTCCATCTATTTGCCCAACTCCTCCTCCTCTCTCTCCCTCTCTCTCTCTCTCTCTCTCTCTCTCTCTCTCTCTCTCTCTGTCCATCTCCTCCACTCTTTTCTCTCTATTTGCCTCCTCCACCCCCTCTGTCTCTATTCACCCTCCACATATCTGTCTCTCTCTCCTCCCATCCCATCTCAACTCTCTCTGCCCATCTCCTCCTCCCCACTCTCTCTGTCTATCTCCTATGCCCCTCTATGACTGTCCAACTCCTCATCCCCCTCCCCCTCTCTCTCTCTCTCTCGGTCCATCTGCTGACCCCCTCTCTCTGCCCACCTTCTCACACCCCCTCTCTCGGTCCATCTCCTGATCCCCTCTCTCTGTCCACCTCCTCACGCCCCCTCTATCAGTACCTCTCTTCCTCCCCTTTCTACTGTATATGAGTATGAGTTGCACTCCATTTTTAGAAAACATAGCTTTTCACGCTACTGGAAGGTCTCAGATAGATTATATAATGGTAAGACAGAGATTCACGAACCAGGTTTTAAATTGTAAGACATTTCCAGGGGCATATGTGGACTCTGACCACAATCTATTGGTTATGAACTGTAGATTAAAACTGAAGAAACTGCAAAAAGGTGGGAATTTGAGGGGGTGGGACCTGGATAAACTGAAAGAACCAGAGGTTGTAGAGAGCTTCAGGGAGAGCATTAGGGAAAGAGTGACAAGAATTGGGGGGGGGGGGGGGGGAATACAGTAGAACAAGAATAGGTAGCTTTCAGAGACGAAATAGTGAAGGTAGCAGGGGATCAAGTAGGTAAAAAGACAAGGGCAAATAGAAGTCCTTGGGTAATAGAAGAGATATTGAATTTAATTGATAAAAGTAAAAAATATAAAAATGCACTAAATGATGCAAGCAAAAGGAATACAAACGCCTCAGAAATGAGATCGACAGGAAGGGCAAAATGGCTAAGCAGGGATGGCTAGAGAACAAATGTAAGGATGTAGAGGCGCATATCACTAGGGGTAAGATAGATACTGCCTACAGGAAAATTAAAGAGACCTTTGGAGAAAAGAGAACCACTTGCATGAATATCAAGAGCTCAGATGGAAACCCAGACCTAAGCAAAGAAGGGAAAGCAGAATGGTGGAAGGAGTATATAGAGGGTATATACAAGGGCGATGTTCTTCAGGACAATATTATAGTAATGGAAGAGAATGTAGATGAAGATGAAATAGGACATATGATATTGCGTGAAAAGTTTGACAGAGCACTGGATGACTTAAGTCGAAACAAGGCCCCGGGAGTAGATAAGATTCCATTAGAGCTACTGACAGCCTTGGGAGAGCCAGGCCTAACAAAAGTGTACCATCTAGTGAGCGGGATGTATGAGACAGGCGAAATACCCTCAGACTTCAAGAAGAGTATAATAATTCCAATCCCAAAGAAAGCAGGTGCTGAGAGATGTGAAAATTACCGAACTGACAGTTTAATAAACCACGGCTGCAAAATACTAACACGAATTCTTTACAGACGAATGGAAAAAGTGGTAGAAGCCGACCTCAGTTTTGATTCCTTAGAAATGTTGGAACACTTGAGGCAATACTGACCTTACGACTTATCTTAGAAAATAGATTAAGAAAAGGCAAACCCACGTTTCTAGCATTTGTAGACTTAGAGAAAGCTTTTGACAGTGTTGACTGGAATACTCTCTTTCAAATTCTAAAGGTGGCAGATACCTAACTCCATTTTCAGTCCGTCAGCAATGCGCCATTCCTATGTTGCCTCCCTATTCTCTTTGAGTGTATGTTCTATGGATATCTTTGCTACCACCAAACTATGCCGGTGAATACACGTTCGACAGTTGCTTATTACGAGAATATGTGTACTGTGTGAGATGTTGCTGGAACTGGAGACCCAAGTTTGGTACACTCTTGACCCACTCTTATTTGGATGTGATCTAGCGAAGAAGGAATTCTGCACCGGCTCACCTGTCCTATCGGAAAGGAAATAAAAGAAATAGCAAAGATGAATTACAAATGTGGTAAATGTTTATTGAACAAGCGATTGCTATAAAGGATATTTTTAACGGTGGTAAGGTGTATGTATTCGACCCCTGTGATGACAGCTCTTTTACTTTTGTTGGACGACAGTGTTGGTGATTCCCATGATTCCTACACAACGAATTTCGTGCTTTTATGACACATAATGCGTTACCCGAAACCACCCTTTTTCTTAATAACAAAGAGTCTAAAAAACGAAACCGTTATTAATACCGTTTAGCGTAACGTTTCAACGGCATGTAGTGAATTTCTACACGTCTCGATCTTCCAGAAATATGCTCATGGTTACATTATACGCACAAGGCGTACACGCTTTACGCTTTTGTCCGCATCACATCAAAGACAGTGATGTGTAATTCTAACACATTTGCTGATGCAATACCAGTCATGATGTGGATCAATAAACACTACAAATGAGAAGCCACTATGTACATAAACAGTAACCCCGTAAGAACCGTCAATGAGTACAGGACAATTCACCTGGCATAGCAGAAACACATCTCCATGTTTGTTATCCTATCAAAGCGTTATATGATCATGAGGTCAGTTGTTTTGGTGAAACAGATTACAGTACTAACTTACTTACGTTTCTAAGAAAAAAATGTAGCTCAAAATTATCATACATTCCAGTGGTCTGTTGCCATGCGCCGGCCGCTGTGGCCGAGCGGATCTAGGCATTAAAATTTCTACACCAAGAAGAAGTGCAGATGATAAACGGGTATTCATTGGACAAATATATTATACTAGAACTGACATGTGTTTACATTTTCACGCAATTTGCGTGCATAGATCCTGAGAAATCAGTACCCAGAACAACCACCTCTTGCCGTAATAACGGCCTTGATACGCCTGGTCATTGAGTCAAACAGAGCTTGGATGCCGTGTACAGGTACAGCTGCCCATGCAGCTTCAAAACGATACCACAGTTCATCAAGAGTAGTGACTGGCGTATTCTGGCGAGCCAGTTGCACGGCCACCATTGACCAGACGTTTTCAATTGGTGAGGGATGTGGAGAACGTGTTGGCTAGGGCAGCAGTCGAACATTTTCTGTACCCAGAAAGGCCCGTACAAGACCTGCATATGTGGTCGTGCATTATTCTGCTGAAATGTAGGGTTTCGCAGGGATCGAATGAAGAGTAGAGCCACTTGGCGTAACACATCTGAAATGTAACGTCCACTGGTCAAAGTGCCGTCAATGTGAACAAGAGGTGACCGAGACGTGTACCCAATGGCATCCCATACTATCACGACGGGTGATACTCCAGTATGGCGATGACGAATACACGCTTGTAATGTGCGTTCACCGCGATGTTTCCAAACACGGATGCGACCATCATGATACTGTAACAGAACCTGGATTCATCCGAAAAAATGACGTTTTGCCATTCGTGCACCCAGGTTCGTCGTTGAGTACACCATCGCAGGCGCTCCTGCCTGTGACGCAGCGTCAAGGGTAACTGCAGCCATGCTCTCCGAGTTGATAGTCCATGCTGCTGCAAACGTCGTCGAACTGTTCGTGCAGATGGTTGTTGTCTTGCAAACGTCCCCATCTGTTGACTCAGGGATCGAGACGTGGCTCCACGATGCGTTACAGTCATGCGGATAAGATACCTGTCACCTCGATTGCTAGTGATACGAGGCCGTTGGGATCCAGCACGGCGTTCCTTAGTACCCTCCTGAACCCACCGATTCCATATTCTGCTAACAGCCATTGGATGTCGACCAACGCGAGCAGCAATGTCGTGAGACAATAAACCGCAATCGCGATAGGCTACAATCCGACCTTTATCAAAATCGGAAACGTGAAGATACGGATTTCTCCTCCTTACACGAGGCATCACGTCAACGTTTCACCAGGCAACGCCGGTCAACTGCTGATTGTGTACGAGAAATCGATTGGAAACTTTCCTCATGTCAGCACGCTGTAGGTGTCGCCCCCGGCGCCAACCTTGTGTGAATGCTCTGAAAAGCTAATCATTTGCATATCACAGCATCTTCTTCCTGTCGGTTGAATGTCGCGTCTGTAGCACGTCATCTTCGTGGTGTAGCAATTTTAATGGCCAGTAGTGTACGTTCTGTAGGGTTTTGGGGGCTAGATGTTCTGCTGTATTTGCTGTAATGGCTGCCCCCAAAGCGTGTGTAGCAGCGTGGTGACACGGTGTGGCTAGTCGCGGGCAGTCACCGCCGGTGCAGCAGCCTGGCGGGGCGGGGGGGGGGGGGGGGGGGGGATCGCCAGCCCAGCCTGGTCTGGCCGCAGGTGGATGCCTCTCGCCGGCCTTGCGGCGTCCGCGGCTGATCCAAGGCGAGCGGCCGCCTCAGTGTCAGGGCCAGCCGTGGGAAAAACGCGGCGCGCATCCCGCCACCGCTGCTGCGGCCAGCCGTTTCAGTCGGCGCAACTACAAATCGGGGTGTCCATTAATACCTGCGCTTCATCCGCGGAAGGTACGTTAAAGCATCGCATTCACGGCCTAGTAGCGCAAGCAGTCTCTCAGCTCAAAAACAATAAAGCACCTGGACCAGATGGTATCCACTCGCAAACACTGAAAAGACTGGCACCGCAGATCACCCCGTTACTGAACGATGCCTTAAGGCTGGGCAGGGTACCTACAGTATGGAAAACCTCCAAAGCAGTCATTATTAATAAATCAGCGGACAGGGTTCCTTCAGATCCAAAGACTTACAGGCCAATATGCCTAATAAACACCCTAGCAAAGATTCATGTAAAGCTACTGTGTAAGCGCCTGCAAACACACAGAGTTTTCAGGGGTACGAGCCAACACCAGTTCGGCTTCAGAACTGGCAGATCAATAGATGATGCCATCAACCAGGCCCTGCACATACGAGGTGCATCCAAGTTCTAAGGCCTCCGATTTTTTTTCTCCGGACTGGAAAGAGATAAAAACATGCGCATTGTTTGAAAATGAGGCCGCGTTCATTGTCAATACGTCCCAGAGATGGCAGCACCGTACGGCAGACGGAATTTTACCGCCAGCGGCGAGAATGAGAACTGTTTTAAATACTTAAAATGGCGACGTTTTCCTTATTTGAACAGCGTGCAATCATTCGTTTTCTGAATTTGCGTGGTTTGAAACCAATTGAAATTCATTGACAATTGAAGGAGACATGTGGTGATGGAGTTATGGATGTGTCAAAAGTGCGTTCGTGGGTGTGACAGTTTAATGAAGGCAGAACATCGTGTGACAACGAACTGAAACAACCTCGGACTCGCACAAGCCAGTCTGACGACATGATCGAGAAAGTGGAGAGAATTGTTTTGGGGGATCGCCGAATGACTGTTGAACAGATCGCCTCCAGAGTTGGCATTTCTGTGGGTTCTGTGCACACAATCCTGCATGACGACCTGAAAATGCGAAAAGTGTCATCCAGGTAGGTGCCACGAATGCTGACGGACGACCACATGGCTGCCCGTGTGGCATGTTGCCAAGCAATGTTGACGCACAACGACAGCACGAATGGGACTTTCTTTTCGTCGGTTGTAACAATGGATGAGACGTGGATGCCATTTTTTAATCCATAAACAAAGCGCCAGTCAGCTCAATGGAAGCACACAGATACACCGCCACCAAAAAAATTTCGGGTAACTGCCAGTGCTGAAAAAATGATGGTGTCCATGTTCTGGGACAGCGAGGGCGTAATCCTTACCCATTGCGTTCCAAAGGGCACTACGATAACAGGTGCATCCTACGAAAATGTTTTGAAGAACAAATTACTTCCTGCACTGCAACAAAAATGTCCGGAAAGGGCTGCGCGTGTGCTGTTTCACCAAGACAGCGCATCCGCACGTCGAGCTAACGTTACGAAACAGTTTCTTCGTGATAACAACTTTGAAGTGATTCCTCATGCTCCCTACTCACCTGACCTGGCTCCTATTGACTTTTGGCTTTTTCCAACAATGAAAGACACTTTCCGTGGCCGCACATTCACCAGCCGTGCTGCTATTGCCTCAGCGATTTTCCAGTGGTCAAAACAGACTCCTAAAGAAGCCTTCGCCGCTGCCATAGAATCATGGCGTCAGCGTTGTGAGAAATGTGTACGTCTTCAGGGCGATTACGTCGAGAAGTAACGCCAGTTTCATCGATTTCGGGTGAGTAGTTAATTAGAAAAAAAATGAGAGGCCTTAGAACTTGAATGCACCTCGTAGTTAACACTACAAAACAGAAATACGCCATGGCATTTGATAATCTCTGGTGGCCCGCACTGTTTCAGAGGCTAAGACATCTGGAGGTACCGCAGTCATTGCACAACAGTTTTCTAGACTACTGTAAAGACCGAGTAGTCGAATGGCAGATGGACAGCCGGAAATTAATTAAAAGAATTACCAAAGGCTGTCCTCACGGGTCGATCTGCGGCCCAATCTTCTGGGGCATAACAATCGAATCCCTCCTACAACTTCTGGATGGGGGATTACAGGTCAGACGGAACTGTCGCCTACGCAGATGACCAATTAGTTGTAGTCACTGCAAACAACAGAGCCCAGTTAGAAGAGAAAGCCAGTGGAATACTACAAACAATTACTCAGTGGTGTCACAACAACAAACTCAGGATAGCCGAAAACAAAACAATACACACTTTACTGAAAGGATCACTCCAAAGGAATCCTTCGGTTAAAATTGGGGACACAAACATCAAACGAGCACACATTACGCGCTATCGTGGGGTACACATAGATGAAAAATTGAATTTCCACGAACACATAAGGCTAACAACAGACAAAGCAGAAAAAATACTACACAAACTGGTGAGACTAAATTCAAAACAGTACAGACTACCTCTACCAGTCATATATACAAACTACTGTGCGCTCTTCGAATCAGTACTCAGCTTCGCAGCTAGCACGTGGGCACATAGACTGAACGTGGTCACCAACAAAGCATCCGTCAGACGAGGGTAGAGAAGTGCCCTACTTAGGCTATCTGGAGCCTTCGGTACCACCTCAGCGCATGCACTGTGTGTGGTGCTCGGGATATGCCCCATAGATATCATGATCAAATACAGAGCTGCAAGGTACTGGTGAAAGGTGGGGAGACTAGATAAGGTACACACAATAACCGGCGTACCCATAGAGACGAAACGCCACTTTAAAAGTTGGCGTTTGGATACATGGCAAGGTGAGTGGGGTGTAAGTGATAAGGGACGTAGACTGCACGACTTCCTCCCTGACATAAGGGAGCGGTTGAGAATGAGACATATCGATCCCAGCCGCGGTATGGTACATTTCTTAACCGGACACGGACCTTATCCCACGCACTTAAACCGCGTGAGTCTGAGGCAGACACCTACATGCACATGCGGGGAAGAAGGTTCCCCAGAACACACTGTCTTTTTCTGCGGGCAATACGCGAACAATAGACATACACTGCACTTAGACTACACAGATACAGACATAGATATATACACAGCAATAAGAGACGAAGAACAATGAGCACAATTAAACGCACTGACAAACATTACATCCGGACACGACATTACAGACATGCCTATGTGCAGCGTAACAACAATCTCCAGAGGATGGACAGCGATACCCACAGTGACAGCGAAAATAGTGACAATGAGGAGTAACAGGAGGAGGAAGCTGAGATGTGACAGTAAACAAGCAAAAGTGCTGGCGATCTAACCAAGAAAACACCAAATACTATACATGAATGGGCACCTACAGTAGTTAATACATACGATTAGTAATAAATAGATAAGCAACATTATTTCTCTACTAATAACCATTTGTGTGTGTGTGTGCGTGTGTGTGTGTGTGTGTGTGTGTGTGTGTGTGTCTGTCTGTCTGTCTGTCTGTCTGTGTGTGTGTGTGTGTGTGTGTGTGTATGTGTGAGACTGGGGGTCAACGGCTCGAAGAAACCATTCCGAGGTATTCACTGTCAGTCACATTCGGTGATGGTACTAACAAATCTCTCCTCTATCCTATCTTCTTTTTATATTCTTCTTAAAAAAAACAACAAAATTTTATTTATATTTCAACCTTAAATTATCGTTATTTTGAAAAATATCGTTCTTTGTAAATGTTGTAGATAAAACAAAAGAAAAGAAAACTGTAAAAAGATGAAAAACGAAAATTGTAAGATGTACGACCTGTGTTAAACATCAGGTAACAGGTCTATAATTTGGCAATAAATAAATAAAAAAAATTGACGGCCTCACTCTACTCATAATGCAGCCTTCAAATCGTTCGTGAGCCCTCCGGAAAAGTCACCTCTAGGAGACAGTGCGGTAATATAGTGTAACACCTCACGTAGCCTCGACAATGTCATCAAGTCGCAATGAAGAGAATCCACACGTTTCTTTAGAAATGCCATAACCAATAGAAGCCACTAAATGATGACCAGGTCCCGCAGAGCTACCAAATTGCGGGGATGGTGACTGCTCCGTTTCATCGTTGTTCCGAAGAGTCCCACACACTTTCTATGGGATTAACACTTTACCGTCCGCACGTCTCGTACAAATTTATTCGCTGTGCGCCGGCAGCGCTAATTCGGATTACTTGGCTTGTCGCCCACCGCTTGTCACCTTTTCGTTGATGACAAGCTTCAAACACATTGACTTTTTCGCGCTTTAATTTTCCGGAAATCCTCTATTTTGCCGTATCGTTCCACAAACTCGAATTTTCTTTTCAAGTAACTTCTCTGCAAGTTCTATTCTGATATAATAATTATCCGTGCAGAGCTGATGCCAATTTCCATCAGAAGGTGTCAATAGTTCCATCACTGTTTTTATTAAAGGCTCTCCAGCACCGGAATATATCTTGAATGAGGAAATGTATCCCGTACTCGAATCAGACAGCATCCAAATGAGTATGCCGTATTTCGTAATTTTCGACGGATTGGAACTTTAAAATTTAACCGTCCACGCCACAGTATCATTCCTTCATCAGTTGAGATGTTTTGACTTAGATTAAACGTTTCTTTAAACTTTTTTGGAAAAATAATCAATTACGAATTTCACTTTGACAAGCCGGTCGGCATTATCCGGTTTATTGTTGCTGTCGGAAAAATGTAAAAATAATAATATTTGTCTGAATAGGTTGCGGTGGCTGGTGCCGCCGGAGGTTCGAGTCCTCCCTCGGGCATGGGTGTGTGTCTTTGTCCTTAGGATAATTTAGGTTAAGTAGTGTGTAAGCTTAGGGACTGATGACCTTAGCAGTTATGTCCCATATGATTTCACACATATTTGAACATTTTTTTCTGAATAGGTTGCGGGACATCGTTTTGCGAATAATCATCGATCCTTGATTTTTTTACAATTCCCATAAGGATAGCAAGCCCAAACCATTTATAAGTTCGGGTCCCGTAACGTCGACCAATTTGGCATTTTTTAAATCTAGTTTCCTTCTATTGCAATTTTGACTGTAGTACTTCTTCGTTCAAATGGCTCTGAGCACTATGGGACTTAACATCTGCTGAGGTCATTAGTCCCCTAGAACGCAGAACTACTTAAACCTAACTAACCTAAGGACATCACACACATCCATGCCCAAGGCAGGATTCGAACCTGCGACCGTAGCGGCCGCACGGTTCGAGACTGAAGCGCCTAGAACCGCTCGGCCACAAACGGCCGGCAGTACTTGTTGGTTTCGTTGCTAATATATACAAATAGATCGTTCCTACACGGGCATATAATTCAACGATATCTTCGACGCTCTGTGTATCTTTGGGAAATATATTTGGACCCGGGGATCCTTCAAATTTATAATTGATCCTCGGTAAATCAAAGTCTGACCACTGTGCACTGTCTTCTTCATCTGATTCAGCCGAATCAGTTGGCAATCGTAGCGTTCGCCGAATTCTTCTTGGACGTATTTCACTATCTTTCTACGATTCTGCTTCACTTTCATTTTTTTTTATATCCAGTGACTTCTTCCCAATCGGCCAAGTCGTCCGGAACGTCAGACAAGACGTCCGCTCATTCATCGTAAATAATCCTATTGTCTCTTTCGTCCGCCATGATGAAAGGCACAAGTACTTATAAAAACAAAACACTTGTTGACGTGTGTAACTTATTGTTACCTAAACAAAACACCAACAGAATGTAAAATACACTAAAGTGCTGTCGCCGGCCACTGCGCGATGCCATGCTCGCGGTACCACTGTGGTGTCGCCGGCCACTGAGCTATTCTATGCAGACAACACCAATATGGTGCCGCCGGCCATTGACCGCTATTTCGAGCACAACACCACTGTGCTGTCGCCGAACGCCGTAGTGTTAAGATCGGGTGATTTAGCGGGTCAATCGAGGTTGAACGGGATGCCTCAATGCTCGCCAAACTGGGAATGCATGCGAGCAGACCTGTAAACGCGGAAGTTTCCAGCTTACATGACAGGATTTTCCGCAGCACATTCATCAAGAAGGCGTAGAAGAAACGACACTTTCTCATCGAGAATGCTGAAATACATATTCTGGTTCACATAACCTGAATTAATGAGTCCAAGTCACATTGTGAAGAACACTTCCAAAAATATCACTGAATTGTCTCTGACCTGAACTACCCCCTGCACACAATGTAGGTTAAACAGTCCATTGGGCTGTCGATGAACTCGACGCGTATCTTAACGTGCATTACAACCAACCAGTGATTCATCATGTATAGCTGATGTTCCTGAGACGTATTGAGTCTCACCTTTATCTACGACAATGACGTAGGTTGAAGCAATGCATTAAAATTCGTACCAGTGTTGGGATTGGAACCAAATATTCCTTCTTACTGGGCAGATAGATTATTCATTATGCCACACGGACACTGCTGCTAACACACCTGCATGGATTACCCTAGATTTTTTTTGGGGGGGGGGGGGGGATGTACTAGTGAAGTCTGTAGTGAAGTCTGTGGAACTGCAGCAGTAGCTAGAGTGCCAGAGAGACGCAATGGATAGGGCTTCTGTATAAGAACCAGGAGGCCTAGGTTCGAATCTGCGTGCTGATACAAATTTTAATTCATTGCATCTACCTATATCATTATCGTAGATAAATGTGAGGCTCAATATGCCATAGGAACATCAACTGTATATGATCAATATATCACCTACACCTGGGGTACACGCATGATTAACCCCATTTCCCCCTTTGTTAAAGTGCTATTCAAAGATTGGACAGCCACGGCAATACTGATGCGAGTTCAGAACGGGAAAACAATGGGATGAAGCGCGAACTGGAATTTTTAACGGGGAAGAAAACGTACTATCAGATCTGGCAGCCTGAGTGCCAGTTTCGTGCAATGGATACCGCAACTGCCTAGAAAACAGGAGACCTGGCTTCGAAAGGTAAGATTTAATACAGTTCATGCTGGACTATTTATTGCTGTTAGAAGGTGTTTACCATGGAGTGAAATTTAAATAGAAATTTCATATGAGTTCTTATAGGTATAAGTTATACTTGGCAACCAGAATACATTAATAATTGGTTTCTTTTACCGATCCCCTAGTCATATGACATAGTTGCGAAACGCTTCGAAGAAAATTTAAGTCTCATTTCAAATGGTACCCCACTCATACCATTAGACTTGGTGGTTATTTCAATCTACCCTCGCCGAGCGGGATTAGCCGAGCGGTCTCTGGCGCTGCAGTCATGGATTGTGCGGCTGGTCCCGGCAGAGGTTCGAATCCTCCCTCAGGCATGGGTGTGTGTGTGTTCGTCCTTAGGATAATTTAGGTTAAGTAGTGTGTTAGCTTAAGGACTGATAACCTTAGCAGTTAAGTCCCAAAACATTTCACACGCATTTGAACATTTGAACGCAATCTACCCTCGATATATTGAAGAAAAGTACGTGTTTAAAAACAGTAGTAGGCATGAAACATCATCCGAAATCGTAATGAATGATTTCTTCAAAAATTATTTTGAA
This sequence comes from Schistocerca cancellata, assembly GCF_023864275.1. Taxonomy (NCBI): domain Eukaryota; kingdom Metazoa; phylum Arthropoda; class Insecta; order Orthoptera; family Acrididae; genus Schistocerca; species Schistocerca cancellata. Next base: position 77,741,915 of record NC_064628.1, read on the forward strand.
TACTTAGTTCAGGAGCCCAATCGAAGTGTGAATAGTTTCGAAAATATACTTGACCTCTTAGTAACAAACAGTCCTGAGCAAATGGGGAGCTTTATGACAGATACAGTGATTAGTGATCAAAAGATTGTCGTGGCAAGACTGAATACCGTAGCATACAAATCCACCAAAGATAAATGCAAAAGATGTCAACTTAAAAAACAGATAAAGTTCGCTTGACGCGTTCCTAAGGAACAGTCTCCACTCCTTCCAAACTAAATACGTAAGCTAGCCCTGACGTGGCTTAAATTCATAGAAAAAGAATGGACAGCAATTGAGAGATACATACCAAATAATTTAATAAGAGATGGTCCTGACCCCCTGTGGTATAGAAACAGGCCAGACACTGTTGCAGAAGCAACGAAAAAATCATGCCAAGTTTAAAAGAACACAAATTTACAACAGTCAGGATGTTTTACTAATGCTCGAAGTTTAGCGAGGACTTCAATGTGAGATGCTTCTAACTGTTTCCACAACGAAATCTTGAAGAAACTTCAAAGAGATTCTGGTTGTACGTAAAGTACACCAGCTGCAAGACACAATCAGTACCTTCTCTCCATTACAGCTATGGTAACTTAACTGACGACAGTACCACTAAAGCTGAGTTGACAAACACCGTTTTACAGAATTCCTACAGGAAGAAGATGAAGCTAAATGTTCAGAATTCAAATCAAGGACAACTGCCAACAGGTGTTACTTGGGAGTTAATAAATGCATTTCCTCCTATCCGTATTGTATACCAGTTAGCTTCCTTTCAGAGTATGCTGATACAGTAGCTCCATACTTACCAGTCATATTGAACCACAGAGGTGGCACTGTGCTGTCATAACACAGTGTGCGCTCAAGCTGATAATAAACAGTCTAAACAATTAAGAATAGTAATTCACAAATCGTAACTGGTCGGAATGATGCATGATGTTATTACAATAAGAATTATAAAACCAGCATAAAGATTGGAGCATGCTGGAGTGGCGAAATTTAAATTTTAGCTAAGTGAGCCTATCAGAATTGACCCAGAGGTGGCTGGAGCGCGAGTAGATCGGATAGCACGTTCAAAGGCTGCTGGCCCGGCCGATGGCTCCCAATATCGCTAATCAGCACGGCGGGCGAAGTCAATAGGGCTTGGAAAGGTTAGGAGGAGCCATGACAGAGATACAGAAAAATAGACTCGAAGTAAAAACTTAAAACGCAGTTCTCAGGGACGGACGCCCCTTCACTTTTGTCCCTATGGATGAGTCCAGCAGCAGACCCTGCCGAAAGGGAAAATAGTCCACAGTACATTTTGTTGTGTCGGACAGTAGACAATCGCCGTATTTATAAAAGCATTGTTCAGAGTTTGTCTCCATGTAGGTAAATCGGAGAGAATGGTGTATCTGAAAATTGGAGGTAATAATTGGCAGACTGTGTTGTCTGCCTTGCTGTCAGCAAAAATAGTGAGCAGTAGTGAGAAGAGACACTGTTAGAGGAGTCACGGTCAGTGATTCAACGGGCCGGACGTGGGGCGAGTGACAAATCGTCTTGATGGCACAGCAATCGTTGCTGGAACACATGCTCTCCAAATCGTCGCTAGGCAATGAAAACCTCGTAACTCAAATTGGTCAAATTTTACAGGAGAAACAAAAAACTAATTATAGAAATCACATGAGGACCTGATTAGTTAAATGTAGTGGTTTCTGCTACACCATATGGATCCGGTCATTGGTACATAAGACTTTATTATGCACTTCAAATTGTCTGCTGGTTTTTGGAGTTACGAGGTTTTCACAGTTATTTTTTTTGGTAGTGATGGAGATAAGAGGCATGTAACGAGTGTACGGTTAAGAATTGAAATGAATTTGTTTTAAAAAAACTTACTAAAATTTTACATTATTTGTGTATTATGAAACGTCTGTAACGATACATTGTTACAGATATAAAGTGAAATGAATAATTTCACTTTGATCAAAATATTGGAATATGGATGTTAATAAATTGCAGTGTTTAAAAAACATAGAAACAATGTTGTTAGCTTTAATTAACCTTTTCTTACTGTAAACATTTGTGCAGTTTATTAACATTTATTATTTTACTATTGCTGCTACACTGACAGTCATAGGTGGCTGCAAACAAGTTTAATTTCGGCTGCATTTTTTTATGCACGGACATGTTCTCTCATTACAAATGTGAGGCAGTGTGTCATAAAATGAATGCACATCCTTAGGAAGGACCAGCTTTAGTTGTTGCAAATGCGTAAACTTTTCTGCGCTGATCTTTAGTGGTGAACTGTAGAGAGGGGGCACTGTAAGTGAGCTGGGTATGTTTGACATCCTTCTTGGAAGTGGTTCCCATGTATCGCCGAATTTCAATTTCTATTCCATTTTTCCGGAGGGATCACACTTGAGACACCGGATATCAGTCACTGTTGGATCCCCAATTTTGGATCCTGGCCGAATAGATGAATACAACGAGAGCTTATCATAGGACTTGAAAAACGTGTGGTCCAAATAATTGACAACATAAGGTCTAGGTCTTTGTCTTGCGGTAGCACAAACTTCTACATAGCCAGCAGGAGTATAAATGTGTCTGTTTTTTAACTTCCTGTCTATGGTGGAGTGCATAGAATCACACTCCATTTGAGTGTGACCTTTCTCCAGAAATTTTTGCTCTATTGTAATGCCTTTCTGAGTGGCGAGATAAGCCAGTGCATTACTCATGACTGAGTTTCGATTCTGGTAAGTGCATCTGTCGCTATAGAAAATAGCTTCTGAATCATTTTGGACGTACGTTTCTATAAAATGCACGAGTATACTAGCAAATTCCGAAGCTGTTAGTCCACCTTCACTCTCGTGCCAAAGGTAACAATAACCATCGTTACTTTTTAAATCATAGATGGTAAAGTTGTGGACCTTCAGTTTGCTTTTATAGTACAGTGCAGATGCTTTTAGTCTGGGAGAAAGGAGAAGTGCTTGAAGGTCCACTGTAAACACTCTAGCTGATCCTAATTTATCACTATTTTTCGCTTCCTTTGCCTCAGTTTTTCGGGCCATATGCAAAGAGTATTCATTGTCTGAGAGATTGCCTGTCTGGTGAGAACAACAAAGATCGCACTGGTCCTTTTTAGGCGAAAATAAGTTAATCGAATACCTCGCAGAACTGTTTGTATGCCGCTGGGATTTGTCCTCTTTTCTTGCAAAATTGTGTATATTCCCTGTGTAGTTCTGATTTACTCTGCCAGTTAGGTTCCAAGTAGAGTTTTGTGGAAGAACGACGGCAGTAATGCGATTCCAGTTTCGGCAACTCTGCAAAAAAATCTGATGCTGATTGTCGTCCACCTGAAACTTTCGTTGGTCTCTCCTGCATTTGAGGCCCTTCTGCAAGCGTTCTTCCTGATGCACTAGATGCCCATGTTCTAACACTCAATTCGCCTAAGCACAAAGTATTCAGAAACATAGTCTTGCAGACAGTTTTTCTCTGTCCTACTACAAAATTGTAATATAGTGTGTTAGAACGGTGAGATTTAATAGATTCTGAATTATTTCTGCGTCTTTTAACTGGAACGTAGTAGACATGGCTTCTAACAAAAATTTTTCTTTCACCCCAAGACATATCCTGCCAGAAATGATTAAATATTCGCTGTCTCTGCTCTTCTGTAATATCCTTGCAATTCCTGTTCCGATTTAAGGAAGAATGTTTACAAGTACATCGTGGTTTCATTTCCCTCCTGCTCCTGCTCATTGTTGGTCTCTTTTTGCCAAACTCATCTTTTTGCATTCCTAAATAATCCTGTCCCCTCATACGTTTTTCTTTCTGCAAACTTTGAAGTGATTGATTGCTTTTCCTTTTACGCCGCTGCTTAGTACTCTTCACTCCCACATCAACTTCGTCATCGTCGTCTTCCTTGCTCTTGTTACTGCTATGGTCATTTTTGTTTTTATCTGGATCGTACGCATCACTACTGCCACTGGAGATATCATCCTCGCTGCTGTGTTCGAAAAGACTTTCAAACTCAGAAGTGGAATTCGCCTCTGTATTGGCTTCTTTTTCCGCATTATCTGTAGTGTAAACCAGAACTTCATCAATAACATTTAAATAATTTAATCACCTCAACTTCCAAACAAGGATCTTACTTCCAGTTACAACAATATAAACTACGGTTTACCTTCATTTTGTAGGTCTACCCTTTCTTTTGGTGCAGGACAAGGAGGAACCTGACTAGAATCTTCTTCCGGTGATTTTATACGATATGATCCGTTGTCGGCTTGTTTCACAAGGTGAAGAGTGAATTTACTCTTTTTACCCATAGCTGAAAACAAAGTAGTTACTGTTGAATATATAGGATTCTGTTCAGTTCTAAAATTAGAACCTCCTATGTACCGAGCGCAGTCTGCTTTACGCGCGATGAAAAACTCGTAAGTCAACATCGTATTTAACGAGGTCATTATTAATTCTGTATATTAAAATACAATACATAAATACCTAGAAATACTAACACGTACCTGTAGCAATAAAGCAGTGTTGGGTCTGTCAGTCAAAAAAGTTACTATCACGTCAAAAAACGTTTAAATCTCGGAGTATGTGTTCGCCCTGCACACTAACAATGGCGATTATCGGAGATGCGAGGTTTACAGCGCAAACTACATATCGCTGGAGATGTGAGGTTTTCATTATTGCCGCTAGATGGCAACACCGTTCAACTCGAAGATGGAAGGTTTCAACAGCCTATGTGGCATAATTTTCTACATTTGGTAATGCAGTTACGTGGATTTCATTGTCAGATGGAGTTACGAGGTTTTCATTGCCTAGCGACGAAATATAATCATGTAAGTATAGTTGCACAGGCAGTGATCTTTAATAATGTGGCCGAAGTATATTTTTGCTGGCGACAAGTTGGTGAGACTTAGACGTGAATAGCTTATGAACAAGACATATGGAGCACGCAGCGCAGTATCCCTGGTTGTGAAGGTACGTCAGCAGTCGGACGCAGCAGGGAGGACACAAAACGCAGACCAGCACTGGCAAAAAGGACATCCCTGGCCAAGAGAAGTATACTGGCACGAAACTTAGGCCTTAATTCGAGGAAGAAATTTCTGAGAATGTGCATTTGGAGCTCAGCATTGTATGGTAGTGAAACATGGACTGTGGGGAAACCGGACAGAAGAGAATCGATTCATTTGAGATGCGGTGCTACAGAGGAATGTTGAAAATTAGATGGACCGGTCAGGTAAGGAAGGATGAGGTTTTCTGGAGAGCCGGCAAGGAAAGAAATATGTGAAAAACACAAAAGGAGAAGGGACAAGGTGGTAGGACGTCTGTAAAGGCATCACGGAATAAATTCCATGGTATGAGAGGAAGCTGTAGAGGGTAAAACCTGTAAAGGAAAACATAGGTTGGAATACATGTAGCAAATAACTGAGGGCGTAGGTTGTAAGTGCCACTCTAAAATGAAGAGTGGCGCAGCAGAGGAATTCGTAGCGAACCGCATGAAAACTGTCTGAAGACTGAACACTTAAAAAAAGAAAATATGAAGAAACATTGGCGGAAATAAAAGAAAAGTTTCGAGTGAAGTTGAAATTCAGGGTGTAAGACTGATAGTACTACACGAAGAATTACAGGGCCTATTGAACTGAATGAACACTCAGCAATATGGACTGAAAGGGAAGCAAAGGAAGATAAAAGCAATGAGCGGTAGCACGAATCAGAGTAGGGACTTGTACTAAAGCGAATCATGGTGAGGAGAGGTGTATGTGGAAAAGACTGGAAGAAGCGATAGGCTGACAGGGAGTGTGTTAAGATGTTAGAGAATAACTTCCATTATATTAGGGAGGGTCGATGAAGCCAAAAGTTTAGAGAAGTTAGCGATGGGAACATACAGAACTAATAGTTGCGGATCTTGGGTGTGTTACTTTGAGATGAAGATATTGACACATGAGAGGAAATAGTGGTTGGCCGCATCAAAACATACAAATCACAAAAAAAGTGATTTTTATTTGTATATGGGCTGTGGCATTCGTTATCAAAATGTGGCCACAAATAAATCATTTGCGAAAAGTTGAAACATTGTTAATTTTTACCGCTGATAGGAAAGCTTGAAGAAAAATAAAAATGAGGGACACAGGTACAAGTCACAATTACGTTTACTGGATGGTTTATTTGTGCATATCTAGTTTTGGGCCTAACATCATCTTTGCTTCTCACATGAGGTTAACGTGGCACACAGAATAAAATAGGGAAAAAGAGACAATATCGCCATGATAAACACACTAAAATTCCCTCTGACTGTGTTCATCTCCTCTTACCCCTCCCTCTCTGTCCATCTCCTCCTTTTTCCCTGCTCTGTCCATCTCCTTCTCTCAACACTCTCTGTCCATTTTGTCCTCTACCATTTCCCTGTCCTGTTCCACCTCCTCTCTCCGACCATCCCTTTCTCCCCCTCTCTGTGTATCTCTTCTTTCTCGCTCTGTCTTTCTCCTCCTCTTTCCTTAGCTGTCCATCTCTTTCTCTCTCCTCTCTCTGTGCATCTCCTCCTCTTCCCTTTCTGTCCATTTCCCCCCTCCCTCTCTCTGACCATCTCCTCCTCCCCCTTTCTGTGCATCTCTTCCTTCTCCCTCTGTCTTTCTCCCCCTCTTTCCTTATCTGTCCATCTCCTTCTCTTTCTGTACAACTCCTCTTCCCTTTCTGTCCATTCTCCCCTCCCCCTCTGTCTGTCTCCGTCTCCCTCATCTGCCGATCTCCTCCTCTCCTCTCAGTCCATCCCCCCTCTTTCCTTTCTCTGTCCATTTCCACCCCACTCTCTGTCCATCTTCTCCTCTTCCCTTTTCCTGTACACTTTCTCCTCCACTCTCTGTCCATCTCTTCCTCCTCCCTCTGTCAGTCTCCCCTTCCTTATGTATCCATCTCCTCTTCTGTGCAACTCGTTCTCATGCCTTTTTCTGTCCATCTCCTCCTCTCTCCTCTTCCTGTGCATTCCTCTTTTCCATTTTCTCTGCCCATTTTCTCCTCTCTGTCTCTCTGTTCGTCTCCTTCCCCCCCCCCCTCTCTTTGTCTTCTTACTCCTCCCTCTGTCCATTTCCATTCCCTTCTCTGTCCATCCCGTCCTCTCTCTGTTCATCTCCTGCTCTCCCATTTCTGTTCATTTTCCCCTCCATTCTCTTTGACCATCACTTCCATTTCTGTGTCCATCTGCTCCTACCATTTTCTCTCTCCACATTATCACCCCTAACCCAGTAGGCGGTTTTTTCCAGATGATAAGAAGTGTGTGTACAAAGTTCAGTTGAAATAAATCCAGGGAGGAGCGAGCTTTGTACTCGTGGGTTTGCCAGCTTATGCACATGTCATATAATCCACATAAATTTAACACATTTCACACACATTTGTACACATAGTTCACCCGTATCTCTAGAGAAATTCGCTTTGCTGTTTCGTTTCACACGGATCATTGTTTATGGCGTCATATATCCTGAACTACGTGCCATACAACGACATAATTTGTAGTTACATTCAGCAGCATATGTGGATACTACAGCAGAAGAGAATTAAGCACAGAAGTAATAAATTTAGGCGTCATGAATGACACGGCAATTTTTCACGCATGTCACTGTTTATGACATCACATCTCCTGAATTATTTTAGCTCAATAACATAATTTTTCAGGTATTAACAAAAATTCAGTGGTATATGTGATTACTGTCTATAAAATTTATCGTGAATATAGTTGGTGCTAAAGGTGTAATGGGTAGATGATTTCCATCTATAATAACCTCAATGAAGACGGGACGTTAAGCCTAGTCTTCTTTCATGTAAGTGGTTCTTACCAACACAGCGATTTTTTTCCAAACCTTAAGTGATGCGTGTACCAAGTTTGGTTGAAATCGGCCTAGTGGTTTAGGAGAACATATGGAGCATACATACATACTTACACGCAAACCGTCCACTGTAGTTTTACATTTCTCGCATACGCTAGTGCAAGAAGGGTTGCCTGCTGTCCAAAGGGGAAGTGCACATACATGCAAACCTCTACCGAGCTGTGCCGCCATCTGCTTGCGTTGTCCACCTGTTCCCATTCTGGCAAGGTCACGTGGTCATTGGATTGTAGTTCGAGTCATGTCTCACAGTCAAACGGGTAGCATCTGCGATGTGCTCAAGCGAACACTATTCTGATATGATACTGATCTATGGGGAGAGGCAACGCAGTGAAGCAGAGGCCTGAAGGCCATATTCACAACGTTTTCCAACGCGACGTCTACTTTCTGTGCATGTTTTTGGACTTATAGACAAGCCTTTAAGAACCGAGGGGGCTTTCCGAGTATTATGTGTCGCGGGAAGACCAATCCGTGGCGCACCCAATGTTGCCTGGAACTTTATTGAGTATTCTGGAGCACATCTCACACATGGAAAACAAAACTTAAGTGAAAATAACACGTATGTAAAATGTGGTGTAAAACGAAGTGTTATAGTGCTATTGCATTTAGGTTGCAGTATTATGTGTTCCCATACTAATAATAATAATAATAACAATAATAATACTATTATGGTCATGTTCAATTCCTAAGGGACCAAACTGCTTAGGTCATCGGTCCCTAGACTTACACACTACTTAAACTAACGTAAACTAACCTATGCTAATAACAACACACACACACACACACACACACACACACACACACGCGCGCGCGCGCGCGCGCACATGCCCGAGGGAGGACTCGAACCTCCCGCGGGAGGGGCAGCGCAGTCCGTGACAGGACGCCTCATACCGCGCGGCCAACCTCGCGGCTATTATGGCCATTATTATCACGAAAATCATTAGACTTCGCCCAGTAACACCTATTTCTCATCGTAATTAGGACAAAGAAGAGTTGCGGGGGACCTGGGGAAATCGAGGTCTTCAGTACAAAGGAGTCTGGAGGAAAGAAAATGGCATCCCTTTAAGTTGCATCTGTAACAACAGCCATATGAAAATGATTTCCAAAATCAGGCATCTTTCTGCAGACGTTGCGTATATAAGGTAGCCATAAATCCGCATTTCATCAGAAAGATTTTATGGGGAGATGAAAGCTGTTTCGCCAATTACACCACCGTCAATAGACACATATATTACTGAACTCCTGCTAATCCTCACTGGTTAGACCACATTACATGCAAGCGCACTGGGGTGTTAACGTATGGTGTGGCATTCCAGTAGACCACATCATTGGTCCAATTTGTTTGGCTCCCAGACTAAGTAGTGGACTGTATTTTCAAATTCCTACAGAACGCGCTGAATCTAGGGCATCTCCTAGAAGACATCCCACTTCAGTTAGCTGTGAGGCAGTGGTTTTAGCACGATGGTGCACGTCCCCATTATTGTAGAAGGGTTAGGGAATACCGCAACAATGTGTAACCCAAACTGTGGATACGGCGTGGTGGTTTCATTCGAAGGGCAGCGAGTTAGCCTGATTTAACTCACTTGGACGTTTTTGTTGTGAGGTTATATGAATCCCAGGATTTGCGAAACGGAACACGAAAATCCAGATGTGTTAAAAGAACGTATATGTCATGCTTGCTTTTCAATGTCTGCAGAAATGTTAAGAAGTGTCCATGCTAATTCCGAGAGGCGGTTACGTCAATACATCCAACAAGCTGGATAGGCATTCGAACATTTGTATTATGAATAATGCAATTATAAAAATCTGTCTATCTATAACAAAGTTTTAAAGGGCCATTCTTTATTTCAATCAGAGATATGGTGGCATTTATGTAACACTGTCAATTTTGAAGCGCAAACAGGTGCATTATGTGTCGTTAATAAATTAGCTGTCATATGTTGATATGCCTTGAAATAAATAATTAATATGCTATGGTCCTTGTCTCATTTTTTTGTCAGGGACAATCATTCTTTTAAACAGACATCTTTCTCGAGCTCACGAGTTGAACCTGGCACACCCTCCTACAGCAAGCTAGTTTTCCACCGACGAGCTATAGGACCATTCACAGCTGCAAAGTGTTCGTTTTCACGCGCTGGTCTTACGTTTAGCAGTGTGTCCTCTGTTGGTGTGAAGACCCTTTTACTGTTCTGCATAGAGAAACCTTTCGGCGTACGTGGTATTCAGTATTAACTAACATCCACGAGGACGGCGTGTGTGGGCCACCTAGTATGCAGGGTGAGTCACTAGCTGTTGCCACCAAGAATAACTCCGAAAGCATGATAGGAGCTGAAACGTTTGTGGGACAAAAGTTGCATGGGACAATGGTGGCCGTAATATGACATTGATTTTCTCAGCTAGGTGGGGTCACATCAGAGATGTGAAAGTCAACTTTGTTTTGTAAATGGGATGCTATAGTTTGGTACTTGTTTTCTGATAGCGGCTATCGAGACGAATACAATGACGTGTAACAGTAAGGTCTTTGAAGGTCAACGAAGGTCAGAAAGGTGGCATGAACGTCCATTTACAGAAGGTGTTCGAAGTCATGACCATTGGTATCAATGCAGTGCTGCAATCTTCTTATCATGGATTGACGTATTCCTTATTACATCGGCACTTATCGAAGCACATGTTCTGACAATTCGCTCTCGCATATCTTCAGGTGTAGTTGGAAAGCCTTTATAAACAATGTCTTTTACGAATTCCCACAAGAAAAAATCCAGAGGCATCAAGTCTGGCGAACGAGCCGGCCACTACACAACACCGCGTCCAATCCAATGATTCGGGAACTGTCTCTGCAACTCATTTCTAGCCATCAGCGAAAAATCTTCCGGACACCAATCGTGTTGATAGCACATTCTGTTCCTTGTTCCTAAAGGTATTTCTTCCAATAACAGACCTAATGTTTCTTGCGGGAACGTGGTTTACTTCCTAAGTTTATGATTTGCTTCGATGAAAAAGGGGCCAGTAATTCTGTCCTCCAGAATCCCACACCATAAATTCACCGACCACGGTTTGTGGTGGGCAACTTGCTGCAGCCAACATGGATTTTCAGTTGCCCAATAATGAATGTTACGCAAATTAACAATTCCATGGTTCGTGGATGTAGCCTCGTCAGTAAATAAAATCAATTCGATAAATGTGTCGTCGGCCGCGGTGGTCTAGCGGTTCTGGCGCTGCAGTCCGGAACCGCGGGACTGTTACGGTCGCAGGTTCGAGTCCTGCCTCGGGCATGGGTGTGTGTGATGTCCTTAGGTTAGTTAGGTTTAAGTAGTTCTAAGTTCTAGCGGACTTATGACCTAAGATGTTGAGTCCCATAATGCTCAGAGCCATTTGAACTATTTTTTGTTTTGTTTTTTTTTTTTTTTTTGATAAATGTGTCATCCCTCTGAATCTAAAGTTGAGACCATGGACAGAATTCAATGCGATGCACACAATCCGTACCAGTTAATTCTTGGTGGAGAGTGACATGGTAAGGATGATATTTATCGTGATACAGAACACGAATAACACTTCTCTGGTTCATGGCAAATACCCTTGCGATTTGACACGAACTAACACAAGGATCTCAAGCCACAATTGCAAGAGTACTAATTTCCGTTTTCTCGTTAGTGACTTTCCTTTGCCGGATATGTTTCAGATGCGTTAAAGATCCAGTTGTTCTCAATTTATCATACACATATTTAAATGTGTGAAGTGCAGGATGAGCACGTTGAGGATATCTTCCAGCGTATAAGTCTCTAGCTCTCACTGAATTTCGTAGGCATTCTCCATAAATGAGAAGTATATCTACCTATTCTTCGAAGGAATACATCATTCACATTCGCTTGATTCGACAGTACCAGTCTTACCATTCCTATTAGTATTGTATTGCGAAACTGTCGAATGGTGTTTACATGGAAATGGCACGTTAGATGGATACGCCGTATTCGGTGTATATTTACTATCTGCACAATATACGAGAGAGAATAGTCAGAGCATGTGCTTCGGTAAGTGCGAAAATGATAAGGGATACCACTCAATCCATGATAAGAAGATTACAGCACTGCAGTGACACAAATGGTCATCACTTCGAACACCTTCTGTAAATGGACGTTCATTCCACCTTTGTGATCTTCGATGACCTTCAAAGACCTTACTGTTACACACCTTTGGATTCGTCTCGATAGCCGGTATCAGAAAATACGTACCAGACTATAGCATCCCATTTAAAAAAACAAAGTTGACCTTCATATCTCTGACGCGAGCGTACCTAGCAACAAAAAAACCAAAGTCATATTATGGCCACAGATGTCCCAAGCAACATTTGTCCCACAAACTTGTCAGCTACTATCATAGTTTCGGAGTTATTCTAGGTAGCAATAGTTAGTGACTCACCCTGTATGCATAAGAAGAAACGTATGTACATCCATTTTTCTAATATGTTTGGATACATGCCACTGCGTGGTGATGTAACATATGGTAAATTTCAGGTTTTTCGAACCGGGGCACCTGCATTTCACTGGCACAGTTTGTCTAATTTGAATTGCCTTGAGCAAGCTGACCAACAAAGGGAAAGTGTTGACTACTTAATTGCTAGGATAAAAGATCGGAAGACTAGCGCCAGTTCTTTCCTTTTAGATACTGAAAATGTTAATAAGGAGGAAGGGTAGTTCGGTGTGTGATTCCTTTCCTAAGTTGCCGAATCCCGTTACGTGTTTATTTAATGGTGTTTCTGAGTTGATGATTGATGGTTGATGAAATTAGTCAGGTTCTCGAAACGCTTTGGTTACTTGTAAATGTTGAATGTCATGCTGACGCATTACAAGTTTCGCATTCTGTTATTCTTTCCTTGCTGTATCCTTTGCCTAGAGGTTTGTTGAGTGACTCATTGGATAGTGTTCTTGTAAATCACGGCTCCTTGGGTCAAGTTACCGACAGGTATTCGCAAAGAAATTGAGCGCTTTTATTATTGGCAAGTTCAGTGTTCTAATGATATGGGGACTGAATACGTTGAGCAGGTTCGCGTTGTTGTTGCTGCCTTAGGTATTAATATTAGCGAACAGGATAGCGTCTCTAATATCTTGGAGGGCATGAGGCCCGAGGATATGTTGCGTTTCCTGTTCGCTCATAAACCGGCGATCTTTGCCGAGTTAAATCAGGTACTTACCTCTGCTGAGGACTTCAGGTTTGCTGGCGAGCAGCGCGAGCAGAATAAGGGTTCTTAGTGTGTCTCCGTGGTTTCTAGAAGTGATGGTTGTCGTTCATCTCGTGGGTTACCGACTGAAAGGAACGGTTTTCGTTGTGGTGCCCGAAATCACGCGGTGCGCGCGTTTTCTGTTGAGCGGGGACCCTGGGCAAATAGTTGATACCATCGGGTGCGGACCGGTGTTTCTCTAGGTAAACCTTCTGCTCACTGTGCTCGTATTTATGGTGTCCGTAGTTCCCGCCTCCCTTATCTCTATGCACGTCTTAATTGCGAACCAGTTTGTAGACGGTTGAATTCGGGCAGTTCCGTCTCACAGCCTGATTACGAGTGGTATCTTGAGTTCCACAATGTGTATAAATTCACCCTCACGAAAGCTTCCTGCCAGAAATGTCATGTGGTAGATTGCCAAGAGTTGCCTCTGGTTGGAGAGCTGCAGCATGGGAGTTTGTCAGTTTGCGATTTTTCTTGGCTGGTTCGCTTATTTGTGGTAAGGAATATGCCCATCACCTATCTCTTGTGATATGACTTTATTCAACGGCCTAGTTTAGTTTTATATTTTGCCAACAATACCTTTTATTTTAAATTCCGTCTTCTCACATAACACTCTGTTCTTGCAAATTTCAGAGCAACATCAGTTCCTTAAGCACGGAACAACCAGATTTTCAGATACGTCACCTTAATCATAAGCGAGCTATCCAACGAAGGGCTGTTGTAGACAAATTTCCTGATGTTCTTAGGCAGTGTTTGGGGGTGACTGATAAAATCCAGTATAAGATTCGTCTCACCGACACCATTTCGGTGCGTCATGCCCCTTACTGTCTTTCGCCTCCCAAAATGAGGATATTGAGGTGGAAGATCGATGTATGTTGCACAATGAGGTTGTTAGACCATCCACTTCCTCGCATGTTTCGCCTATATGAGGGTAATCCTAAAAGTAAGGTCTCCTGTTTTATATAAGTACATAGACCTGTTTATTTCTACAATGGTTTACATCAGTTTACAGCTTTAACATTTAGCTATTTTTCGACATAATCACCATTTCTGTCGCTGCATTTTTGTAGACGCTGTGGCTGTTTTTGTATGCCCATGTCATACCAGCTCGCCGCCATGCTGTTCAGAAAACAATGAACTACTTCTTTCACCTCGTCGTGGGAGCTGAATCGCTGGGACCACAATTAACGCTGACAGGTACTGTGAGACTCTGAAAAAACTCAAACGGGCAATTCAGAACCGGAGAAGAGGAATGTTGAGCAAGGGCGTACACATTCTCCATGACAACGCTCGCCCACACATCGCTCGGCAAACCGTTGCTCTCCTGCAACAGTTTCAGTTGAACATAATCACCCACAAACCCTACAGTCCTGACTTGGCGCCCAGTGACTATCACCTGTTGCCTAGGTTAAAAGAACGGCGGTAGTAACGGTGGCTTCAGCCTCCTTATTGTGATAAACAGTAGTTACTTCAATTTTTGTTTCGCCGTTTTAAATTTGCTAGTGTAAGTGAAGCTTGTTGTTTAAATTGATATTTCTCTTGTCTTAAAGACTGCTTGCATCAGAGAAACTTTCTGTTCATTATTATATATCAGGTGCAAGAGAAGATTGTGGTTTTAATTCTCATTCTGATTGTTGGCATATTTCGCAAAAAAATTTTAACTTATTAAAGAAAAATGATGTGCTCAGCCTGGATTCGCCCTTCCACGTCTCCTATCCTTTGTCCATCCTGTTTTCGGACATTTCACCAAGTACATCGCTTTTATTCAACTACGGTGAGAGTAATACAGGGTGATTCAAAAAGAATACCACAACTTTAAAAATGTGTATTTAATGAAAGAAACATAATATAACCTTCTGTTATACATCATTACAAAGAGTATTTAAAAGGTTTTTTTTTCACTCAAAAACAAGTTCAGAGATGTTCAATATGGCCCCCTCTAGACACTCGAGCAATATCAACCCGATACTCCAACTCGTTCCACACTCTCTGTAGCATATCAGGCGTAACAGTTTGGATAGCTGCTGTTATTTCTCGTTTCAAATCATCAATGGTGGCTGGGAGAGGTGGCTGAAACACCATATCCTTAACATACCCCCATAAGAAAAAATCGCAGGGGGTAAGATCAGGGCTTCTTGGAGTCCAGTGATGAAGTGCTCTGTCACGGGCTGCCTGGCGGCCGATCCATCGCCTCGGGTAGTTGACGTTCAGGTTTCATAACTAACCTTTTTCGTAGGACTCTCCATACAGTTGATTGTGGAATTTGCAGCTCTCTGCTAGCTCTGCGAGTCGATTTTCCTGGGCTGCGAACAAATGCTTGCTGGATGCGTGCTACATTTTCATCACTCGTTCTCGGCCGTCTAGAACTTTTCCCTTTGCACAAACACCCATTCTCTGTAAACTGATTATACCAACGTTTAATACACCACCTATCAGGAGGTTTAACACCATACTTCGTTCGAAATGCACGCTGAACAACTGTCGTCGATTCACTTCTGCCGTACTCAATAACACAAAAAGCTTTCTGTTGAGCGGTCGCCATCTTAGCATCAACTGACACTGACGCCTAGTCAACAGCGCCTCAAGCGAACAAATGTACAACTAAATGAAACTTTATAGCTCCCTTAATTCGCCGACAGATAGTGCTTAGCTCTGCCTTTTGTCGTTGCAGAGTTTTATATTCCTAAAGTTGTGGTATTCCTTTTTAATCACCCTGTATATTGTCAGCGGAGCTTTACAACATCTACAGAGGGCAACAACTACGACACATCAAAATACCTGCGAATAAAGTTGGATTGTACTGTCACATTCAAAGATCATTAACAAGCAAAAAAAGCTGAAAAGTATCTGTCGGGAACAACATCATCCATAAAGTTAATGGCATCGCGTGGAGATCATAGCCATTGTGCTCCATATATTTGCCCTAGCATTGTGTTTCCCTGCAGCAGAATACACATCACCAGTTTGGCGAAATTCCACACATGCCAAACATTGATATGATATGGCGTTGATTGAGATAGGACGCATTCACATGAATATTTTATGCACACAAGTGTATTCCCGAAATTTCATTACTCTACATTAACTATTTTTTGGTGTTGCAATTTCTTCCGGTCAGTACATTATTTCTCAAATTAATATTCCTTTTTCTCAACACATACCAATCACAGAGGGATGAATGAGGTTTCGACAGAAATGTTTTTGAACTGCCTGCTGACACTGCATACCGATTTTGCGCTAAAACTACTTATGGAAAACTTTGGGATAAAAGAGACTTTTAGGCAAAAGGGCGTCATGGATGCCTAGCCTCATACCTACATTTTACGAAACTAACTTATTAATGACGAATAAGAGACTCCCTTTTCATGTTGTCTTATTACAAATATCATTTTATTTCCTTTTAAGTAATTATTAACTGAATAATTTGTGTGCAACCTTGTCACAGATAATAATCGTGACCACTGGGGTAAAAATGGAGACGAGCGTTTGGCGTCATTGGTCGGGAGTCCCCTTGCGTGGCAGGTCCGGCCGCCGTGGTGAAGGTCTTATTACATTCAACGCCACATTGGGCGACATGTGAGCCCGATGGCGATGAAATAATGATTAAGACAGCACAATCCTCGACCCATCCTATAATCGAACCCGGGCCCGTAGGACGGCAATCCGTCACGATGACCATTCAGCTATCGGGGCGGACCCCACTGGGGTAGTCCATTATCTCAGCCAGTCGTACAACTTGAATTTTCTAAACGAACATACTTTTCGAAACGACTAACGTATTGTCGCATTGAAATATGATTTACCTGTTTGCTACTATGGCTCAACGTGCTTACAGTAATTGGATTTAGTTCAAAATCATGTGCATGGAAATGTATTATTATTTTACGTCGCTCGGTTCATTTTAAAGGTGTTTACTCTTCATTCCCTCCTCTACCTTTATTGCGCAGACTACACTTATTCCTAATATTGTCATTATATACAGCTATAAAGGTGTGAAAGTTCCGCACGGGTTCCTTGCTCACAATTCATGCTGAGCTGATTGACATCGGGAGAATTGTTGTAATACCACAGATAAACTTAACACCATCTGTTTTCAGTTGACAAGACGTCAGTCGTCTATTAAAATTCCATTTACGATCACTGTAAACAAGTCGGAGGGACGAACGCTTCAAAGAGCAGGATATTATTTACCAAATCCCGTCGTTCAAATGGCTCAAATGGCTCTGAGCACTATGGGACTTAACGTCTGAGGTCGTCAGTCCGCTAGAACTAAGAACTACTTAAACCTAACTAACCTAAGGAGATCACGAAAATCCATGCCCGAGGCAGGATTCGAACCTGCGACCGTAGTGGTCTCGCGGTTCCAGATTGTAGCGCCTAGAACCGCTCGGCTACCGCGGCCGGCAATCCCGTCGATACTCAGGACAATTATATGTACCCTTTTCAATGGTAACTAAATCAACTAATATTTTTGTATCTCTTTAAGAAAAAAGAAAAACTAAAAGTACACGAAAACAGCGTTCTTACATCAAATATCGCTTGTACCAAGGTACTGTAATGCCCTGTAAAGAATTTCGTTCAAAATTATGTGCGTGGTAATGTATGCACAACAGTGTATCATAAATTCATGAGTAATATTTCTCGTCGTTCGGTTAATTTTGAAAGATGTTTTCTGTACATTCCCACAATATCCTTATCCCAATGACTACGCTTAGTCCAAATGCTGTCATTATTTGAAACAATGAAAGTGCGATAGTTTTGCAGGCGTTCTCTGGTTTATGATAATTAGGAAGAAAGCGGTTTACCATTTTCAGGCCGAACAAAACCTTTTTCGCCGTGCAACCGTAAACAAGTCGAAACGACTGCAGCAGCGAACAGAGCTTGGATAGACGGGTGGCCAGGGAATGGTATGTTACGGGTGCGTACTGAGTTACCGGTGTAAGTAAAGAGCACTTGCTCCAAATAAAAGTGGCGTACGATTACTTTTTCTTTGCATGTGACACACCTGACCTCTGCCGGCCTGAGAGCGGCCGACAATGGACTTGGTCCGGCCCCGCCCGTGGGCCACGCCCACCAGAGGCAGCAGCCGTGGGCCGCGGTTACAGTTCAAGGTCTCTGCCAAGGATGCAGTTCCTAGTGTTACCGGCAGAAGTCGGCGCTGACCACTCCGTACGCGCCCGCTAGCTCCGTGCAGCGGAAATCGGCAACGAGTGTCCTACCGTTGTGATGGTGATTCAGTAGGCCAGACCCGCAACGAAACTGTCGATCCTGAATCGAACTGGATAGCAAAGGAAATCAGGCAGAAGTTGAATAAAAGAAGAATTCGGTTGGTGGCAGACATCCGGAGGCATCAAGCAATCGTCAGTTTGATAACGTAGGGAAGTATATATATATATATATATATATATATATATGTGTGTGTGTGTGTGTGTGTGTGTGTGTGTGTGTGTGTGCTTGCTGAAGGGGGTGGGGGGGGGGAGGGCGGAGGAAGTAAAAGTAGAGGGAGACCATGACTACACTAAGCAGATTCAAAAATGGTTCAAATGGCTCTGAGGACTATGGGACTTAATATCTGAGGTAATCAGTCCCCTAGAACTTAGAGTCACTTAAACCAAACTAACCTAAGGACATCACACACATCCATGCCCGAGGCAGGATTCGAACCCGCGACCGTAGCGGTCGCGTGGTTCCAGACTGAAGCGCCTAGAAGCGCTCGGCCACATCGGCCGGCCTGAAGACCACCACAACTTGGCTAGGGAAGAAACATATGTCAATCATAACATCAACATTGGTTGGTAGGCAAATCATAAAATAGCCCAACCCAGCGACTATTTGTTTTAACATTTTCCTCTTTGCTCTGGTTTTCTGAGATCTTCCGATCGTGTCATTATACATGTATTATGTAGGGTGATTCAAAAAGAATACCACAACTTTAGGAATTTAAAACTCTGCAACGACAAAAGGCAGAGCTAAGCACTATCTGTCGGCGAATTAAGGGAGCTATAAAGTTTCATTTAGTAGTACATTTGTTCGCTTGAGGCGCTGTTGACTAGGCGTCAGCGTCAGTTGATGCTAAGATGGCGACCGCTCAACAGAAAGCTTTTTGTGTTATTGAGTACGGCAGAAGTGAATAGACGACAGTTGTTCAGCGTGCATTTCGAACGAAGTATGGTGTTAAACCTCCTGATAGGTGGTGTATTAAACGTTGGTATAAACTGTTTACAGAGAATGGATGTTTGTGCAAAGGGAAAAGTTCTGGACGGCCGAGAACGAGTGATGAAAATGTAGCACGCATCCAGCAAGCATTTGTTCGCAGCCCAGGAAAATCGACTCGCAGAGCTAGCAGAGAGCTGCAAATTCCACAATCAACTGTATGGAGAGTCCTACGAAAAAGGTTAGTTATGAAACCTGAACGTCAACTACCCGAGGCGATGGATCGGCCGTCAGGCAGCCCGTGACAGAGCACTTCATCACTGGACTCCAAGAAGCCCTGATCTTACCCCCTGCGATTTTTTCTTATGGGGGTATGTTAAGGATATGGTGTTTCGGCCACCTCTCCCAGCCACCATTGATGATTTGAAACGAGAAATAACAGCAGCTATCCAAACTGTTACGCCTGATATGCTACAGAGAGTGTGGAACGAGTTGGAGTATCGGGTTGATATTGCTCGAGTGTCTGGAGGGGGTCATATTGAACATCTCTGAACTTGTTTTTGAGTGAAAAAAAAACCTTTTTAAATACTCTTTGTAATGATGTATAACAGAAGGTTATATTATGTTTCTTTCATTAAATACACATTTTTAAAGTTGAGGTATTCTTTTTGAATCACCCTGTATTGTACAGCGAACATAAACGCTTGTAACGTATATAGTTAACGAAGAAAAACATGTTTATTTTATTGTTTAATATAGCTTTCACTTATAACATGAATACTGATAGACTAATAAGTTCGCTTTTATTAGGCAATTGTGCTTTTAATTATTAGCAAATGTCCACCACGTAACCTTCACACAGAGAAATACGTCCTGCGTAAATTAACTTCAATAAAGATCATTTAATTTTCTATGTATCACACAGTTAACTAAGTGACTTTCTGAAGCTTCCTGGCAGATTAAAACTGTGTGCCGGACCGAGACTCAAAATCGGGACCTTTCCCTTTCGCGGGCAAGTGCTCTACCATCAGAGCTACCGAAGCACGACTCAAACACGCCCCGTCCTCACAGCTTCGATGCTGCCAGTACCTCGTCTCGTACCTTCCAAACTCTAAGTGCCTTTCTGTATAATTCACATATAATCCTGATTGACAAAAAAACTAAGACAACGCTTTGCTATGCTATAAAAATACAACTAAGACAATATAGACAATGGCTGTAATCTTTTGCGTGAAACTCCTGTGTAGCATGAAGGGAGAGTGCAACATATACAGTTTATCACTCACATTTTCAGTTATTCCACAAGTGCATTAAAATCATAACTTTCGGAATAGTGCACGCCTTTCTGAAGAATTCTTCTAAGTGACCGTTAGTAATGTATACTCCTAATATAGTGTCGGACCTCCTTTTTCCGGGCGTGTTGTAGCACCTCGACGTAATATGGACTCAACATGTCGCCCGAAGTCACCTGCAGAAATATTGAGCCATGCTGCCTCCATAGCCGTTCGTAACTGCGAAAGTATTGCCGGTGCAGGATATTATCCACGAACTGACCTGTCTATTAAGTCCCAAAAATGTTCGACGGTAGTCACGTCGGGCGATCTGGGTGAGGTGTCCAGACTGTTCTTCAACCCAATCGTGAACAATTGTGGCCCAGTGACATGGTGCATTATCATCCATAAAAAATCCATAAGATTTAGGAATACGAAGTCCCCGAATGGTTGCAAATGGTCTCCAAGTACCCGACCATAACCTTTTCCAGTTAATAATCGGTTCATGAGAACACAGCCCACACCATTATGGAGCCACCACTAGTTTGCAGAGTGCCTTGTTGACAAGTTGGGTCCTTGAGATCTTGGGGTCTGCGCCACACGCAAAATCTACCATCGTTCTCAGCAGCTGAAATCGGGACTCATCTGACGAGGCCACGGTTCCCCAGTCGTTTAGTGTCCAACCGACATGGTCACGATCACAGGAGAGGCCCTACACGTCATGTCCGTACTGTTAACAAAGGCACTCGCGTCGGTCGTCTGCTGCCAAAGTACATTCACGTCACATTTCGCTGCACTGTCCTAACGAACATGTTCGTCGTACGTCCCACATTGATTTCACGCAGGGTTGGTCATCCGTTAGAATGACAACTCCACGCAAACACCGCTGCTCTCGGTCGTTATTTGATGGCTGTTGTCCACTGCTTTGTCCGTGGTGAGAGGTAACACCTGAAACTGGGTATTCTTGGCACACTCTTGACGTTTTGGATTTCAGAATATTGAATTCCCTGACGATTTTCGACATGGTATGTCCCTTACATGCGGCCATAATCACGTCGGAAACCTTTCCACATGAATCTCCTGAGTACAAACCATAGCTCCGCCAATGCACTGCCGTTTTATACCTCGTGTAGGCGATACTACTCTCATACGTATACAGGGTGGTCCATTGATAGTGACCGGGCCAAATATCTTACGAAATAAGCATCAAACAAATAAAACCACAAAGAACGAAACTCGTCTAGCTTGAAGGGGGAAACTAGATAGCACTATGGTTGGCCCGCTAGATGGCGCTGCCATTGGTCAAACGGATATCAACTGCGTTTTTTTTTAATAGGAACCCCCATTTCTTATTACATATTCGTGTAGTACGAAAACAAATATGAATGTTTTAGTTGGACCACTTTTTTCGCTTAGTGATAGATGGCGCTGTAATAGTCACAAACGTATAAGTACGTGGTATCATATAACATTCCGCCAGTGCGGACGGTATTTGCTTCGTGATATATTACCCGTGTTAAAATGGACCGTTTACCAATTGCGGGAAAGGTCGATATCGTGTTGATGTATGGCTATTGTGATCAAAATGCCGAACGGGCGTGTGTTATGTATGCTGCTCGGTATCCTGGACGACATGTGTCCGGACCGTTCGTCGGATAGTTACATTATTTAAGGAAACAGGAAGAATTCAGCCACATGTGAAACGTCAACCACGACCTCCAACAAATGATGATGCTCAAGTAGGTGTTTTAGCTGCTGTTGCGGCTAATCCGCACATCAGTAGCAGACAAATTGCGCAAGAATCGGGAATCTCAAAAACGTCGGTGTTGAGAATGCTACATCAACATCGATTGCGCCCGTACCATATCTCTATGCACCAGGAATTGCATGGCGACGACTTTGAACGTCGTGTACAGTTCTGTCACTGGGCACAAGAGAAATTACGGGACGATGACAGATTTTTTGCACGCGTTCTATTTAGCGACGAAGCGTCATTCACCAACAGCGGTAACGTAAACCGGCATAATATGCACTATTGGGCAACGGAAAATCCACGATGGCTGCGACAAGTGGAACATCAGAGACCTTGGCTGGTTAATGTATGGTGCGGCATTGTGGGAGGAAGGATAACTGGCCCCCATTTTATCGATGGCAGTCTAAATGGTGCAATTTATGCTGATTCCCTACGTAATGTTCTACCGGTGTTACTACAAGATGTTTCACTGCATGACAGAATGGCGATGTACTTCCAACATGGTGGATGTCCGGCACATAGCTCGCGCGCGGTTGAAGCGGTGTTGAATAGCATATTTTGTGGTGTCACCGCACGACACCACACTTGCTAGGTGGTAGCCTTTAAATCGGGCGCGGTCCGTTAGTATACGTCGGACCCGCGAGTCGCCACTGTCAGTGATTGCAGACCGAGCGCCGCCACACGGAAGGTCTAGAGAGAGACTTCCTAGCACTCGCCCCAGTTGTACAGCCGACTTTGCTTGAGATGGTTCACTGACAAATTACGCTCTCATTTGCAGAGACGATAGTTAGCATAGCCTTCATCTACGTCATTTGCTACGACCTAGCAAGGCGCCATTATCATTTGCTATTTATCTTGTGATGCATGTACCGTCAGACCGATGTTCACCAATTATGGATTAAAGTTAAGTATTCCAGAAGCTACGTACTTTTCTTCCTACTATATACTCCTATAACTGTTCCAGACCTCACGCCAGCCTGCATGAGCTTAGACGCGTGCCTTTCGGCTACCAATCATAGTGGCTTGGCTGTCTTGCCAAGTCACAACATATTTCATGACAGGTGGATTGGTCGTCGAAGCACCATACCATGGCCCGCACGTTCACCGGATCTGAAGTCCCCGGATTTCTTTCTGTGGGGAGAGTTGAAGGATATTTGCTATCGTGGTCCACCGACAACGCCTGACAACATGCGTCAGCGCATTGTCAATGCATGTGCGAACATTACGGAAGGTGAACTACTCGCTGTTGAGAGGAATGTCGTTACACGTATTGCCAAGCGCACTGAGGTTGACGAACATCATTTTGAGCATTTATTGCATTAATGTGATATCTGCAGGTGATCAAGCTGTGGCAGCATGCGTTCTCAGAAATGATAGGTTCACAAAGGTACATGTATCACATTGGAACTACCGAAATAAAATGTTCAAACGTACCTACGTTCTGTATTTTATTTAAAAAATCTACCTGTTACCAACTGTTCGTCTAAAATTGTGAGCCACATGTTTGTGACTATTACAGCGCCATCTGTCACAAAGCGAAGAAAGTGGCCCAACTAAAACATTCATATTTCTTTACGTACTACGCGAATATGTAATAAAAAATGGGGGTTCCTATTTAAAAAAACGCAGTTGATATACGTTTGGCCTATGGCAGTGCCACCTAGCGGGCCAACCGTAGCGCCATCTGGTTTCCCCCTTCAAGCTAGACAAATTTCGTTCTTTGTAGTTTTTTCGGTTGACGGTTATTTCGTGAGATATTTGGCCCGGTCACGATCAGTGGACCACCCTGTATATTCATATCGATATCCCATGACTTTTGTCTCCTCGGTGTCGTATAGTCTCCATTGAAAGAACGCCTCAATTCCTCTCGCAAGAGTTCACATTATTAACAGCAAATCTGATGATGGAGCCTATGCATACGGATAGAAGAGTTAGAATTACGAGTGGCTTGAACAACCACCTCAGTCACGACTTGCAGACATTTGAAAACGTCCGCACTATTTCATGGCTTACTTTAGAGGCAGACCGTTTAATATTTTGTGGGATCCAAAATTTAAAAACCTCTCTCACACCGGCCTGATTTAGCTTCACTGATCAGGATAGTAAAAAACATGCGTATATTAAGGGAATTTTCATTCACAAAACAGGCTTATCACATTCACACAGTTCAATACTGTTCTATCCTGATTAAGTTGAGCTTAACTTAAATTCCGTATGGCAGTGAAGCAATTTCGAAGTCTCGGTGCGACGAAAATTGTCAGTCGATCTCCTGAAAACATTTGTAATAATTATTAACTTTCGGTGATCATATCGGAAAGACCAGAGATCTGCTGGTAAGACCGTGTTAGCCTATTTATTGATAGTAATAAGCTGGATATATTGAGCATACAAAACGGTAGGTTCGTCCAGTGTAAATCAGACGTTCCCCTCTGATCCCGTGCAACACAGCGTAGTAAGCAGACACTGTCAATAATAATCAGTTAAATAATACGCGAACACACTTACTTTAGTTCATGTATTAAATTCCTTGTCATACAAAATCTCATCAAGATGGCGACTAGCTCAACAATACATACATATACATCTTCGTTCTTTCACGGCTACCCCAAAAAGATCTGAATCATACTTTTCATAAGAGAAAAACATAGATAGCAGAGAAGCTATTCCATGGAGTAAATGCCTATTCCATTGAGTAAATGCACGCTCCAAGGAATAATAGGGCTTGAAACTACTTTGCATTGATAATCATCGTATATTAAAGTTTAGGAATCGGTAAGAGAAGAAGAGATATTTCGAGATATGTACTGAGTTATATAATTTATAAAATTTTCTGAAAATATCGCAGAGAGACCGCTGCAAGAGACATTACAACCGCTGAGGTACACTACTTCCGTCCCGGGGGTACAGGGTGGCGACAGGAAGGGCATCCGACCACACTCTGACACTATTATTTGTTGTTTTGGTCTTCAGTCCTGAGACTGGTTTGACGCAGCTCTCCATGCTACTCTATCCTGTGCAAGCTGCTTCATCTCCCAGTACCTACTGCAGCCTACATCCTTCTGAATCTGTTTAGTGTATTCATCTCTTGGTCTACCAACTGGTCCCTTCTGCTTGTCAAGTTCTGCCACAAATTTCTCTTCTCCCCAATTCTATTCAATACCTCCTCATTAGTTATGTGATCTACCCATCTAATCTTCAGCATTCTTCTGTAGCACCACATTTCGAAAGCTTCTATTCTCATCTTGTCTAGACTATTTATCGTCCACGTTTCACTTCAATACATGGCTACACTCCATACATATACTTTCAGAAACGACTTCCTGACACTTAAATCTATACTCAATGTTAACAAATTTCTCTTCTTCAGAAACGCTTTCCTTGCTATTGCCAGTCTACATTTTATACCCTCTCTACTTCGACCATCATCACTTATTTTGCTCCCCAAATAGCAGAACTCATTTGCTACTTTAACCGTCTCATTTCCTAATCTAATTCCCGCAGCATCACACGATTTAATTTGACTACATTCCACTATCCTCTTTTTGCTTTTGTTGATGATCATCTTATATCCTCCTTTCAAGACACTGTGCATTCCGTTCAGCTGCTCTTCCAGGTCCTTTACTGTCTCTGGCAGAGTTACAATGTCATCGGCGAACCTCAAAGTTTTTATTTCTTCTCCATGGATTTTTATTCCGACTCCGAATTTTTCTTTTGTTTCCTTTAATGCTTGCTCAATATACAGATTGAATAACATCGGGGATAGGCTACAACCCTCTGACACTAACATTGCCAAATCCATAGTAACAGGGCCGACCCCGCGCTGAAGTGGGACAGTGGCCCAAGAAAATGATGATGATGGTATATGTATATAAAGTGCGACGGCCAATGATCTCTTCAGAGCAGATGCACACCACGCTAGAACTCTTACGGGAAGTGGCGAAATGTCGCGAGTAATGAAGAGAATGGGCAAGGGTACGACATTACTAGTGTGTGGTTAAGTTGAGAAATTGGATGTTACTCTCCGGGTTCGATTCCCGGCGGGGTCAGGGATTTTCTCTGCCTCGTGATGGCTGGGTGTTGTGTGCTGTCCTTAGGTTAGTTAGGTTTAAGTAGTTCTAAGTTCTAGGGGACTGATGACCATAGATGTTAAGTCCCATGGTGCTCAGAGCCATTTGAACCGTTTGGATGTTACAGAGGGCACTCTAGGGTATTCCGTGCAGTTGCAATGACCATGGTGTCTGGATGGCTTAGGGGTCAGAGCCTCTGCCTTGTAAGCAGGAAACACGGGTTCGAATCCTGTTCCACTACAAACTTTCAATTTTCTCTATTGACTTCAATCAAAGTCCGCTTGCAGCTGTCTCTAATTCCTTTGTGTTTATTTTCATCATATTCCGTTGACAAAGAACATTCTGCATCAATGGAGAGATTTTATTAAAAATATCCGATGAAAATAAAATTAATAATCAACAATGAAAACCACTTTTGCAACAGAGTCAGTACCTGTGGAAACGATTCTTATCGTGAAAACAACTGCAACAGATTCTGCACAGTATCATGAATATGTTGTCTCCAACTGAACTTTTATCGCCGGCTGCTGTGGCCGAGCGGTTCTAAGCGCTTCAATTCGGAACCACGCTGCTGCTACGGTCGCAGGTTCGAATACTGCCTCGTGCATGGATGTGTGTGATGTCCTTAGGTTAGTTAGGTTTAAGTAGTTCTAAGTTCTAGGGGACTGATGACCACAGATGTTAAGTCGCATAGCGGTTAGAGCCATTTGAACCATTTGAACTTTTATCTTCCTTCACTTAGGAGAATGTGAATCGCTGTTTACTCGAACAACTGCTTACAGTAAAACGACATTGTTACGAGATTCGTATGACAAACTGAACGCACTTTCTGTTACTGAACTCTGGAGAGAGTGACTCTAGCTGTACGTTCC
Source organism: Schistocerca cancellata (assembly GCF_023864275.1). Classification (NCBI taxonomy): domain Eukaryota; kingdom Metazoa; phylum Arthropoda; class Insecta; order Orthoptera; family Acrididae; genus Schistocerca; species Schistocerca cancellata. The sequence continues at coordinate 77,769,123 of NC_064628.1, forward strand.
TAAAACGAATATCACAAATTATGTTGGCTACGTTAATGATTTTGCCTCACGTTGGTAGGAAAAAAAAGAGAGAGGGAGTATGGCGTTTAACGTTACGTCGACATCAGGGTTATCAACCCGGATTGTTTCAAGGACGGGGAAGGAAACCTGCCGTGCTTTTTGAAAGGAAACGTCCCGGCAATTGCTGGAACGATTTATGGAAATCACGGAAAACCTAAATCTTGATGGCCGGAGTTGCATTTGAACTGTCGTCCTCCCGAATGCGAGTCCAGTGCGCTAATCGCTCCGTCATCTCGCTCGCTTTCGTAGAAAAAGGCGAATAATCTCTCGTTATCGGGTATGCTTATAAGTTTTATACTACAACCCACGATCTCCATCCAGCCGACGGTTCCGGTGTAGCAAGCAAATTTTCTGTATCTTTTTTAATCAGCGAATACAATCCAACGGTTTCGACCCCAATCTAATGCTGATTATTATTATTACTTCTTACTCGCAGAATGTTTATAGAGAAATCAAAATGAAACGACCAGAAGAAGGGATCGGTTGGTAGGACATGTTCTGAGGCATCAAGGGATCACCAATTTAGTATTGGAGGGCAGCGTGGAGGGCAAAAATCGTAGAGGGAGACCAAGAGATGAATACACTAAGCAGATTCAGAAGGATGTAGGTTGCAGTAGGTACTGGGAAATGAAGAAGCTTGCACAGGATAGAGTAGCATGGAGAGCTGCATCAAACCAGTCTCAGGACTGAAGACCACAACAGCAACAACAACAATATGAAACATGCGACGTACTCGACCGCATACTCCCGATGGAGGAGCGTGGCAGATAGTTGGAAGAAGGAAGAAATGTTGCACAAGTTCATGAATTATGTAAACACTCATTTATTTTATGTCTTTAAATAGATATTTCTTAAGTCTTAAGTCACTACGTCCTTTGGTCCCTTAAGTTTGGTAACCTAGCGTAAACCCTCAGAGTGAGTCGTGGGCGGCCAAGCACTGGTACAAAATGAAATTGGCTTCGTTGTGGAACAACATGGATCGTACTTAATATTTTAATAAAAATCAACCCAGATCGGAATAATTTTTTTTTTTAATTTAATTCTTGGATAGGACCATCCTTAGACCAATGCCCCCAGCCAGATGTGTGTAGCCGGCGCAAGGAACTGCTGTGCAGTAGTGGGTGGTACATGCAACGAACTACTTTACAGAATACAATACAACAAAAAATAAAAAGATATTGCGATCTGTGTAGTATCCTGCACACTGGATCAATATAGGGTGGCAAGGAAGCTGTTTTCTCGGATCGCTAGACAACAATTCAAGCAAATCATATTATTGGAGTTAATTACAGTAAGCTAAATTGAGAATACTTAACTTTGCGTATTCACAAAAGAGGTGTCGCAAGTAAAATGGCGACTTGCAAATAATCAATATCCTGAATGAGATTTTCACTCTGCAGCGGAGTGTGCGCTGATATGAAACTTTCTGGCAGATTAAAACTGCGTGCCGGACCGAGACTCGAACTCGTGATCTATGCCTTTCACGGGCAAGTGCTCTACGAACTGAGCCACCCAAGAACGACTCACGCCCCATCATCACAGCTTTACTTCCACCAGTACTTCGTCTCCTACTTTCCAAACTTCACAGAAGCTCTCCTGCTAACTTTGCAGAACTAGCACTCCTGGAAGAAAGGATACTGCGGAGACATGGTTTAGCCACAGCCTGGGGGATGTTTCCAGAATGAGATTTCTCACTCCGCAGCGGAGTGTCCGCTGAAATGAAACTTCCTGGCAGATTAAAACTGTGTGCCGGACCGAGACTCGAGTTCGGGACCTTTGCCTTTCGCGGGCAAGTGCTCTACCAGCTGAGCTACCCAAGCACGACTCACGCCCCGTCCTCGCAGCTAAGTGAGTCGTGCTTGGATAGCTCAGCTGGTAGAGCACTTGCCCGCGAAAGGCAAAGGTCCCGAGATCGAGTCTCGGTCCGACACACAGTTTTAATGTGCCAGGTAGTTTGAATCAATATCCTTCGGTACATACAATCTGAATGCAAGAAAAACAATTCAGTTAATCAGTCACTGCTATAGCGTTTTCGGACGGCTCGTATACCACTGCGGTCGCGGCTACGCGACGCGTCGCTTATATTCTCTTCGTATGGATGCCGCTCCTGTCTTGGTGTCGTCCTAGTCAGCGTACTATTGACTGACGTCGTCTTCAGCCCTCTCTGCTCTTCCGTTCTTCATCGTCTTGCTGGCGCTTGTCGTTACACCGCAACAATTTAGACCACATTTTATTAAAAAATTGGTATAAAATTACCGAATGAGCGCCCACGTGACCGTGGGTAGAAAACAGAGATTTCCTCATACTTAGCGGCTGCCATTGGGATTTAACTTTCATAAGAAAGCAGAAAATAGGAAATGCAAGCTTAACAAGATAATAACCATTCACTCGCGCAATTCTAGGCTTTGATATCAAGAAATTAGGAAAAGCATAATCATTACGGTAAACAAACGCACAAGCATTTTCTCAAGCGCTAGAAATGAAGTCCCTAGGTACAACAGACCTACAGATGTTTGCTGCGCTCATGTGATATTTACGTGGAAGGCCTCCAACAGACCTACAACTGTTAGCTGTGCTTGTGCCATCAGTATGTGGAAGGCGTGCAGCGGCGACTGTGGAGACGTACAACGGGCAACTCCTTTCGCCGATCCTCAGGTCAGCTGGTAGCAACGGGGTGACGCATTGTCTTGCTGAAGATGTATGTCACCTTGGGGTACTGCAGGCGAATATGGCTGGACAGTAGATTCTTCTGTAGTTCGCCGCTGAGAGGCGATCATACATGTATCAGGAGCCCGACTTCTTTCTTTTCGTTTGTGTTTACCCTGTCTAGTACAGGCTACCAAACTTATTTTATTTAAATTTTCAGCCGGATGTCCTTCCTGTTTGCGCAGTCGACAGTTACCTGAGGGATGGGAGTCGTGTGCTTCACCTGTCTGGGAATTTTGTAAACTTCTTTCAACTGGGTGGTTGTAATTAAAGTGCAACTACTCACAGAGGTCCAGTGTCGGCTGTAATTATAGTATTGCAGCGAAACTTGGCAGTCGTGCTAATGCGTTAATGCGGAACCAATTTACGCTGAAAAAAATTAGTTCCAGTTTTGGCCACCAGGTGCGAATCTGGCGCTATACAACATCTCTTCGACGTCCTATTGCTCATACTGAACAAACTGTGTAAGCGGTGGTTAATAATAAAACAAACTTTATGCCTTTCTCAACTTGTTTGTCCTTTTCTCCCCACATCCCATTCCTAATCCATTAGAAATGGAAACATTTCCTGCCATCACAGCGCCAGATTTGCATCTGGTAACCAAAATTGGAATTAATTTTTTTCCAGTCTAAATCGGTTCCACATTAACGCATGAAAATATCTACCAAGTTTCGCTGCCATGCGATAATACTGTATGTCTGCCCACGTTGGACCTTTGTGAGTAGCTGCACTTTAATTATAAACACCCAGTGCGTGTAATCGCATTGTAACTGTTTGTTTATCGCATTTCGTGAGGCAAAAAGTGGGGACTCGTCCAGCATTTACCTAAACAAGTGTGGCAAACCGCCTAAAAACCACACTCAGGCTAACCAGTGCATGACGCACGGTCGTTAATGCGCCACGTGAATCGATCCGAGTCTGATTCCCATACCTGTCTCGCAATCTAGTGCCCTGCGCATTACTCTGTATGAGCACGCATCAGGAGCCCTACTTCATTCCATGCAAAAATTTCGCACTTGAAAATAGTCCCCCCATCCTCTGGAAAGCGCTCTTTCAACAAGCAGCATGTCAGTCTCAGTGCACTGGGACGAGGGACGAGTAGAGGTATCTCATCAGCGTTGGAATTCTCCATCACTGAATTGGTGGGTGAATTGCTGTCTCATGGGCCATCTCTCTGTTGTCATAAACCGTACTAACTGGAGGCCAGAAATTGTCTGTTTATCGTTAGCATTTGTGCAGTATGGATCATCCTCCTTCATATGTCATAATCATGACGAGTTCTTTACTGTTTAAGTCTTTTTCATAACTCGCATCTTATTAAGTGAAGTGTTGCAATACTTAAGATACTCTATTCTTTCTTTGTAGGATCAATCCTTAACGTGCTGAATTCCTCCATACAGGTATTTCCTAAACCTTTTCCCACAAATCCGGGGATAATTCCCAATGAGAAAGGAGATCGAGTCCTTCCTCAGTCAGTTTTCACTCATCTTCTCACTGACCACCTATCTCACTGGAGTTTAAATACTGTGAAAAAGTAGTTGTGGTCCTAAAACTGCAAAAAACACAGAATGTCCGAACTAACTCTTCGTCATCTCTGTTTACATCTATGACCGTTTAGACGGTGAATATCTCTTGTTAATTACGTTGTGAATTTTCTGTACTTGTTTTACTGTTCTCATTACATCAAGTGACTGTTTGTTCCGGAATTCTGCACTAAAAAATGGTTCAAATGGCTCTGAGCACTATGGGACTTAACATCTGAGGTCATCAGTCCCCTAGAAGTTAGAACTACTTAAACCTAACTAACCTAAGGACATCACACACATCCATGCCCGAGGCAGGATTCGAACCTACGACCGTAGTGGTTGCGCGGTTCCAGACTGAATCTGTACTAACATACACACCATGTAGACATTAGGGGATTTGAAAAAAATTGTTTTTGAAAAATCACATCCTCCACATGCTAACTCAGACATTTATTCAAGACATGCTAGTATTATTTATTTCCTCACTATATAAAGAAAAAAGGCTTCATGTTAAAAGTCCCCGTAACCTAAAACGATGCAAATGTTAAAATGATAATGTAATTTTCTACTTTGAGTGGGATGAATATATAATTTTATCTTTATTGCTTTAATGCTTTTTATTTGGTCACACCTCCAAAAAATTTTTACTATTTTTACCTTAGGATCTGTTTTCGCTATTTTCTTCCTTTGCATATATTTCTCATTCAACTACCACTACATCTACATCTACACCTAGAGACACAGTCCGAAAGCCACAATACGGTGCATGGCCAGAGGATTCTCGTCCCACAACTAGTCATTCCCTTTCCTGATCCACTCACAAACGAAGCGACAGAAAAACGACTATCTCTGTGTCGATGTACGAACCGTAATCTCTTTTATCTTGTCTTCGCGAGGAGTATGTTTGTGGAGACATCACAAAACATCGTAAACGAAAATCAGCTTCTGCTCTGCACGTCTGCGATCGGTGAACAGGCGTACATAATAACGAATTAATCCCCAATGAGTCCAGATGACCATGTGGTCATAGAGGGTAATGGCGCATCACACAGCTCTCCCAGCCATCATCGCTTTCCAGAACTTGGCGTCGCTACTCCTCAGTCAAGTTGCTCCTAGGGTGGCCTCGGAGGCTTCTCCAGACCTGCCAAAGGAAAAGTTCCTGGCAACACTGGGAACCAAACCCGGATCCTCGACATGGCACCCACACGTACTAACTGCTCAGCTGAGGAGAAGCACCATAAATAATAATAATAATAATAATAATATAGTTATTATCAGTAATTTATTAAATCAAACGAATACGAATTATTTACAGCACTTCGAACAGTATTAAAAATAATAAGCTAAAGAACAATTACTATCCTAACGACAATAGCGAAGGCGAACAAGACACGTAAAAAGCGTTATGTTTCCAAAACTGTTCAACACTGAAGCGACATTATCCTATTTATATTTCAATAAATTATTTCTGGAAGTCATTGCTACTAGGATTTGAACATACACTGCCCTCCACAAGTTTGGAAACACCATGCTGCATATTACATTACTGGTCATTAAAACTGCTACACCAAGAAGAAGTGCAGATGATAAACGGGTATTCATTGGACAAATATATTATACTAGAACTGACATTTTCACGCAATTTGGATGCATAGATCCTGAGAAAACAGTACACAGAACAACCATCTCTGGCCGTAATAACGGCCTTGATACGCCTGGGCATTCAGTCAAACAGAGCTTGGATGGCGTGTACAGGTACAGCTGCCCATGCAGCTTCAACACGATACCACAGTTCATCCAGAGTAGTAACTGGCGTATTGTGACGAGCCAGCTGCTCGGCCACCATTGACCAGACGTTTTCAGTTGGTGAGAGATCTGGAGAATGTGCTGGCCAGGGCAGCAGTCGAACATTCTCTGTATCAAGAAAGTCCCGTACAGGACCAGCAACATGCGCTCGTGCGTTATCCTGCTGAAATGTAGGGTTTCACAGGGATCGAATGAAGGGTAGAGTCACGGTTCGTAACACATCAGAAATGTAACGTCCACTGTTCAAAGTGCCGTCAATGCGAACGAGAGGTGACCGAGACGTGTAACCACCCCATACCATCACGCCGGATGATACGCCAGTAAGGCGATGACGAATACAAGCTTCCAATGTGCGTTCACCGCGATGTCGCTAAACACGGATGCGACCATCGTGATGCTGTAAACAGAACCAGGATTCATCCGAAAAATGACGTTTTGCCATTGGTGGTCCCAGGTTCGTCGTTGAGTATACCATTGCAGGCGCTCCTGTCTGTGATGCAGCCTCAAGGGTAACCGCAGCTATGGTCTCCGAGCTGATAGTCCATGCTGCTGCAAACGTCGTCGAACAGGTCGTGCAGATGGTTGTTGTCTTGCAAACGTCCCCATCTCTTGACTCAGGGATCGAGACGTGGCTGCACGATGCGTTACAGCCATGCGGATAAGACGCCTGTCATCTCGACTGCTAGTGATACGAGGCCGTTGGGATCCAGCACGGCGTTCCGCATTACCCTCCTGAACCCACCGATTCCATATCCTGCTAACAGTCATTGGATCTTGACCAACGCGAGCAGCAATCTCGCGATACAATAAACCGCAATCGCGATAGGCTACAATCCGACCTTTATCAAAGTCGGAAACGTGATGGTACGCATTTCTCCTCCTTACACGAGGCATCACAACAACGTTTCACCAGGCAACGCCGGTCAATTGCTGTTTGTGTATGAGAAATCGGTTGGAAACTTTCCTCGTGTCAGCACGTTGTAGGTGTCGCCACCGGCGCCAACCTTGTGTGAATGCTCTGAAAAGCTAATCATTTGCATATCACAGCATCTTCTTCCTGTAGGTTAAATTTCGCGTCTGTAGCACGTCATCTTCGTGGTGTAGCAGTTTTAATGGCCAGTAGTGTACAACGGAGCAAGATGGAAGGGATCTATGTGAGTTATTGGTCAGAATACGGAATAACAAGCTCAAATAACGATTAATAATGACACGTACAGTATTCTATACTTAATTATTGTACACATACATACATACTAGTACATACTAGTATTGCTCCGGTTTATGTAAACCTACTTTACCTGTCCAAGCAGTTCTACCAAACACGCCAGGTGGCGCGAGTATACCGCATTGCTATGTAGAGGTACGTTGTTTACATTTCTGTTCACGTGTGGCTGCGTTTGCATAAGGGTATAACACGCCGCGAAACTCATTGAAAATGGCGCCAAAGTGTCAGATTCCTCATGAATCACGGGTAATGTTAATAATTTTGCACCAAGAAGGCAATAGTGTCCGACAAATAGAAAAGAAACCGATGATTTCCATCAGCGGGGTTGTCAAAACCATACACCGGCATCGAGAAACAGGCTCCTATGGAGTCCGTCCTCGCTAAGGAGCACCCAGGAAAATATCAGAACGCCAGGAGAAGTATTTGGTAGTGACCAGTGAACGTAACAGATTAAAAATTGTCAATGAATTGACTGCTGAACTAAACGCAACGAGGGATACACCGGTGAGTGAGTCAACAGTGACCAGAATGAGATTTTCACTCTGCAGCGGAGTGTGCGCTGATATGAAACTTCCTGGCAGATTAAAACTGTGTGCCCGACCGAGACTCGAACTCGGGACCTTTGCCTTACGCGGGCAAGTGCTCTACCATCTTTTTTTTTTTTTTTTATGTCAGGCTTACCACCTTTGCTGACAGACATGATGTTGTTGTACTATCGCATAAATAGTGTCTACAAATTCCATATGTTGACAAAAGTGGCTAATTAGAAAATTAATTAATTAAGGAAATAAATAAAACTGAAAATGCTCAAATGAAAGACATGAAGACATTGCGGATAGTACAAATACAAAAGAAACATGCTCCTGTAGCAATGAAATGAAATTCGTGTCGGGGGCGACACCTGCTCACGACCCGACGTTCGATAGAGCAAGAGAGCCATCTATCGACTCGTTCTCCAGACGTTGGTGTAAGACTGGGTCGTCTTCTCGAAATTAACTAAGGGTCCGTAAGTGTGATCGATGTCAATCTCGGCTTCTTCGTCTATCTCATCTCTCACCCGTCACACCCCATCTGGCCGGCGGGTCGGTAAATGTAAGTCGCAAGTAATTAGCGAAGTCTTGCCTATATTTCTTATGCTGTTGCAGCTTCGTGTGCCCATCCAAGAGAAAATGCCAAAAATCAATTTTGTCCTTTTCCGATTCGTTATACACGTAGCCCACCACCATTCCCCGCACCCATGTCACTGCATTGGTTTTTTTGGACCGGGAAATAAGATTCTTGGGGGAAAAAAAGTGTGTCTGATGAAATTGTGTGAGGGGCGGAGCGTAACAGGAACGCCAATATCTGTTGTGTCAACTGCCACACTGGAGCCGTCCCACTACATGCTAAACGATGTTCATCAGTGTCCACTGTTGCGCAGCCTAAACATAGTGGAGTGTCTGCCAAATGAATCGCGTGCCGCCGTTGATTCGTTGCGAACTTCCTATTTATCACCACATACCATGTTGAGCGTACCGACGTTGGGAGGTAAACGTTCCGTATAACGCGCCAGATCTGGGTACTTCTTTTCCAGGGTATTCCTGGGACACCGGCGCAGTAAGAGATGGTATACGTCTCGCGTCGTCGGTAGTCGTGTTGTTGGGAAGGAATCTCTGACATAGCTAAGCTCCAAAAAAAAAGACTTGAAGTGTGACAGCTTCGGTGAAATATGGCCCACATCGACTGGTGGCAGCATTGAAGTGGGCGCTAGTACATCGGCCAACGCACCCGAGATATTGCGAAATTGGCCGCGCCACTGTCGGAAAATCGTACTGACGAATAACGCCCGTGCCTTTTCATATACGTTCACTAGACCAAGCCCACCCTCTCCAGGTGGTAGCGTAAGCGTTGTGTATCGGATCTTAAACAGGTGTCCCACACTCACGTAGGTTCCGAAAGTTGCTTGTATGCGTGATGCCATTGTGCGCGTTAAAGGCAGGACATGCGCTACGTGAGTGAGTCTCGGTGCTAGGTATACGTTAACATAGGTCACCCTCTGAATCATATCCAACGCTCTTAGTTTCTGTAACAGCACCATTGTCCGCATCAGCTTTAATATGCGTCGGTAGTTATCCGCTGCTGTCCGCTGCACATCCGTGTGGAACGTAATACCTAGGCATTTTACGGTCTTAACTAAGATGAGCGGCCCTTCCTCCCCCGGTTGTAATCCTCGACCGACATTCATGCAGCGTGATTTTTGTAGATTAAGCACGCTTCCTGCCGCCATCCCGTATCGCTGTATCCATGCCAACGCCGTACGTACTTCTTCGCCTGTCCGTGCCACCAGCATCACATCGTCAGCATAAGCGCGGCAATGAAAGGTCAGTTGTGGCAACGGCACTCCCTCCAACCGTCTTCGAAGACCATATAAACAGGGTTCCAAAGCCATTGCATACAAAAATATCGACAGGGGGCAACCTTGACGAACTGACCTTGAAATAACAATGTAGTCAGTGCCCCGCCCATTCACCGAGACCTTTGATCGTACGCCGTGTAACAGTCGCATGATCACTAGGATGAAGGCCTGTGGGATTCCCAATCTGTCCATCACCGCATGCAAAAAGGTATGATCCACTCTGTCGAATGCATGATCGAAGTCAATAGCGACGAGTGCCGCACGCACTCGGCATGCCGCTGCTAATGCGATGATATCTCGGTAGTCACTGAGCGCCGTATGTACGTTGCTCTTACCGCCGAGGCAAGTTTGATCTATGAGGAGTCTATCAGATAGTGAAGACCGCAGGCGAGCCCCAAGTATGCGCGCGAAAATCTTGTAGTCGCAGTTCAAGAGAGTGAGTGGTCTATAATCTCCTGGATTTCTGCCACCGCGTGGTTTGGGTATGGGGATGATGATACCCTCCGTGAACTCGGCAGGTATCTCAGTCTGCGGTAACAGGAGTTCGTTGTACATCTGAATCCAGGTCCGTCCCATGAGGTATGCAAAGGCGCGGTAAAATTCAATTGGGAAGCCGTCCTGTCCAGGGGACTTGTTCGGAGCCCCCCTGGCAATTGCGTCTGTCAGCTCATCCTCTGTTATCGCTGTGATGAAGGTATCTGCATCCAGCGGTGGTCCTCTATCTGGCATTTCCGAGATGACATCATGTAGTGTCTCGTGGTTCACATGTACAGGTCCATATAACTGGCGGAAATAGTCGGTAAACACATGCGCAATATCACGCTGGTGCACGACTGGCTGGCCAGTTTCAGAGATTAGTTCCCTGATCAATGTCCTGCGTCGTCGTTGGCGTTCACGTACCACGTGGTGCATGGAGGGGGTTTCGGCAGCAACTGTGTCCGCCAATCTCGCCCGGACCATTATACCTTCCATTCTTAGTCTCGTCAGCTGTAATAACTTGGCTTTTATCCTGCGCATGGCCGTGTGCCTTTCCGGCGATGGTTGTTGGGTCATCAGCTCCCTCAGGGCTGTAAAATAAAAATCAGCCGTTGTGCGGTTCCACTGCGATTTGTCCTGCCCGTATCGTATCAACGTTCTCCGTAACGTTGGTTTTGCGCATTTAATCCACCACTGGAGAACCGAGGGGTATGCTCGTTGGCGACGAACGCAGGTCTCCCAGGCCGCCTCTATCGACCGGTGACATTCAGTGTCACGTAAAAGTGCACAATTCATTTTCCAGTGACCTTTACTCCGCCATATCTTCTGACGCGTTAGTGAAATCGTACAGACGTACGCCATATGATCCGTAAAAGCCGCTGGCCAGATTTCGGCATCCAGTATCGTCGTCCGTAGAGCTCGTGTCACGTACACTCTATCAAGTCTACTCGCCGAGTGTCCCGTGACAAACGTATAACCCGGTCTGTCACCATGCTGCAGTTCCCAGGTATCCAGGAGTGCCATTTCGGTAATCAACGCACGCAGTTCCATGCATGGCACATAATGAGGTACTTGGTCCTTTTTGTCGACGACACAATTAAAGTCGCCGCCCACTACATAGTTATCAAAGCGTCCAGCGAACAACGGTGCTATCTCTTCGGTGTAAAAAGTCGCCCTTTCTCTTCGTTTTGTGGAGCCAGATGGTGCGTATAAATTGATGAAACGAACGCCGTCGACAGTGATCGCTATGCCGCGTGCCGAAGGGAGAGACCTGACGTCCTCCACTCCTATTCCTTCCCTGGTGAGAATCGCCACACCGCATCCACTTTCATCGTGCACTGAATAATGTGCCTCGTAACCGTAGAACTCTGGCGGCGATGTGAAACGCACTTCTTGTAAGAGGACAATATCCACGTCCGCAGCGCGTAACATATCTTTCAGCATTTGAATTTTAAGCGGTGACCGTATGCCATTAATGTTTATCGTGGCAACGCGGTACGCCTGGCTTGTGTTCATCAGTTGTAGGGCGGTGTCATTAAGCGTCCATCTGCACCCCCGGCGCTCCTCAACACACTAAGTTGGTCAACATTTCCCGACCCCTCCCGGCCTCCGGCCAGGACTGTCCTCAATCGTCGCGTTCGTATTTTCATCCCGTTCCTGTTGGTCCATTTCTTGCGCCCAGTCCCCCAGAATATTTCCGGAACTGGTCGAAAGATGGGAGGTAACGTTGTCATCGCTCTGATGTTGGACAGTTGTCATCTCCACTTCCGCCTTCCGGTCACCAGAAGGAGAGTTCAAGTTATCGTCGCTGTGTAGTTCCTGCATCGTCATCTCGGTATCTGTTGAATCCACTGGTCTCGGGTCGATACTGTCGTTGTCGTCCACTGTCCCCTCGGGACTATGGCTATCGTCAGCAGAAGTCAGTCGACGCTTCTTTCTTCTCTTCGGCGAACGCTGTTTCCGTTGCCTTGCTTCCGCATCGGCTGTTGGGGTTGCGTATCCTCCGTCTTGGGCCTGGCCTATCGCGCTCTCGGTGGAAGCACTGGCAGCCACCACGGATGATCCTGGAGCCGCCGTCAGCTGCATCTCTTCTGTGGTGTCTTGTGTCTGCTGTGGTGGAACCGGTGGTCGGAGTTCCAGTCCGTTGGTGTCCATGTTCTCTATAGGGGGCAGCTGCTGGTGCCCATCGGAAGTCTCCCTCACGTCGCTTCTCAGGACTTCCACAAAGGTCAACGGTAAGACAGTCGTCGGTTGTGGCGCCTGAACGTCATCCCGTGGAGTTTGCACTAAACGTCGCTGGAGGCATTCCGAGCGGACGTGACCTTCTTTCCCGCACCCCGAGCAAGTGCGAGGTTGCCCATCATAGATTATAATTGCTCGACAACCTCCTATGTACAAATAAGAGGGGACGTGCTTGCGCAGCTCTATCCGTATTTGTCTCACCCCATTTAAAACGGGGTACGTGGTAAAGCTCGTCCATTTTTCGGCCACATGGGATAGAACTGTACCGTATGGTCGAAAGGCGTCGGTAACAAGTTCAGACGGGACCTCAAACGGAAGTTCGAAGACTCGTATAGTGCGGATCCCCATTCCCGCGTGATCGACTGTAACTGCACCAACATTCCCGTCGGCATGACAGAAACGATACCCGTTCGGTGATCGTTGTAGAAGTCTTTCGCAAGCAGCCTCGTCAACAAGCTTGACATAGACGACGCTTGAAACGAGCGATAAATTGATTCCCACGATTTCCTGTGGATCGATTTTCACCTCTTCTCTGAAGAAACGTTCAACCTCGTGTGCCTTTGGTCGTGTATAGTCGTTCGCAAAACTGAACTTCAAAGTCGTTTTTCTGTACGAGTGTGCCATCTCGTTCTATACTCACAACACCGCACACGCGAAGCTGCTCCGGCGTAAACAAACAGGCTCGCGCACCACAGCGCGGCCGGCAGGCAACACGGTCCGCACTGTGTCACTGCCGAAGGCAGACTGCCATCTGAGCTACCGAAGCACGACTCACGCTCGGTACTCACAGCTTTACTTCTGCCAGTATCTCGTCTCCTACCTTCCAAACTTTACAGAAGCTCTCTTGCGAACCTTGCAGAACTAGCACTCATGAAAGAAAGGATATAGCGGAGACACGGCTTAGCCACAGCCTGGGGGATGTTTCCAGAATGAGATTTTCACTCTGCAGCGGAGTGTGCGCTGATATGAAACAACAGTGAGACGACGCCTGGCAGACAACAACCTCCGAGGTTATGCAGCAACAAGAAAACCACTGTTGCGCCCTGTTAACAAGAAGAAAAGGCTTCAGTGGGCTAAGACACACCAACATTGGACAGCGCGGTATCGGTAAAAGAGTCTTATTCACTGATGAATCCAAGTTCGAAGTATTTGGAAGTAAACGCCGTCAATTTGTACGCCGTTTACCCCATGAACGCTTGAATCCTCAGTGCGTAATTCCAACTGTAAAGCATGGAAGGGGTTCTGTGATGTTATGGGGATCCTTTGGAAGGAATAAAGTCGGAGATTTGGTGAAAATAGATGGAAGAATGAACCAAAAGGATTATCATGCCATTCTCCAGCGACATGCTAAGACATCTGGTTTGCGTCTGATTGGGAACGGGTTTGTCTTGGAGCAAGACAACGACCCGAAACATACGTCTCGCGCGTGTCAGAACTATGTGAAGTCTCTAGAGGTTCGTAAAATATTGAAAAACATGAAATGGCCGCCCCAATCCTCTGATTGTAACCCAATCGAGCTGCTATGGGATGAATTGGACAGGAGGATCCGAAAACGAGAAATCATGAATGGGTCACAACTGTGGGAGGTCCTGCAGCAAGAATGGAGATTAATTCCAACTGAAACCTCGGCTAAACTGACGCAGCGCATGCCGAGAGAGTGCAAGGCAGTGATGAAAGCAAAGGGTGGCTGTTTTAAGGAATCGAAAATTTAATAGTTGCACCTTCCTGTGTATTACTTGAGCTTAATAAACATTTGAAAAACAACAAAATGCATTTTTGTACTGTATTTCCTTTCCATTGTCTATAATTACTAGGTGTTTCCAAAGTTATGGAGGGTTGTGTACATGATACGAAGGCAAACATCTCACGAACTCCTTCATCAGAATACTAATCGTGAAACACGGATCGCTGCAACAACCTTTATTGATCAGAAGCCCCTTTGAGGTCTTGTAGAGAGATATACTACAACTATCAGTTTACTGTGTGCACATACTTGATCAAGTTCCGTCTCGTACCATAAGCGGCACGGCCGTATTTGGCCCCGCGTGTGTTCTTGTTTTCTTGTAACACGTCGTCATTAAGAATGAAAGATGAAGTTGCTCACACTTACGGTTGCGTGGAGGAGATTTATTTTTGACACACGGAATTAGTCAAAGCCTGCCGTGTACCATTCGAAGGTAAATCATCGCCTGCGCGTAATTGCATCATGTAGCACAACGGAAACCAAGCATCGTGGTCACCACCCACACATATTATAAAAATGTATGATGCATGTTACACATATCCTCCTAAAACACTGGACTGATTTCGACCGAACTTGCTTCACATATCACTCACCGTCTGAAAAGAATTGCTGTTGGGGAAAGAACAACCTATCAATCAAAGGGGCAGGGATGAAAAGTGGAGCCCACCAAGCGCGAATACCCAGACTTCATTCATCCAGTATTTGAGAATTAGAGACTAACTTTCAACGAACTCTATACGCAATTACAAATGTTTCGAAACGTTCTTTTTTCCTGAGAACACCTACAAAATGAAGAAAGGGAAAAGGTTTGTCGCTTACTACATTTTCGAAGTTCATGTAGTAAAACCGCTGCAACAGTCATGAGTTTCTAATCTACTAATTCATTAGTAATCACTGTATTCGCGACACATTTTGCAGACGTTATTCGCGTATAGCACTGAATTTATCTGCAAAATTGTACTATTATACGACATATAGTTCAGGAAATATGACGTCATAAACAGTGAGATGCGTGAAAAACTGCCGCATCATGCATGATTCTTAAATTTATTTCTTCTTTGCTACTCACTCTATTCGCAACACATTTCGCAGGCAGGATCCCCATAGGCTGCTGAATGTACCTACAAATTATATCATTGTGCGACACACAGATCAGGAGATACGAGGGTGAGTCAAATGAAAACATTAAATTTGTAATAATAAATCGAAATTTCGCGGGAAGCGTGCTACAAATAGGGTTCAAAATTGCCTGTAGGTGGCAGCATAGTGCAGATGAACACATACCGTCGCAGTATCAGTATAAAGATGGCAGCCCAACTTGCGACTTGCACCAGGGAAGAACAGCGTTCTGTTATTCGGTTTTTGCCTAGTGATGGTGTGAAACCTATTGAAATTTATCGACGAATGAAGGTTCAGTACGGTGATGCGTGTTTGTCACAGCAGCAAGTCTACGAATGCAGTAGGAGGTTCGCAAAGGCTGTTACTTCAGTGGAAGATGCTCCTCGTCCAGGTCAGTCACAACTAGTTGTGACTCCACAGAATATCGCAGCAGTTGAAGCCATAGTTAAGGAAAACCGCCGAGTGACACTGAATGACATTGCAGCATGTTTACAGATTAGTCATGGGTCAGCACACCACACTGTGCATGATGTGCTCCAGTTTCACAAAGTATCTGCAAGATGGGTGCCACGGCAGCTGACTCCTGAAATGAGAGAACGACGTGCTGATGCTTGTGAAGAACTACTTCGGCGCTTTGAACGAGAAGGTGGTGGCTTCCTTGCAAGAATCGTTACTGGCGACGAAACCTGGGTTCACTTCCACCAACTGGAAACGAAGAGAGCGCGTAAGGAATAGCGCCATTCCTCATCACCAAATCCAAAGAGGTTTCGAACAGAACCATCAGCAGGGAAGGTTATGCTGACTCTCTTTTGGGACGAAAAGGGCGTCATTTTGGAGCATTACATGCCTAGAGAGACCACTGTCACCAGTGCACCATACACAGATCTCCTAAAAAATCATCTGCGGCCTGCAATCAAATCAAAGCGACGTGGATTGTTGTCAGCAGGTGTCCTTTAGCAACATGACAATTCAAGGCCCCACAACACTTGCAACAATCAAAGATCTGCATTTTGAGTGTCTTCCTCATCCACCATACTGACCAGACTTTGCCCCAAGTGATTTCCATATGTTTGGATCACTCAAAGACGCAATAGGAGGAAAGACGTTCCCTTCTGATGAAGAGGTACACCATGCGGTGCATGAGTGGTTGCGCGGACTACCAAAAGATTTTTTTCTAAAGGAATTTATGGACTTCATAAACGCTGGAGGACTTGCATTGAGCATGGGGGAGATTATGTTGAAAAGTGATACAGCTTTGTACCACTTCTGCACAATAAATAATATTTAAAAAAATATTTCAGGTCTTCATTTGACTCACCCTCGTATGACATCACACACATTGAGCTGCATGCAAAGGAAGCTGCAGGGCGAAATTCCCTAGAGATACAGGAGAACCATGTGTACAAGTGCGTGAAATACATTAAATGTATGTGAAATATGTGTTGCATGTGAGCAAAAGGGAAAATCCAAAGGTAAAAAGATCCTCTTAAACCCCTGGATCGGTTTCAGCCAAACTTGGCAGACATATTACTCACTACACACCTGGAAAGGAGTAATCAGCAACTGCCTATTGGGGTAGGGTTGATGATGAGGAGAGAGAAGAGGGTAAGAGGAAATGGACACAGATACGAATGTAGGGGCGAAGTTGAGATGTAAAGGAAGAGGGTGGGGGGATGGATAGAAAGGGAAGAGGAAAAAAGGATACGAAGAGCAGGAGGAGGAGGAGGAGGAGGAGATGAAGGAGGGTATGTACGGATCAAGGAAAGAGAAGAAAATGGAGAGAGACGGAGAGAGAGAGAGAGAGGAGGGAAGAAGAGATGAACAGAGAGAGGGGATAGGAGGAGATGGACAGATTGTTAGGAGGAAATGGACAGTGGAAGGGAAAATGAGGAGACAGGTAGAGAGAGGGATCTTCTCACAAAACTCCGATCACCAACTTTCTACTCCGAATACGAAAATATTTTGTTGGCACCGACTTACATAGGGAGTAACGATCACCAAGATAAAATAAGGGAAATCAGAGCTCGTACGGAAAGATATAGGTGTTCATTCTTTCCGCGCGCTATACGAGATTGGAATAATAGAGAATTGTGAAGGTGTTTCGATGAACCCTCTGCCAGGCACTTAAATGTGATTTACAGAGTATCCATGTAGATGTAGACGTAGATGTAGAGGAGGAGGATATGGACAGCTATAAGGAGGACGAGAAGAGGGACAGAGACGGGAGGAGCAGATGGACAGGAGGGAGAAGGAGAGGCCAAAGAGAGGGGGAAAGAGGAGATGGACAAATACAAGATCGGAATAAATACATACCCAGTGAACACCGGATACTCAGTTCTTACACACTAAAGTACCAAAGAAATTCCTGTAGGTATGCCTAATCAAATACAGAGATATGTAAAGAGGCAGAAGATAGCTCTGCGGTCGGTAACGCCTATATAAGGTGACAAGTGTTTGGCGCAGTTGTTAGAGCTGTTACTGCTACTACAATGGCATTTTATCAAGATTTAAGTGAGTCTGAACATGGTGTTATAGTCGGCGCATGAGCAATGGGACACAGAATCTCCGAGGTAGCGATAAAGTGGGGATTTTCCCGTATGATCATTTCACGTATGCACCGTGAATTGATCAGGAATCTTCCATATCGCTCCGGCCGAAAAAAGGTCCTGCAAGACCGGGACCAACGCCAACGGAAGAGAATCGTTCAACGCGACTGTAGTGTAACCCTTCCGCAAATTGCTGCAGATTTCAATGACAGATCGTCAACAAGTGTCAGCGCGCGAACCATTCAACGAAACATCATCGACACGGGCTTTCGCAGACGAAGACCACTCGTGTAACCTTGATGGCTGCACGACACAAAGTTTTACGCCTCACCTGTGCCTGTCAACACCGACATTGGACTGTTGAGGACTGGCAACATGTTGCCTGGCCGGACGAGTTTCGCTTCAAATTGTATCGAGTGGACGGACGTGTACGGGCATGGAGACAACATCATGAATCCTTAGACCCTGCATTCAGAGGGGACTGTTCAAGCTGATGGAGGCTCTGTAATGGTGTGGGGCCTGTGCAGTTGGAGTGACACGGGATCCCTGATACGTCTAGATCGACTCTGACAGGTGACACGTACGTCAGCATCCTGTTTGATCACTTGCATCCATTCATGGTTCAAAAAATGGTTCAAATGGCTCTGAGCACTATGGGACTTAACAGCTGTGGTCATCAGTCCCCTAGAACTTAGAACTACTTAAACCTAACTAACCTAAGGACATCACACACATCCATGCCCGAGGCAGGATTGGAAGCTGCGACCGTAGCAGTCGCGCGGTTCCGGACTGCGCGCCTAGAACCGCGAGACCACCGCGGCCGGCCACTCATGTCCATTGTGCATTCCGACGAACTCTTGCAAATCCAAAAGGACAATGTGACGCCCTACACGGTCAGAATAGCTACAAAGTGGCTCCAGAAACACTCTTCTGAGTTTAAACACTTCCGCTGCCCACCAAACTCCCCAGACATAACATTATTGAGCATGTCAGGGATGCCTTGCAACGTGATGTTCAGAAGAGATCTCTACCCCGTAGTCTTACGGATTTATCGACAGCCCTGCAGGATTCATGGTGTCAGTCCCCTCCAGCACGCTACGGTCGCAGGTTCAAATCCTGCCTCGGGCATGGATGTGTGTGATGTCCTTAGGTTAGTTAGGTTTATCATCATCATCATCATCATCATTTAAGACTGATTATGCCTTCAGCGTTCAGTCTGGAGCATAGCCCCCCTTATACAGTTCCTCCATGATCCCCTATTCAGTGCTAACATTGGTGCCTCTTCTGATGTTAAACCTATTACTTCAAAATCATTCTTAACCGAATCCAGGTACCTTCTCCTCGGTCTGCCCCGACTCCTCCTACCCTCTGCTGCTGAATCCATGAGTCTCTTGGGTAACCTTGCTTCTCCCATGCGTGTAACATGACCCCACCATCTAAGCCTGTTCGCCCTGACTGCTACATCTATAGAGTTCATTCCCAGTTTTTCTTTGATTTCCTCATTGTGGACACCCTCCTGTCATTGTTCCCCTCTACTAGTACCTGCAATCATCCTAGCTACTTTCATATCCGTAACCTCAACCTTGTTGATAAGGTAACCTGAATCCACCCAGCTTTCGCTCCCATACAACAAAGTTGGTCGAAAGATTGAACGGTGCACAGATAACTTAGTCTTGGTACTGACTTCCTTCTTGCAGAAGAGAGTAGATCGTAGCTGAGCGCTCACTGCATTAGCTTTGCTACACCTCGCTTCCAGTTCTTTCACTATGTTGCCATCCTGTGAGAATATGCATCCTAAGTACTTGAAACCGTCCACCTCTTCTAACTTTGTTCCTCCTATTTGGCACTCAATCCGTTTATATTTCTTTCCCACTGACATTACTTTCGTTTTGGAGATGCTAATCTTCATACCATAGTCCTTACATTTCTGATCTAGCTCTGAAATATTACTTTGCAAACTTTCAATCGAATCTGCCATCACAACTAAGTCATCCGCATATGCCAGACTGCTTATTTTGTGTTCACATATCTTAATCTCACCCAGCCAGTCTACTGTTTTCAACATATGATCCATAAATAATATGAACAACAGTGGAGACAGGTTGCAGCCTTGTCTTACCCCTGAAACTACTCTGAACCATGAACTCAATTTACCGTCAACTCTAACTGCTGCCTGACTATCCATGTAAAGACCTTTAATTGCTTGCAAAAGTTTGCCTCCTATTCCATAATCTTGTAGAACAGACAATAACTTCCTCCTAGGAACCCTGTCATATGCCTTTTCTAGATCTATAAAGCATAGATACAATTCCCTGTTCCACTCATAACACTTCTCCATTATTTGCCGTAAGCTAAAGATCTGGTCCTGACAACCTCTAAGAGGCCTAAACCCACACTGATTTTCATCCAATTGGTCCTCAACTAATACTCGCACTTTCCTTTCAACAATACCTGAGAAGATTTTACCCACAACGCTGATTAAAGAGATACCTCTGTAGTTGTTACAATATTTTCTGTTTCCATGTTTAAAGATTGGTGTGATTACTGCTTTTGTCCAGTCTGATGGAACCAGTCCCGACTCCTAGGCCATTTCAACTATCCTGTGTAGCCATTTAAGACCTGACATTCCACTGTATTTGATGAGTTCCGACTTAATTTCATCCACCCCAGCCGCTTTATTGCACTGCAATCTATTGACCATTTTTTCCACTTCCTCAAATGTGATCCTATTTCCATCATCATTCCTATCCCATTCTACCTCGAAATCTGAAACATTACTGATCGCATTTTCACCTACATTGAGCAACTCATCAAAATATTCCCTCCATCTGCCCAAGGCATCCACAGGATTCACCAGCAGTTTTCCTGACCTGTCCAAAATACTTGTCATTTCCTTCTTACCTCCCTTTCGAAGACTGCTAATTACACTCCAGAATGGTTTTCCAGCAGCTTGACCCATAGTCTCCAACCTGTTTCCAAAGTCTTCCCACGATTTCTTCTTGGATGCTGCAATTATCTGTTTGGCTTTGTTTCTTTCTTCAACATAACTTTCTCTGTCTACCTGGGTTCTGGTATGTAGCCATTTTTGATACGCCTTCTTTTTAATTTTACAGGCTGCCTTGACTGTGTCATTCCACCAAGCTGTTTGCTTCTTCCTACTTTTACATACTACTGTTCCAAGACATTCTTTAGCCACTTCTAGTACTGTGTCCCTGTACCTTGTCCATTCCTTTTCCAATGACTGTAATTGACTACATTCAACTAACTGGTACCTTTCTGAGATCGCTGTTATGTACTTGTGCCTGATTTCCTTATCCTGAAGTTTCTCCACTCTTATCCTCCTACATATGGACCTGACCTCCTGCACTTTCGGCCTCACAATCCCAATTTCGCTGCAGATTAAATAATGATCAGTGTCATCAAAGAATCCCCTGAATACACGTGTGTCCCTCACAGCCTTCCTGAATTCCTGATCTGTTATTATATAGTCAATGACAGATCTGGTTCCCCTGCCTTCCCAAGTATACCGGTGAATGTTCTTATGTTTAAAAAAGGAGTTTGTGATTACTAAGCCCATACTGGCACAGAAATCCAAGAGTTTTTTCCCGTTCCTGTTGGCCTCCATATCCTCTCCAAATTTCCCCATAACCTTTTCATACCCTTCTGTTCGATTTCCAATCCTGGCGTTAAAATCACCCATGAGCAGAACATTGTCCTTGTCCTTTACTCTAACAACTACATCACTGAGTGCCTCATAAAAACTATCCATCTTATCTTGATCTGTCCCTTCACAATGCGAATATACTGACACAATCCTAATTTTCTTGCTAGACACTGTCAAATCTATCCACATCAGTCGTTCGTTTACATACCTTATTGCAACTACGCTGGGTTCCATTTCTTTCCTGATGTAAAGCCCTTAGGTTTAAGTAGTTCTAAATTCTAGGGGACTGATGACCTCAGATATAAAGTCCCATAGTGCTCAGAGCCATTTTTGAACCCCTCCAGCACTACTTCAGACATTAGTCGAGTCATATTCGATAGCAGGTTTTCTCGGAGTATTTCAGCTATGAAATCTTCACGGGTTATCAGCCGAATGGCTTCGTCTTCTAGTCGCAACGTTTCAATGGATTGCATATCCATCATCTTCAGGCGAAGTACATACCACATCGTGTTGCGACACCTCTGCGTGCTGGCAGGGGCCCTACACGATATTAATAGGTATGTGTACCAGTTTCTTTGGCTTTTCAACGTATAATGACGATGTACTGGGTCGTGAAACAGAGGATACCCACAATTAGTGTGGCGGTACGTGTAAAGGGTCCTAGACAAGATCTGTGATCTGGATATTCTTCCGTGGTGTCTTCAGAAAGGGACACTGACGATCCGTCACCAGATGCAAACACCAAGCTGCGCACAGTTTGATGGTATTCAAGGCTAGTAGGCTATGTTTCGCCACCTGCTCTCTCTTCCTTTCACTTACAAACACAGCACACAGATGTAACATAGCATTATGTATACGGCTTACTGATTACCGTTGTCCGGAGTGTATGATTAAGCCTTCGCTCGTCATACAAAAAGCTCAGAAAAGGTCAGTGGCAGGCTACTTAGCCATTAGAGCAATGTGGAGCTTCCGCGTTGCCACAACGTTCTGTAATAACTAAGAACTAGCTCCGTCGTAGTGGTGTGAAGAGCAATTATCAAAATAATGCTGAATATGCAAATATTGTTCTTCCTCTACAAACTCCGTCCACCGCATTTGCTTCCACCATAATTTTGTCTAGCTCCTAATGACGTAAAATGTATTTCATGGAGGCAGTTTTTCGTCTACCAAGGATTCTTCGCAGACTTCTGTAGCGATTTATTATACCTTCATCTTTTCGCTTTCTACTTTTCATCGAATTAATTTTTGTATCGCCCCATTTTCTGATCTATGCAGTGTTTTCACCGTATCCTTCATTAATTAAGTTCCACTTCCATACAATAATGGTACTTACATAACGTAAAAAAATGGATAAATCCGAAATTTATGCGATTAAGTGGACAGAAGTAGAAAGCGAAGAGCTGAAGGTATAATAAATTACATTAGAAGTCTGGAAGGAATACTTAGTAGATGAAGATTGCCTCTACGAAACACGTTTTAAGTCATTGGGAAACAGGAAAAATGGTGTGCAGGCAAAGGCAGAGGATTAAATTTGTAGTGGAAGATAGATATTTGAAAATACAGGGTCAATCACCTAAACTTGAACCGCAGATGTTGTGGAAATTA
Source organism: Schistocerca cancellata (assembly GCF_023864275.1). NCBI lineage: Eukaryota > Metazoa > Arthropoda > Insecta > Orthoptera > Acrididae > Schistocerca > Schistocerca cancellata. The sequence continues at coordinate 77,792,237 of NC_064628.1, forward strand.
AAAGCGCTATTGAAGTGCGGTTTTCACAGAATGGACTGGTAGTCAGGGACTCGTACTGTCAGCCAATAAACATATTGTAATTATCCTTAAAAAGTGTACTGTTTGTGTAAACATATACGTTTTAAATGAAACAATGCCTACTGACATTAAGAAACTAAAAGTAAATTAGACTGTCAGTGGCGTTTGTTGCAGGAATCTAGAGCTAGTCATTTAAGAGATATCACATTTTAAGATTTTTCACACCGACCTTGTTTGCGCCTTTGAACCTGCATGGTTTCTAGGTACAATGTTGTTATATTTCCATACGGCGTTCTTACGTGTTCCTTGAGTGTACTGCGATTTGTTAATCAGTTAGTGTGTGACAGTCCAAACGGTAGGTCGTGAGTGAACTATGAGATTTGCCAATGCAGAAAGTCCGACATACTACACATCTACATCTACATTTATACTCCGCAAGCCACCCAACGGTGTGTGGCGGAGGGCACTTTACGTGCCACTGTCATTACCTCTCTTTCCTGTTCCAGTCGCATATGGTTCGCGGGAAGAACGACTGTCTGAAAGCCTCCGTGCGCGCTCTAATCTCTCTAATTTTACATTCGTGATCTCCTCGGGAGGTATAAGTAGGGGGAAGCAATATATTCGATACCTCATCCAGAAACGCACCCTCTCGAAACCTGGACAGCAAGCTACACCGCGATGGAGAGCGCCTCTCTTGCAGAGTCTGCCACTTGAGTTTATTAAACATCTCCGTAACGCTATCACGGTTACCAAATAACCCTGTGACGAAACGCGCCGCTCTTCTTTGGATCTTCTCTATCTCCTCCGTCAACCCGATCTGGTACGGATCCCACACTGATGAGCAATAGTCAAGCATAGGTCGAACGAGTGTTTTGTAAGCCACCTCCTTTGTTGATCGACTACATTTTCTAAGGACTCTCCCAATGAATCTCAACCTGGTACCCGCCTTACCAACAATTACTATTATATGATCATTCCACTTCAAATCGTTCCGCACGCATACTCCCAGATATTTTACAGAAGTAACTGCTACCAGTGTTTGTTCCGCTATCATATAATCATACAATAAAGGATCCTTCTTTCTATGTATTCGCAATACATTACATTTGTCTATGTTAAGGGTCAGTTGCCACTCCCTGCACCAAGTGCCTATCCGCTGCAGATCTTCCTGCATTTCGCTACAATTTTCTAATTCTGCAACTTCTCTGTATACTACAGCATCATCCGCGAAAAGTCGCATGGAACTTCCGACACTATCTACTAGGTCATTTATACATATTGTGAAAAGCAATGGTCCCATAACACTCCCCTGTGGCACGCCAGAGGTTACTTTAACATCTGTAGATGTCTCTCCATTGATAACATCATGCTGTGTTCTGTTGGCTAAAAACTCTTCAATCCAGCCACACAGCTGGTCTGATATTCCGTAGGCTCTTACTTTGTTTATGAGGCGACAGTGCGGAACTGTATCGAACGCCTTTTGGAAGTCAAGAAAAATAGCATCTGCCTGGGAGCCTGTATCTAATATTTTCTGGGTCTCATGAACAAATAAAGCGAGTTGGGTCTCACACGATCGCTGTTTCCGGAATCCATGTTGATTCCTACATAGTAGATTCTGGGTTTCCAAAAACGACATGATACTCGAGCAAAAAACATGTTCTAAAATTCTACAACAGATCGACGTCAGAGATATAGGTCTATAGTTTTGCGCATCTGCTCGACGACCCTTCTTGAAGACTGGGACTACCTGTGCTCTTTTCCAATCATTTGGAACCTTCCGTTCCTCTATGGTGGCTACTCGTGGTGTATTGAGAATATAAGAAGAATGCAGTTCTTTCTTGTACGCTGTGCGTGGTAAGAGACTCCAATAGGCGTCAAGCATCTCGGCAGTCATTTATCAACATCTTCAAACAGTTAAGTGAAAGTGGTGGTGTAACACCTAGACAACCCAACAGAAGGAAACAAGTGGAAACATAAAAGCGGGAAATTTATGTTCTTGCTGCTGTTGCAGTTGACCTGCACATTAGTACTCTCCATCGACATAGTTTCCATTCCTACCACATCTCTCTCCATCAAGATTTGCATGGAAACTTCTGTAGATGGGCATTAAGACAGGATACTCCAGAAGTATCATGTATCTTGTATAGTCATGAAGGCACATCTACCAATCACGGCCATGTAAACTGCAGGAACATGCACTGTTGGTCTGTTGAAAATCCCTGTTGGCTTTTTCAGGTGGAATGTCAGCATCCAAGGAGTGTATACGTGTGGTGTGGAATAATGAACCATCAGCTCATAGGCCCGTTTTTCGTAGAAGGAACACTGAATGCGCACAAGTGTCACAGCCTTCTAGATCATTATAGACGTTCCTCTTCAGACTAGCGGGAACCTGTGTTACCAATATGATGGCTGTTCAGCCTATATCGCACAAAGTAGAAAGAGAACGAATCACCCTCTCGCTGTTTCCCATATTCAGGGCTACTCTTTAATGTTGGTTTTATACCCAAGACGTCATTTTGTGTGACGACAGGAAGTTATCAGCATGAGCACGCACTGATGAGGGCCTGTACGTTATTAATGTAAGCGGGATCTTTATGGTGGCTACCCTTCAAATAGCATTTTTCTGGAGTTGAGAACAAGCAGGTAGTTTGGTCATTTAATAGTAAATCTTGCAGTGAATGTTTGGGTCTAGGAAGTCACATGCAGCTATTAGGGAACGGAACATCTCGAAACACTTACAGGGGACAGAATGCTGATCCCAAAAATTTCTCTCACCAGGTGCAGACAATGCGTTGGGCAGACTAGATGGCAAAACTTCCTACTTGGACGTACCTGTTAGGCACCTCTAGCCACGGCAAGGGCATGGCCACAAGAGAAATCTAGGTCTCCCGTCCAATGCGTTTCGACAGTGTCGTAAATGCCCTTTGTGAATAGGGACTGTGGTCATAAAAATTCGCGAGTTTCCATGTTTTCCATGGCCAGGACTTATTAAGGGAGCCATCAGGTGGTGTCGTCCATCTGCCTGCAGAGTTCTTTGGGAAACCTCAGGCGTCCAAAATAATTTTAGAAGCAACACAACACTTGTGGCGACTCTGAAATGGTCTATGTTGGGACACAAAAGCACTTCTCTTAGTTTAACCAAGGCACTTGGTCAGACGTGCTATAACGTTTAGGTCGTTTAGATAATGATCTCCATGATAAATGGTTTGTTCACTGTAGAGCTAAATGGAAACTCAAAACACACTGCCCAATGTGACCACGGGAAAAAACAAGTCGGAAGCACAACGTTTTCTCCTCTCAGTCAGGGAATTTGCGTATGAGGATTGGCTACTACTCCACAAAAGAGAAGAATATTGTTAACTTTGATTAGGAATGCCTGATGGGTAGAGCAGATGAATTAAAGGGGACAAATGGAGCCGGTGGAGTCTGGTGATTGGCGCGAAACCCTTGTGGGAACGGTTGATTGAATGCTTTGGTGGAAGTTTACCGAGGTTTGATTGGAAGTGACGAGAGGTCCTACTTGGTCTTCCGATTGAGGCTCTGGTCTGTAGGGGCCTTCCAATCCAGACTCCGGTCCGGTCTGAAGTGGTCTTCTGATTCACACTCCAGTCTGGAAAGGATTCTTGTCTTGACTCTTCTTATGAGTGGGTTGCACTTGGGTCACTAGTCCCGAGCACGACTTCCCACTCCTGAGGGCTTAACTGTACTAACAGTTGAGACCTCAGCCTTCTCGAATAACTTGCTGTGCAGAGAGAAATCTTATTTGTGACAGTTCTGACGCCTTGACGTTTCATCTCCTTGTGCGCACTGCCATATAAATGAGTCGAACTGGTTCATAGTATGACTACCGAACGGGAGCACGCTGGAATCTGCTGAGGTTTCAGGACTCCATAGAGAATAATTGCGATCCATCTTAACAGATCGCCAGCCGCTACTTTCTATATTTCGCGCCCGCGATAACGAATTACATACGTTGCACAATGCTGTTCTGCAGATGCTTGAACCACGACCGTCTCCTGAGACAGCGCTACACATCAAGAAAGGGGTACAGTATTGTTGCTCCGGCTTGTTAGGGAAAACAGAATCACAGTCTCGCCACTTGTTCTCAGCTGCAACAACGTAGCATAACTTCTGGGTAGAATAAGTCCATCAAAGTCTGTTCAGCGTTAGATAATTTCAGATTGTGTTATCCATGTTTTGAGCCTGGGTAAATAGTTTAATCGGACAAACCTTAGTGTTTGCCAACTAGTGGAGTGTTAACTATTTATTGCTTCTATTTGTGTTGGCAACAGTTCATGATTTATTTGCCATCATCCTTGACATGTATTGCTTGTTCTGTTTTAGAATCAATAAGCTTATGCCATAAATTTGATACATTAATCATCCATCAAGAATCGACTACAATAATGATAGGGCTACCATTTCATTAATATTATTTCAGCATTCAAGTTCATTTAGATTCCGATAAGAGCGATAACCTCTAATGCAGGCTAACAACAACAAACACAGTCAAAGAACAAAATCAACTTAGTAGATGCATGGGCCAAGTAGTCAAGTGGAAGGTTTACTAGTTAAAGTGATTACTGTCAGAGCCTAAAATCATAGTCCCCTGTAGCCTTTCAGATCACATCAAAAGTCAAGTGCAGTCCTGCAAAGTGCTACAACACGTCTTGACGAATTGTTCCAAATCGCTGGATTGGACAAACAGGAACTGTACCACGGCCTGCCCATTCCCAGGCTTTGACGCCTGCAGATTTTCTTCTGTGGGAAAACCTGAAAGACGCTGTCAACACGGACATCAACTACACCTGATGATATGCAACGGCGCATTGCTGCAGCCTGCTCGGAGGTCTCAGCTGAGAGGCTACCATGTGTGCAGACTAGAAGCATGTACTGTCGCTGACTGTCGTCATTTTGAACACAACCTGTGACGGTCAGTTGTCTCGTTACTGGCCAGAATCCACATAACTAGCGTGTGCACTTGTTCTTTCCTTTAGTGTGAGCTACCACAGGTACCGTACAAGTGTCGGTGCGGCAACATTCAAAATACGATGTCTGGTAAACGACTCGCACTAGAATCCTGCAACGAACACCCGCTGACATTCTAATTTACCCTACTTTTAATTTGTTATTATCAAGAGGCATTGTTCCATTTAAACAAATATATGTTTGCACAAAAAACACACTTTCTAAGTATTTTTACAGTCTCTTTATTGGCTAACAATACGAGTCCCTGACTACTTTTCCACTCTGTGTAAACCGCACAAACCCTTCCCATTTCCGCAATATTTTCGGTGCAAGTTTCAGGTGATTCACCCTGTATATAGAACTGTTTATTGACGACTTTTCTAAACTTTGTACTGCGAGATGAAAATATCTACGAATCTATAGATATAAAATTAAAAATACTAACAATATTAAAAAGTGGAAGAGAAATTTACGTATAGCGTGCCGTTTTTTAACTCCAAATGATATATAATTGTGCAGAAACAATAACTAAATTTAATCGTGCAAAGGTTGGATGGTTGTAAGGAGGTTTAGGGATTTTTTTCCCGGTGCTTGACATTCCTCACTGCCGGAGGTACGTTTTCGTAAGAGTAGCAAAGAATAAGTTTTTCACAAGTTTAAGTTGTTACACTAAGCTTTTTTTCATATTGGACGCCATAGCCGCAAATTTGTTAAAAGAAATTCCGTTTCCTGTCTTGGCCGTTATTGCGTCCACAGTCATTTACTTCATGCGATCAGCTGATGCCGGTGATGCGTCATTTTCGCGCGCTTACTCGCAACATCATAATTTTACGGGCTCCCTATGTGGGTGTATTATCATTAGCTAAGCAAAGAACTTACAGTTGTCTCTACGCCTTAATTGTTAGTGAGTGTTTCAAATAATCTGCTAAAACTGAACTCTGTCCGAACAGGCCTTGGAAGGCCCAATGGCACCGACCGGCCGCCGTGTAATCCTAATCCTACAGGCGTCACCGGATGCGGACATGGAGGGGCATGTGGTCAGCACACCGCTCTCCCGGCCGTATGTCAGTTTACGAGACCGGAGCCGCTACTTCTCAATCAAGTAGCTCCTCAGTTTGCCTCACAAGGGCTGAGTGCGCTCCGCTTGCCAACAGCGCTCGGCAGACCGGATGGTCACCCATCCAAAGTGATAGCCCAGCCCGACAGCGGGCAAGGCCGTCGGCATTCACATAATCTACACATCGCGAAATTTATCCGACACTGGAGGACTGCCCAAACTATCAGTAGGCTGCTGGAGACTGCCTTAAGTCACGTCTACATCTGTACTGCGCAAGGCTGCCGTATGGTGTGGCGGAGGGTCACACTCTGCAATTTGTTAGCCTCTCACAGCCCCTCTTCCCCCGCATATTTAACTTGTCGTCTCCCCAACTTTTAAAGTGACACAAATGCCTATGATTATAATGATAGCAACAGTAAAATATATAAAATGTTTAATATAATAATAATTAGTCCAACTGCTTTCCTGAAGCGTTTCCATCACACATTCAGACGTTACTTGAAATGAAATTCTTCGTTACATTCTTAAATCTGGAATGGTAAGTTTCAGAGTTTCAAGGTGTGTTCGGGCAACATAAGATATTTTATTTCACTGACCTCCGCCAACGAGCCATAGAGGACCCCTGGGGTACGCTCCGTGGAAGTATCAACTCTCTCCACCAGCTACGACAGCTTCATAGCAGTGTTGTAGCAGCGTTCAAAATTCCTGAGCACCAGATACAGTAGAATAAAACAGAGTGAATAAATTTACGTATGTATGGGAAATATTACAGCAAAACGGTCTAGATAAAGATGAAAAAAAAAAGAGCCGAGAAAATGGAAATAGCTTATCAATTAGCGAAGAACATCTACAAGAAAAAATCACTCACTAAAAACAAAAATCCAACATTACAACGCTATCAAAAAACCGGAGGGCCTTTACGCAACGGAATGCATAGTCCTCAACGAAAATGAAGAAACTGAGAGTTGGAAAAAGAAAAGGAAAGCAGGGTATTACGAAAGTACTCGGTCCAGGAAAGGTTGGGAGTACGTTGATGAGAAGAAGTAATGAGAAAGTTAACACCCAGACTGAATAACTATATGTTGCTCTCAGGAAAAGGATAACTTCGTTTTATGATCACTTGTTTCGAACGGACCTGAAAGACCTACTAAAAAAAAGTTTGAACATTTCGACAAAAATCCCAATAAGCAAATTATTTGGCTCAGTGAAGCGAAAAAGTGCTTAGCAGAAATTAGCGTTGCAAATGCAGAAGTTTTAGACTCTTCGAAACGTGATTAGGAGGTTCGGAGTTCTTCAGGAAAAGACCAAGAACTACATCACGTTATGGAACACGAAAGAAGAAAATAACACAGTGAAAGCACGAAAAAATAATGGAAAGCTCCAAAATAAGGAGAGAAGACAAAATCAGGAGGAAGTTACTTCAAGTGGTTCATAGACGGCCGAAATGAAATGAGGAAGAAGTGCAATTTCTTTGTTACCAGTTGCATATGAAGTATTTTCCAAGATTCTACTAAACAGAGAAGAAACAATATGGGAGATTTAGATGAATATCAGGTTGGTTTTAGGAAGTGCAAAGCATGTTCTGAACAAATATTTAACATGAAGTCAATCATTCGCCATCCATAGATTACTGTGAAAGTCAAATTTATTGGAGAAGTATCTCAGCCCTTCGAAATAAACGGAGGTGTACGGCAAAGTGATAACCTATCCCCAATTCTTTTTAACTATGTCCTAAGAAAACCGGCGAGAAACTGGAACGAAAAACTCAGTGAATATAGAATTTCAATAATACGGTTGCAAACACCAAACAAAAATAAAGGAAAAATTGTCTCACTTTTGTCGATGACTTTGCTATGTTTCTCAAAATAACACATCTGCCGTAATATAAATTAATCTCTCAGAAAAATTGCCAGAATTTCTGCAGAAAAAAATTCTGACGAGCATTAAAAATGCACTCAAATTTCTGAAAAAAAGATATTGGCCATATACAGAAGATTAAAAAATGTAAATAAAAGAAAACTGTTTGGAAAACTTGATATAGAGGAAAGCATACGTAGAATGGGAAGGGCATACGTTACTACCAACGACCTGACTAGCAGCAGACCGTCGATCGATCGCCCAGCACGGCTCTATTTACTCGTAGGTGACGTGACCTCCGTTCGTCAAACGCTGAGGGTCGTTCCGTGCTGCGGTTTACGCGTATGGAAACAGTGTACTGGCGATACTGAATCTCCGCCCTAGATACTGTTGACATTGACAAATCGAATTCTCGTGTATCCTCCGACATTCAGTGACTATGCGTCTTGCACCGATTGTCATCCAACGTACGAAGCCGGTTACCTCGCGACGTGCTGCCACGTTGTTGTCGGTAACAGACCGCTCAGACATTGTGTCTGCACTCACATCATACGGTGCATCTAGACACAAAATTAAGGCATCATACACGGCACGTCTTCAAACGGGCCTAACTTCCGTGTGACGTTTGGTCGCTCAGTTCACGTCGCTTAGAGGCTTCACATCTGTCGCGAAGACCTGGAGAGCACGGACAGTGTGTAACACCATAGCTCTTCTGCTGTACTGATTTATTTTGCTTTTGTTTGATTCAATGTTACATCATTGAGTATCTGTAAATGTATGACTCGATGACACAAAATTGTATACTCCTTTCTTTGTTAAAACTTTGATGTCATGGTTTGGTTCAATGCAAAGTAGTGTATCTGTCTTTTAACTGCTTTGTCCCACTTGGAGGGAACAAAACTTACTGTATATGATTGTAATTCTGTGTGAATAATTTTTTTTTTAGAAATGTCAATATGTGCAAATGTTCTGTTTTATTTAATGTATTTGGTTACTGTTATGTAAACTGCTGATCCTTACTTAGGGTTCTTAGTTAGTTTGTATGTAAAGGTGCAGTGGTTCCCCTCGGGAACGGAACTGTGTAGCGCGCGCAAATTGTGGTTGGCCAATGTAGAAAAGGTGGAACTGATAGTCAGTCGGGGACAAGCTACGAGTCTGTGCACTGCCATGTAAAAGATGCATATTGTGCTGGTTCCGAGAGAGGCTTTTCGTGCCGCTTTCCAATGCCTCGGAAGAATGGATAAATAGTTGACAATATTGTGGGATTGGTATCGATGATCATCGCCACCAAGAAATGACAGAGTCCAGCAATTCTACCTGCAATTCCACCTACCAACATGCAGTTGCCACCACATTACGCAATCATTGCATCGGAATACTACAATGATGTACAGTGAAGGATCAGCTTAAGGGATGTGTTAGTGTGCTCAAATATAAGGCAATTTATATCTGAATTTACGTACCTACCTTGATTTTTCTCCTCATCATAACACCTCTCAGGTTCCTCTCCGTTTGAGCTAAAGTGATATCCGAGGGTCCTTACTAAAAGAACATTAAAGGCCAGTATTTTGCTAATTAATATCTCTTCAACATACTAAAAAGAAAGTTAAAGTTAATGTGGCAAGAGAGTGAGTTAAAGTAAATGTTGTTTGCTGAAAATATTCCTATTAAAACTGCTTATTAAAGTGATGTTGCCAACTTCAAAATTAAAAGTTCTCAAGACTGAGGCTTATAAAGTAAATGATCACATTGCTGTCTGTAGTAAATTCTAAAAGGTGAGTCAGTTTCTTGCAATTTTGTCGACATTGTGTTCCGCTGTAGTAATAGTGGGAAACTGCAATAGTAGAATATTATATGTTCATGATTGCTAAGTATTTGTGTCTCTTGTGTATTGGAAGTGCATATTAATAGTATAACAAGATACACAGTCTGTCTATTGTGCTAATGCTAGGTAACAAGTAACGGAAAGATCTCTATTTATGAGAACCATAATCTATTTATTAGAAAGACAGTGATAAGTAACCTGTCAGTGAATTTCAACTAACTTTCATTTTAAATAGTAAAGTAGTTAACTGAGAGAGACTTAACCTATATCCAATTTATGATCCTGCAGTGAATGTTAATGGTAATGTTATAAAGACCGTTCAGTTTGGACAAGCCATGAAAGTAATAGTGTGTTTAGGTATCTGTTATATTTTTGCAAATAGTTTGTGCTGCTCCAGTTGTTAGCTTCAATCTTAAAACATATGTATGTGTCAGAGTTCATTGCACTCGCGTGTGGCCAAGTCTAGGTTGTGTTTGTCCGTTATAGTTAATTATACCTACTTTCTTAAACGAGAACGTTAATCTTTCTCTTGCCTAATTAGGCTGGCGACCGTATTCCTTAATCTTTAAACAGTATAGCTAGGCAAAAATATTGTTTGTGACTGTTCAAATATTTACGTAATTCTGACTTTCATTTCGGATAAGCCACATCCGTTATGTACAACACGGATAACATAACAAAATTCCTCTCAGAGGGTAACACTGCTCTGTTGCTTTATACCATAACTGTTCTAACTACATAGTCATATTTCACCACCTGTTTCCAGTTTTAAGGTTATGGTATAGCAGTAGCAGAAAGGGAGTGTTATAAGTGGCACATCTACATTTACATCTACATCTACGTGACTACTCTGCACTTCACACTTGAGTGCCTGGCACAGGTTTCCTCAGACCACTTTCAATCTATTTCTCTACCGTTTCACTCTCGAGCAGCGCGCGCGAAAAATGAACACTTAGGTCTTTCTGTACGAGCTCTGATTCGTCTTGTTTCGCCGGCCGTTGTGGCCGAGCGGTTCTAGGCGCTTCAGTCCGGAACCGCGCAGCTGCTCCGGTCGCAGGTTCGAATCCTGCCTCGGGCATGGTTGTGTGTGATGTCCTTACGTTAGTTAGGTTTAAGTAGTTCTAAGTTCTAGGGGACTGATGACCTCAGAAGTTAAGTCCCATAGTGCTCAGAGCCATTTGAACCATTTGAATCCTCTTGTTTCATTACGGTGATAGTTTCTCCCCACGTAGGCTGGCGACAGCAAAATACTTTCACATTCAGAGGAGACGGTTAGTGATGGAAAATTTAGTGAAACGATCTCTCTGCGACGAAAAATGCCTGTGTTTTAATGATTGCCATCCCAACGCTCTTCTCATATCCGTGACCCTTCCTCCCCCATTTCTCGATAACACAAAACGAGCTGCTCTTCTTTGAACTTTTTAGATGTCTCGTCAGTTCTCTCTGGTAAAGATCCCATACAGCACACCAATACTCTAGCAGTGGACGGACGGGCGTAGTGTAGGCAGTCTCTTTAGTAGGCTTGTTGCCTCTTGTAAGCATTCTGCCGATAAAACGAAGACTCTGGTTTGCCCTCATCACAACATTGTCTACGTAATCAGTCCGATTTCAGTTGTTCGTAATTGTTTTTCCTAGTTACTTGGTCGAAAAAAATGGCTCTGAGCACTATGGTACTTAACTGCTGAGGTCATCAGTCCCCTAGAACTTAGAACTACTTAAACCTAACCAACCTAAGGACATCACACACAACCATACCCGAGGCAGGATTCGAACCTGCGACCGTAGCGATCGCGGTGCCTGACTGTAGCACCTAGAACCGCTCGGCCACTCCCGCCGGCTACTTGGTCGAATTGACAGCCTTTAAATCTATGTGATTTATCGTGTAACAGAAATGTCACGGATTTATTTTTTTTTTCTCATGTAGATAACCTCACACTTTTCCTTATTGAGAGATAATTGCAACTTTTCACACAATACATACATCGTGACTAAGTAACTTCGTAATTGATTTTGATCATCTGATGACTTTACTAGACGGTAAGTGACAGTTGATTTTGATCTTCTGATGACTTTACCAGACAGTAAATGACAGCATCATCTGCAAACAGTTTAAGGGGGCTGTTCAGATTGTCTCCTAAATCGTTTATGCAGATTAGGACAGCAGAAGGCCTATAACACTTCCTTAGGGAAAGCCGAATATCATTTCTGCCTTACTCGATGATTTTCCATCAATTGCTATGATCTGTGACCTTTCTGACAGGAAATTACGAGTGTAAATGCTTTCACGAAGTCGCGAAATTAAAACGAGTTGGTACATTATTATTTAACTACGTCTGTTCCTATGTGAGTAGGATGTTACCTATGTGCGACCGCTTCCGAATCTAGACTCGCGTTCTAATCAGGAAATTACTCCACAACCTAACTGTCGTTGTGTGATTACTGCGTCCGGCAGTGAGGAAGAAAAAGCGTAGCGCAAAAGGGCTTCATTTTATCCGAGTGACGATAAAACTTTGAAGATGTGGGGAACCATGTAGAATAGATGCTGTCTGTATTAATAATCTCTCAAAATGCGGCGCAGGGAAGAGCTGGAGATAGCACCGAGAGACGCGGGAATAATGATTTTAAAAGGAGTCCGCCTGGGGATGTTTACTCTTCTTCACAAGGCATAAGAAGGTGCGAGGGAAAGCATCTAGCAGAAGTTAATGGGCAAGCAACGTGAAAGCATGTGAATAGCGATTTTCGTTTGACCTTCACATAATTCCGTCCAGACAGTGAACCAAATTCTCCACTATACAGCTAAAAAGTTGTGGATACGACTCACAGTTTGTACTTAAGATATGAGCACTAAATATTGTGTCAGTAAAGTAACGTCTTGCACAAACGTCAATTCAAAAGGCAAAATGGTATTAAAAAATTTCTTTATTTAAGACGACCGGTTCCAACAGTCATTGCTGTCATCTTCAGGTCTTTAACTTCTTTTTGTTGTAAAACATGTTCATTTTACACTGAACCTCACGTACAAGATGTCAAGTGGATAAAATTCAGCGCATTATAAACGTTTGCCACCGTTAAAATATTAAGAAACATATAGCACCTTGTCCAAAAGGCCATATACATATTGCTCACAGATACTTGTTACATCATACAAACTCGGTGCACAATAGCACACCAGTTTAAATATGCTGGACACTCACAGTGTGTGTGCATGTCCGAAGGAACATTTCACCAAGCTTTACAGACACTGTGAAACACAGACACTGCACTAATGTAGTTATTTGCATGTAGGATGAGCCGTTTATAATGGGTCATATATAAACTCATAGATTAACTGGTCTTCTTAGTTATAACTGTATTTGTAGGCAATGTTTTACCTTGAGCTCAAATATCTTTTTGAGAAGCAACAATAACTACAAACTTAACAGCAATTCCATACTTAGGAAGCACAATGGGATTTGCTGTAGATGATTCCACATTAAATCAATTTTTCACATTATATTTTGTACTATTATTCATCAGGGCAGCTATACCTGCGGTTCACTTACTCCTTTTATATAGTATAAGTCATTATTCATGTAAATCGGTCAATAACCTCGAAAATTGTAAATTTTATGCTGTCTTAAGATACGTCATTAGTGGCGGAGTGACTGGAAAGGTGCAGTAAAAGCATCAGGATTGTCCCAGGGAACTGCTGAAGGAACGCTCTTGCTCTCTATATACATAAATGAACTGACGAATAGGGTGAGCAGCAATCTGCAACTGTCTGCTTGTGATGCTGTAGTATGCAGGACAGCGACTGTAGCAGAATACAGGATTACTCGGATAGAATGTCTTTTTGGTGTGATGAACGGCAGCTTGTTCTAAAAGTGGAAAAACGTAAATTAATGCAGATTAGGAACTGAAATCCTCTAATGTTCGAATACAGTATTAGCAGTCTGCCACTTGACATAATCACATCGATTAAATATCTAGGCCTAACGTTATAAAACGACATGAAATGAAACGAGTACTTATGATCAGTTGTAGGAAAGGCACAAGGGTCGACATCCGTTCATTGGGAGAATTCTAGAAAAGTTTGGCTTTTCTATAATGGAGACCACGCGAAGATCACTAATGCAACTCCATTCTTGAGTGCTGTCCGAGTGTTTGTGATCCCCACCAGGTCAGATAAAAGGAAGACATCGACGCAATTCATGGGCATGCTGCTAGATTTGTTACTGGAAGATTCGATCAACACTCCCGTTTAAGGAAATTCTTCGTGAACTCAAATGGGAATCCCTGGAGAGAAGACGAAGTTCTTTCCGCGAAACACTATTGAGAAAATGTAAACGATCGGCATTTGTGATACACTGTAGAACAATCCCCCTCTCGCCAACACACTTCTCGCGTGTGGACCGTGAAGACAAGACAAGAGAAATTAGGAAACAAAGGGAAGGAAGTACTTAGTGAATTGTTTTTACCCTAGTTGCATTTTCGAGTGGAAAAGGAAAGGGAGTGACTAGCAATGGCACCCCCCGCCATACACGGTATGGAGGCTGGTGGAGTATGAATATAGATATGCATGTACTGTGCGAACATCACAGAAGGTTGAAACTTCCTGGCAGATTAAAACTGTGTGCCCGACCGAGACTCGAACTCGGGACCTTTGCCTTTCGCGGGCAAGTGCGCTACCATCTGAGCTACCGAAGCACAACTCACGACCGGTACTCACAGCTTTACTTCTGCCAGTATCTCGTCTCCTACCTTCCAAACTTTACAGAAGCTCTCCTGCGAACCTTGCAGAACTAGCACTCTTGAAAGAAAGGATATTGTGGAGACATGGCTTAGCCACAGCCTGGGACTGTAGAGTGAAAATCTCATTCTGGAAACATCCCCCAGGCTGTGGCTAAGCCATGTCTCCACAATATCCTTTCTTTCAAGAGTGCTAGTTCTGCAAGGTTCGCAGGAGAGCTTCTGTAAAGTTTGGAAGGTAGGAGACGAGATACTGGCAGAAGTAAAGCTGTGAGTACCGGGCGTGAGTCGTGCTTCGGTAGCTCAGATGGTAGAGCACTTGCCCGCGAAAGGCAAAGGTCCCGAGTTTGCGTCTCGGTCGGGCACACAGTTTTAATCTGGCAGGAAGTTTCATATCAGCGCACACTCCACTGCAGAGTGAAAATCTCATTCTGGAAACGTCCCCCAGGCTGTGGCTAAGCCATGTCTCCACAATATCCTTTCTTTCAGGAGTGCTAGTTCTGCAAGGTTCGCAGGAGAGCTTCTGTAAAGTTTGGAAGGTAGGAGACGAGATACTGGCAGAAGTAAAGCTGTGAGTACCGGGCGTGAGTCGTGCTTCGGTAGCTCAGATGGTAGAGCACTTGCCCGCGAAAGGCAAAGGTCCCGAGTTTGCGTCTCGGTCGGGCACACAGTTTTAATCTGGCAGGAAGTTTCATATCAGCGCACACTCCGCTGCAGAGTGAAAATCTCATTCTGGATCACAGAAGGTTGTCCTGCTAAACTAGCACTCCTGGAATAAAGAATATTCTCGCAATGGTATAGCTGTAAAACTACCGTAAGCTACAGTAGACTAGACATCAGTAAGCAAAGATTATGGTACTTTTGCTAGTAGCTTTGGTCAGCGAAGGCCGTACCCGCTTTTCCCGTGCGTTGAGTGTGTTGCGTACCTATCGGGTGCTACCTCCTCGATCGCTTCCCTTACATATGCTATCAGTGTCTTACTAAGATTCCCCTAAAAGCCGTACGCAGTGACTCGCCTAGAAACAAACTGAGGATATATAAAGTGCTGGGTAACCTACCGAACATTTTTCTTCTAGATAGTTATCCTCCTGTCTGTTAAAGTATTTATAGGAAACTTAAATTGTCGATCTTTAATTCAGGTTTTATTCCAAAATTGTTGATGTGTAACGTGACACAGAAGGATGTTGTAGTAAGAATAAAGTAAACAATTCACATTTACCACAAAGCACTGGAAAAAGGTGATTCCTCAGCAAAAAGGTAACAAAATTATGTGAGACATCGCTTCAACATTTCGTCGAACGTATATAAAACATATTTCTGTTATTCATAAGCACCTGTCGCATTTATCAATAATGACAGGAAACACTTGCCTGTGACCATGATGAAGAACGTTCTATTGATTACAAAATTTTTTAACGTCTGTGCAATGTAAACTGTACTTGCATCAGCCGACCGCTGTGGCCGAGCGGTTCTAGGCGCTTCAGTCCGGAAACGCGCTGCTCCTGCGTTCGCATGTTCGAATCCTGTCTCGGGCATGGATGTGTGTGATGTCCTTAGGTTAGTTAGGTTTAAGTAGTTCTAGGTCTAGGGAACTGATGACCTCAAATGTTAAGTCCCATAGTGCTTAGTACCATTTGAACCATTTGCACTTGCATCAGAAGTAATTGTTTTGGTTACATAAAAGCGCAGAAGTTACCCGCTCATCTAATTTTTATTTCTTATAAAATGCAGTTTATGTTCTTCAAGGATATAAAATACACAATGGACCTACACTGAATGATGTGAAGTTCTAGTTATGTGCAAAACAAGCAAAAAACAGACTCCCAGTTTCTCTCTTACACGTCCATTTATGTTTCTTTTCCTACGAACTCTACCGGCAATCTTACCATTCACTAAGTCACACATGTAGTGTACCAAAACTATCGAACCGTAATTTTGATAGAGCACAATTCCAAAAATGGCTCTAAGCACTGTGGGACTTAACATCTGAGGTCATCAGTCCCCTAGACTTAGAACTACTTAAACCTATCTAACCTACGGACGTGACACACAACCATGCCCGAGGCAGGATCCGAACCTGCGGCCCTAGCAGCAACGCGGTTCCGGACTGAAGCGCCTAGAACCACTCGGCCACAGCGGCCGGCAGCGCAATTCTGCTCAGTACGCAGTCGTCCGAGAATGCTAGTCTACCAACGTGTGCAGGAGAGCTTCTGTGAAGTTGGACAGTCGGAGAAAGAATAAAGCTGTGAGGATGGGATGTGAGTGGTGAGTGTATGACCCAGCCAGTGCGAGCAACGCCCGCGAACGGCATGATTCCCGGTTTGAGTCCAGTCAGGCACACTTTCAATCTGCCAGCTTCTCATGTGGCAGCACGAGGCTAACATGATTCCGCTCCCATACCACTACACCCCAGAACAATCCGATATGTGCACCAATCCTAGATTTCTGTAGTTAACTACACTACTGGCCATTAAAGTTGCTACATCACGTAGATGACGTGCTACTGACACGAAATTTAACCGACGGGAAGAAAATGCTGTGATATGCAAATGATTAGCTTTTCAGAGCATTCACACAATGTTGGCGCCCGTGGCGACACCTACAACGTGCTGACATGAGGAAAGCTTCCAACCGATTTCTCATATACAAACAGCAGTTGACCGGCTTTGCCTGGTGAAACGTTGTTGTGCCGCCTCGCGTAAGGAGGAGAAATGCGTACCATCACGTTTCCGACTTTGATAAAGCTCGGATTGTAGCCTATCGCGATTGCGGTTTATCGTATCGCGACATTGCTGCTCGCGTTGGTCGAGATACAATGGCTGGCAGCAGAATATGGAATCAGTGGGTTCAGGAGGGTAATACGGAACGCCGTGCTGGATCCCAACGGCCTCGTATCACTAGCAGTCGAGATGACAGGCATCTTATCCGCATGGCTGTAACGGATAGTGCAGCCACGTCTCGATCCCTGAGTCAACAGATGGGGACGTTTGCAAGACAACAACTATCTGCACGAACAGTTCGACGACGTTTGTAGCAGCATGGACTATCAGGTCGAAGACCTTGGCTGCGGTTACCCTTGACGCTGCATCACAGACAGGAGCGCCTGCGATGTTGTACTCAACGACGAACCTGGGCGCACGAATGGCAAAACTTCATTTTTTCGGATGATACCAGGTTCTGTTTACAGCATCATGATGGTCGCATCCGTGTTTGGAGACATCGCGGTGAACGCACATTGGAAGCGTGTATTCGTCATCGCCATACTGGCGTATCACGTGGCGTGGTGGTATGGGGTGCCATTGGTTACACGTCTCGGTCACCTCTTCTTTGCATTGACAGCACTTTGAACAGTGGACGATACATTTCTGATGTGTTACGACCCGTGGCTCTACTCTTCATTCGATCCCTGCGAAACCCTACATTTCAGCAGGATAATGCACGACCGCATGTTACAGCTCCTGTACGGGCCTTTCTGGATACAGAAAATGTTCGACTGCTGCCTGGCCAGCACATTCTCCAGATCTCTCACCAATTGAAAACGTCTGGTCAATGGTGGCCGAGCAGCTGGCTCGTTACAATACGCCAGTCACTCCTCGTGATGAACTGTGGTATCGTGTTGAAGCTCCATGGGCAGCTGTACCTGTACACGCCATCCAAGCTCTGTTTGACACAATTTGCAGACGTATCGAGGTCGTTATTACGGCCAGAGCTGGTTGTTCTGGGTACTGATTTCTCAGGATCTATGCATCCAAATTGCGTGAAAATGTAATCACATGCCAGTTCTAGTATAATATATTTGTCCAATGAATACCCGTTCATCATCTGCATTTCTTTCACGGTGTAGCAATTTTAATAGCGAGTAGTGTACATTGCCCACTGGGTCAAGGATAAACTATCCACTGAAGACGGCAGTTGTGTGTGATATTGCTGTTTGCCTCTGCTGCTGAAGAAATTACGCAGGAATTCCTGTTTTACAGCTGCGAAATTGGAGCCAGGCAGTGTTGCGTCAGCTGAGTGATTTTGAAGTATCTGGCGGATGTGTAGAGTGCAGACGGAAGAGGACAGGGCAGGCGGATGTTGGGAGCTGTGGCGGGCGGCAGCCAGTGCCACTGTGCCACGTCAGCGGTCGCTCCGCCAAGGCCGACAATGAGCCGAGCTGTGAGGACTGCTAACGGGACACCGAGGCGCGCGTATCCTGCTGACGAGCAAGCGACGCTGCGCGACGAGGCGCGGCACTGGGCCATGCCTACTACCCGTCGGCCCTACACTCTCCAATCAGCATTATTTTCGGTACCCAGTGCGCAGATATTAGGCACGCTATCGGATTTGAAATACTAGTCTCGATTCGAAAATAACCACCTTGGAGCAGTTCGCATACCAATGCGAAACTATTCTCTCCTGTAAATGAATATTCATAAAGTTTATTTGGAAACCTGCAGCATTAGATGAATGTAAGTAGGTGGAGGCAATACACAGATATTGAGCACGCTATCGGATTTGAAATACTAGTCTCGATTCGAAAACAACCACCTTGGAGCAGCTCGCAAACCAGTGCGAAACTATTCTCTCCTATAAATGAATATTCATAAAGTTTATTTGCAGACCTGCAGCATTAAATGAACGTAAGTAAGTGGAGTCAATACGCAGATATTAAGCACGCTATCGGATTTGAAATAATATTCTCGATTCGAAAATAACCACCTTGGAGCAGTTCGCAAACCAGTGCGAAACTATTCTCTCCTATAAATGAATATTCATAAAGTTTATTTGCAGACCTGCAGCATTAAATGAACGTAAGTAAGTGGAGTCAATACGCAGATATTGAGCACGCTATCGGATTTGAAATAATATTCTCGATTCGAAAATAACCACCTTGGAGCAGTTTGGAAACCAGTGCGAAACTATTCTCTCCTATAAATGAATATTCATGAAGTTTATTTGCAGACCTGCATCACTAGATGAACGTAAGTATGTGGAGTCAATACGCGGATATTGAGCACGCTATCAGATTTGAAATAATATCCTCGACTCGAAAATAACCACCTTGGAGCAGTTCGCGAACCAGTGCGAAACTATTCTCTTCTATAAATGAACATTCATGAAGTTTATTTGCAGACCTGCAGCATTAGATGAACGTAAATAGGTGGAGCCAATACGCAGATATTGAGCACGCTATCGGATTTGAAATAATATTCTCGATTCGAAAATAACCACCTTGGAGCAGCTCGCAAACCAGTGCGAAACTATTCTCTCCTATAAATGAATATTCATAAAGTTTATTTGCAGACCTGCAGCATTTAATGAACGTAAGTAAGTGGAGTCAATACGCAGATATTGAGCACGCTATCGGATTTGAAATAATATTCTCGATTCGAAAATAACCACCTTGGAGCAGTTCGGAAACCAGTGCGAAACTATTCTCTCCTATAAATGAATATTCATGAAGTTTATTTGCAGACCTGCAGCACTAGATGAACTAAGTATGTGGAGTCAATACGCGGATATTGAGCACGCTATCAGATTTGAAATAATATCCTCGACTCGAAAATAACCACCTTGGAGCAGTTCGCGAACCAGTGCGAAACTATTCTCTTCTATAAATGAACATTCATGAAGTTTATTTGCAGACCTGCAGCATTAGATGAACGTAAATAGGTGGAGCCAATACGCAGATATTGAGCACGCTATCGGATTTGAAATAATATTATCGATTCGAAAACAACCACCTTGGAGCAGTTCGCAGACCAGTGCGAAACTATTCTCTCCTATAAATGAATATTCATAAAGTTTATTTGCAGACCTGCAGCATTAAATGAACGTAAGTAAGTGGAGTCAATACGCAGATATTGAGCACGCTATCGGATTTGAAATAATATTCTCGATTCGAAAATAACCACCTTGGAGCAGCTCGCAAACCAGTGCGAAACTATTCTCTCCTATAAATGAATATTCATAAAGTTTATTTGCAGACCTGCAGCACTAGAGGAACGTAAGTAGGTGGAGTCAATACGACTGACTGAACTAGTTTATAATTTCAAACCAATATGTTTATTTTTAGAAAGTTCAAGTCCCCAAGTCGCAGTCTCTTAAACTAAAAGTTTACAAAGCAAAACGCTTCGCGGAAACATATTTATATCCCACACTGGTTTCTCTCGCAGTACTTGTAACTTTCGGTAGTGCACCTCTACACTACGCAGACATAATCAGACCAAATTGTGTCTACTGTGTTCCCACGCGAAGTCTTCACTCCGCCAGTCTCCTATCACGAAATCCTGTTTCCCTCTTCGCAAAACAACCTTCCTCTGATCCTTCCGTATTGTCTTTCCCCACTACCAAAGATATTCGTTTCCAGGTTGTATAATATTACACATAAAAATACAAAAATTATTATATTCTTGGTTTGGATGTTACCTGTTCTTCGCTGGTACACACCGTAGTCTCACAAACCTTCAATTGAAGACGGTTGAGCGAATGATATTTTCCTTGTGTTTACAATTGTTTACTGCGTACTCCAGCAAGTGGAAGAATTACGTTGTACCAGGTGCTGCTCTGTGTGACAGCACAGGTAAGTCAAAATGACATTTGTGTTACGTTTCTAATAACGGCATGTTTACGTTAATGGCACACTGTCATATGTTTTTGAACATGTCACGAGTGAAGGACTGTCTTCTCTCTTATTTATGACACAGGCCTCTAGACTATACATCATGATTGCCAGCAGATAAGTTTTATACATGGTCTGTTTGGCTCTTTGAGGTACTTCCTTGTCCCAGATTAGGTTTCGTACTTGGTGGAAGACGCTAGATCCTTTTGTTATTCCGTTTAAGTCTTCTAGTTTACAGCTTCCATCGCGTGATATGATGCTACCCAGATAATTGACACGTTCTCCCCCTTCAGTATCATGTGACAAGGTGTGGGTGTCCTGCTCATCTTCATTGCCACTGTCTTGTTCCTACTCACAGTGCTTTTTAAAGAAGACGTTCTCTTGTTCATATATTCGTAAGAAGGCAGTGGTGGTGATGGTGATATGTTCCTGTGGGACCAAACTGCTGATTCATCGGTCCCTAGGCTTACACACTACTTTACCTAAGTGAAACTAACTTACGCTGAGGAAAACACACACACCCATGCCCTAGGGAGGACTCGAACCTCCGACAGGGGGAGCCACGCGAACCGTGGCAAGGCGCCTTAGGCCGCATAGCTGCCCCACGCTGCAAAGAAAGGCAGCCACGCTGGTTAACGTCCTCCTAATAGCTAAATAACATTTCTTTGTTAGATTTTTTATTTTCATTCTAGACAAAAACTTGTTTGAGGTAATCAAATGAAAAATAAAACATTTTTGTTTTGCCTTCATTTTTGGTAAGATTGATTACTCCGAGGACTGTATACAGAATGTCAACAATGTACAGTGTGCAGTTTATTGTTGAAAGCCGTCTGAACTGATGAGTGTGTCGACTGAGCTTGAAATTGGAGAAGACAGAGTTTCGTTCTGTTACTAAACGTTGTCATTTGAAAGGTTGGTCTGCTGTACAAATCAAAACAGAATTGGATGAAGTTCACTTCGACTCCGCACTAGCACTGAAGACCGTTTACTTTTGGATTCATGAATTAAAACGTAGGACAAGCACAGAAGACGAAGCGGGCACCGGCCTTGCTATAGAAGTCATCACAATGAAAACCAACGACAAAATCCTTGATATGGTAATGCAAGACCGCCGAACAAAAATTCGTGAGGTTTGCTGAGACTGCAGGCGTCTCAACTGAGCCAGGGCATAATATCCTGCATGGAGAATTAGCTGCCGCGCGGGCTTAGCCGAGCGGTCTTAGGCGCTGCAGTCATGGCCTGTGCGCCTGGTCTCGGCGGAGATTCGAGTCCTCCCTCGGGAATGTGTGTGTGTGTGTGTGTGTTTGACCTTAGGATAATTTAGGGTAAGTAGTGTGTAAGCTTAGGGACTGATGACCTTAGCAGTTAAATCCCATAAGATTTCACACATATCTGAACATTTTTGAGAATTAGCTACGAAGAAGCTGTTGCCGCGATAGCTCACTGTCGACCAAAAACGCATCCGGCACAACCTTTCGACACAGTATCTGGTGATGTTTAATCGCAATCCTCAAGAACGTGCACCAATGAAGTCAAAGACCATTCTAGCAGTTGGCAAAGTGATGGTCACTGTCTTTTTGGGATTCCCAAGGAATAATCCTCATAGACTACTAGTAAAAAGGCAGAACCATAACTGGACTCTATTATCCTTCATTGTTGGATCGTCTCAAACTTGCGTTAGATAAAAAAAAGACCAACATTGGCACACAAAAAGTGCTCTTTCACTAGGATAATGCACCATCCCACACATTACCAATGACAATGGCGAAAGCGCATGAATGGAGCTTTGAATTTGTTTCTCATCCGCTCTATTCAAAAGGCTTGGCCCCAAGTGTCTTCTTCCTGTTACCCAACTGGAAACTTTGGCTTACTGGGAAGAAATTTTCGTAAAATCAGGAAGTGATAGTTGCAGTCAACGAGAATTTTGCAGAGTTTGACAGAACCCATCTTTCGAGGGAATGAAAAAGCTGAAGGATCACTAGACCAATTGCAATCCATTAAAGGAGAAGTAAGGTGAGTTGTTTACGAAACGAACATTTTTTTCCTTGCGAGAAAAAAAAATGGTTCAAATGGCTTTGAGTACTATGGGACTTAACACCTAAGGTCATCAGTCCCCTAGAACTTTATTCAATAACATATACAATATTTATACAAATTAACCCACCACCTTAGTGATTAGTGGGTCCTAATGTTAATACGATATTATACGTTATCAGCAGCTATTATTATTATTACAGTGTTACAATGGTTATTTATGAGCTACAGACAGTGTGACGCAGTACAAGTTAATAAGCAGACTACAATTATTAATCTATATGCTACTACCTAGTTGTTAATTTTCCTACCTACTTGTTAATTCCTAACTGCCTGCAGCGTTACAGGTGTGTCAGCCTAGATATAAACCTACTTCAAGGCCCTGCTCATGGAGCTAATCCCGATGAGCGTGCCCCTGACACTGGTCAGGCCAAAATTGCTTGTCGCTGCAGGTTCCTAATTTAGTATCTACTTCTAATGCTACTAACTACTGTACTAACCTACGTCAATTCCGGTAGGTGTACCCCGGTCCCCCTAGAACTTAGAGCTACTTAAACCTAACTAACCTAAGGACATCACACACAGCAATGCCCGAGGCAGGATTCGAACCAGCCACCGTAGAGGTCGCGTGGTTCCAGACTGAAGCGCCTATAACAGCTCGGTCACATCGGTCGGCCTTGCAAGAAAAACTGTGTTCATCATTACAGGCAAAGTGTAAGTGAAACTGTTAGAAGGTTAGTGCCTTGCGGCGCTGTGATTTTGCAGTTGGCTGGAAAATATCAGAATTTTTGAAAGGGAAACGTAAGACTCCCGATCTTGTGCGTTGTGTAGTTCGAATGCGCCATCAATGTCAATCTCGTACGTGCGGATCGGTCGCCGACATTTTAATAAGAGGTGTTGCTGCGGCAGTCGTGTGCTGTGACGTGTGACGCGAGACAGCCCCGTCCGGCAGCGCGCTTTGTTCCTCGTAGGTCCATGCCGCCAGTGTGGACACCTCGAGCCGAGCTGGCGCGGTCCTTGCCTGCAACCTCAGCGCCCGGAAAGCCGCGCGCCGGCCTTGCTCGCTATGCAGCGCGAATGGGCGGGGCTGCCGCCGTTGCACGGGATGCCTGGAGGGGGGGGTGAGGGGGCGTGCACACACTGACTGATTAACGGTATCGTCACAAACACACGAAGGAATGGTCCAATCCGACATGTCAAAATCTGCCCTGATCTTTTTCACACAAGAAGAATACAACGAAGGAAGCACAAACTCAAAACTTTATCTGCTGACATGCACTGCAAGAATTTTTTAAGAAGTGCTGAAAATTGCAACAAGTTCATAGCTCACCAAAAGGTTTAGCAGGAGCCAGATTTCAGACTACCTAACAGAGCAAAACGAAAATTTCTGTTCGGACACTGACAATGTTGAGTGTTTATGGAAAAAGTTCAAGGCAATCGTAAAATGCGTTTTAGACAGGTACGTGCCGAGTAGAACTGCGAGGGACGGGAAAAACCCACCGTGGTTCAACAACAAAGTTACGAAACTACTGCGAAAGCAAAGAGAGCTTCACTACAAGTGTAAACGCAGCCAAAAACTCTCAGACGAACAGAAACTAAACGATGTCAAAGCTAGCGTAAGGAGGGCTACGCTTGAAGCTTTCAGTGAATTCGAAAGTATAATTCCATGTACCGACTTGACAGAAAACCGTAGGAAGTTCTGCTCTTACGTTACATCAGTAAGTGGATCGAATCTGCATATCCAGACACTCTGGGATGATAATGGCATTGAAACACAGGATGACACGCGTAAACCTGAAATACTAAACACCTTTTTCCAAAGCTGTTTCACAGAGGAAGACCGCACTGCACTTCCTTCTCTAAATCCTCGCACGAACGAAAAAAATGGCTGACATGGAAATAAGTGTCCAAGGAATACAAAAACAACTGAAATCACTCAACAGAGGAAAGTCCACTGGACCTGACGGGATACCAGTTCGCTTCTACACAGAGTACGCGAAAGAACTTGCCCCCCTTCTAACAGCCGTGTACCGCAAGTCTCTAGAGGAACGGAAGTTTCCAAATGATTGGGAAAGAGCACAGGTAGTTTCAGTTTTCAAGAAGGTACGTCGAGCAGATGCGCAAAACTATAGGCCTATATCTCTGACATCGATCTGTTGTAGAATTTTAGAACAAGTATTTTGTTCGCGTATCATGTCATTTCTGGAAACCCAGAATCTACTCTGTAGGAATCAACAGGGATTCCGGAAACGGCGATCGTGTGAGACCCAAATCGCTTTATTTATTCATGAGACTCAGAAAATATTAGATACAGGCTCCCAGGTAGATACCATTTTCCTTGACTTCCGGAAGACGTTCGATACAGTTCCGCACTGTCGCCTGATAAACAAAGTAAGAGTCTACGGAACATCAGACTAGCTGTGTGGCTCGATTGAAGAGCTTTTAGCAAACAGAACACAGCATGTTGTTCTCAATGGAGAGGCGTCTACAGACGTTAAAGTAACCTCTGGCGTGCCACAGGGGAGTGTTATGGGACCATTGCTTTTCACAATATGTATAAATTACCTAGTAGATAGTGTCGGAAGTTCCATGCGGCTTTTCGCGGATGATGCAGTAGTACACAGAGAAAGTGTAGTCTATCAACAAAGGAGGTGGCTTACAAAACACTCGGTCGACCTATACTTGAGTATTGCTCATCAGTGTGGGATCCGTACGACGTCGGGTTGACAGAGGAGATAGAGAAGATCCAAAGAAGAGCGGCGCGTTTCGTCATAGGGTTATTTGGTAAGCGTGAAAGCGTTACGGAGATGTTTAGCAAACTCAAGTGGCATACTCTGCAAGAGAGGCGCTCTGCATCACGGTGTAGCTTTGTGTCCAGCTTTCGAGAGGGTGCTTTTCTGGATGAGGTATCGAATATATTGCTTCCCCCTACTTATACCGCCCAAGGAGATCACGAATGTAAAATTAGAGAGATTCGAGCGCGCACGGAGACTCTCCGGCAGTCGTTCTTCCCGCGAACCATACGCGACTGAAACAGGAAAGGGAGGTAATGACAGTGGCACGTAAAGTGCCCTCCGCCACACACCGTTGGGTGGCTTGCGGAGTATAAATGTAGATGTAGATGTACAAGGGGTGGAGATATGTACACCCCACCGTTGTTGTAGCAGACAGCGCATGTTTTATTCGTTATAATTCGTAACTCTCTTAACATAATAATTATCAGTTGTCTCTGCGGTATCGCTAAGAGATAACAATGGAGATGAAACCGAATTAATTTTCTTTGTGTTTTCTTCGAATATGCTTCATAATAGCATCTATCTTTGTACAGGTTCCAGAGTTCACAGTAATGTGGAATCCAATAATATTTTTGGATTAAATCTTGCAAAGATGAAATATGAAGAAAGTGCTTTGCAGTCGAAATCACCTATTTTTCCTGAAGACCTATATATGTGCTAGTCATTAGTTAATTTCTTGGAGATTCATTCTCACGATATTGACATTTTGTTAGAAATTGTGTAAACATTATAAGAACCAGGAAATAACTCTGGCAATTTCGTCAATTGTCGATGACTGTTGTACTAACTGAAGTTCAGAACAAAAAAACAATACCTTTGAAGCCAAGGGAAAACATGTACAGAAGGCTGTATATTGTTTGATTAAACGAAGGGGTGAGAAAGTGCCTAAAGCTAAGCAGTTGCAAAACCGATACCGTTTCGTAAAATCTGAACGCAAATTGTATAAATGGAGGAAATATTTATATCAAGTACAAAATGAAACTTCCTGGCAGATTAAAACTGTTTGCCGGACCGAGACTCGATCTCGGGACCTTTGCCTTTCGCGAGCAAGCGCACTACCATCTGAGCTACCCAAGCAAGACTCACGACCCGTCCTCACACCTTTAATTCCGCCAGTACCTCGTCTCCTACCTTTCAAACCTCACAGAAGCTCTCCTGCAGACCTTGCAGAACTAGAACTCCTGAAAGAAAGGATATTGCGGAGACATGGCTAGCCACAGCCTGGGGGATGTTTCCAGAATGAGATTTTCACTCTGCAGCGGAGTGAGGTAGGAGACGATGTACTGGCGGAATTAAACCTGTGAGGAGCGGTCGTGAGTCATGCTTGGGTAGCTCAAATGGCAGAGCGTTGCCCGTGGAAGGCAAAGGTCCTGAGTTCGATTCTCGGTCAAGCACACAGTTTTAATCTTCCAGGAAGTTTCATATCAGCGCACACTCCGCTGCAGAGTGAATATCTCATTCTGGAAACATCCCCCAGGCTGTGGCTAGTCATGTCTCCGCAATATCCTTTCTTCCAGGAGTTCTAGTTCTGCAAGGTCTGCAGGAGAGCTTCTGTGAGGTTTGGAAGGTAGGAGACGAGGTACTGTCGGAATTAAAGCTGTGAAGCCTGGCACGAAGTCGGCGTTCCCTAACATTCCAAAGATGTTGTATAGGATACAGGTCAGGACTCTGTGCAGGCCAGTCCATTACAGGGATGTTGTCGTGTAATCACTCCGCCACAGGCTGTGCATTACGAACAGGTAATCCATCGTGTTGAAAGATGCAATTATCATCCCGGAATTGCTCTTCAACAGTGGGAAGCAAGAAGGTGCTTAAAACATCATTGTAGGCCTGCGCTGTGATAGTGCGGGGCAAAACAATAAGCGGTGCAAGCCCCCTCCATGAAAAACACGACCACACCATAACACCACCACCTCCGAATTTTACTGTTCGCACTACACACGCTGTCAGTACCGGGCATTCGCCATACCCACTCCCTGCCAGCGCTTCGTCACATTGTGTGCCGTGATTCTTCACTCTACACAACGTTTTTCTACTGTTCAATCGTCCAATGTTTACGTTCCTTACACCAAGCGATACGTCGTTTGGCATTTATCGGCGTGATGTGTGGCTTACAAGAAGCCGCTCGACCATGAAATCCAAGTTTTCCCACCTCCCGCCAGACTGTCTTAGTACTTGCAGTGCATCCTGATGCAGTTTGGAATTCCTGTGTGATGGTCTGGCTAGATGTCTGCCTATTACACATTACGACCCTCTTCAACTGTCGGCGGTCCCTGTCAGTCAACAGACGAGGTCGGCCTGTACGCTTTTGTGCTGTACGTGTCCCTTCACGTTTCCATTTCGCCATCGCATCGTGAACAGTGGACCTAAGGGTGTTTAGGAGTGTAGAAATCCCGCGTACTGACGTATGACACAAGCTACACCCAGTCACCTGACGACGTTCGAAGTCCGTGAGTTCCGCAGAGCGCCCTATTCTGCTCTCTCACGATGGCTAATGACTACTGAGGTCGCTGATATGGAGTACCTGGCAGTAGTTGGCAGCACAATGCACCTAATATGAAAAACGTATGTTTTTAGGGGTGTCCGGATGCTTTTGATCACATAGTGTATGACACATTCGTATACAACTATACCAGTGATAAGTATTAGTGAATTAATGTTTTCGCCGCTTTATATCTGTCTTACTGAGTACTGGTAGACCAGAGGGCAGTCATATAATGCAGAAAAAGTGTCTGGCCGTTAGGGAGGGCTGTAGGCCTTTCCAAAGGACAAACACTCGCACAGCAAGGAGGAAATCGGGTAGAAAGTTCTAACCAGTACGCTGCATGTGGACTAAACTCCGCCAAATACGTGCCGTCTGTTTTGTATCCTAAACGACGGAAATGCATTGTATTTTTTTGTATGTAGACTGCCCACTGATGCCGAGGAGATATGTGTCACGAGCATACAATGACATGGAGTGCAGTATTGCAGGGCCGTGCCCTCTACGGAAAGCCAATATTCTGGGAAACTGACCTGGAATGAGACCGGAGACCATCCAGCTCTTTCATGCTTAAGAACATGGCACCCACATCAGTCAGCCTGCCTTGTGGTTGACTCTGCTACGGAACAATAAGAGCAGCTACCACTGCATAGTAAAAATAAATTCTAGAGTGGGAGAACATAAATCACTTTGCATATGTCGAGGAGGCCTGGTTGGCTAAGAAACTGGACAGATGGTGAAAGTCAGAAGCTTCTCGCCTCTGAGCTCTTGCACTAAAAGTCCATACGACATATTAATTGTGTTTAACTTGAGAGTGAAAGGGAGTTGGTTGCATTACTAAATGGCTCTGAGCAATATGGGGCTTTACATCTGTGGTCATCAGTCCCCTACAACTTAGAAGTACTTAAACCTAACTAACCTAAGGACATCACACACATCCATGCACGAGGCAGGATTCGAACCTGCGACCGCAGCAGTCGCGCGGTTCCGGACGGAACGCCTAGAACCGCTAGACCACCGCGGCCGGCTCATTACTAAAACTGAATTGATTGGTCGGCACTCAGAAAAATCACAGTCGTTGGTGCTTGTACATGGTGAAAGACCCACACGCAAAAAGATCCTGTTTCTTGCTAGGAGCACGCTGTGGAAGTTTCTTCCATCTGAGACTCGCAAGAGGACACTTCAGCTGAGAGAGGGACTTCGATTATAGTCTCTGAGGGAGAGCAGCCTTCGGCGCTGGCCACATGACTTAGAATTTTCAGCCACTCGCAGGCACGATAGGATATATGCGGGGATTTCACATTGACGTTAGCCGTTTTTACGTTACTGATTCAAGTACAGTTATTAGCAATCTCGAAATCAATATGTGCTCAATCAAGATAGTGCACGCCATGATTCTTTCTGTAATTCTTTCTTTCTTCTCTGATTAACATTCGGCAATCGCTGTGTGATCTCCGTGAGCTTAATCGTGCCCCCAGATGTAATATTGACTTTAAAGTATTCACCTCAACCATTTGCCTGACCTTTTTCAAGGTACTAATATTTTAATTCTGTTTTAATTTGTGGTAAAAATTGATAAACATAGCGGTTTAATTTCTTTCTGTACTTGTGTTTAACTTGAATTCCACAGAAAATTTCAATATACCATTTTTTATACTAACCTTGCTTTATTCAGTAGTTTGAAGGAAGTCCCTGATTCAGCATCTTGCGAGTTACAGCACCTACGTTTCACGTATGCCAGAGTCACCCCTGTTTAAGAAAATGAATTCATTGACTTGTCCAATATAAAACACCTGTAATTAAATTCGCATGATTCTATGAGAAGCAATCTGATTATTGATAAGGTTATCCAGTACATATCGTTCTGACTTCCACAGGGTATGTTGACGGCTCAGCGTTAACCTCACAACACTACATTTGAATAAAGAAGCATATTGGTCATGATAAATCAACATCATAAAAAAATGTTTACTGTTACAAAGCTATCTCAAAACCAAGCGTTTTGGAAGTGTTGCGAGGGTCTTTCGTACTTCAAAAGTATATTGATGCTGCTTTAATTATTATATCTGACGACATTGCTTGTATCTGTACATTGAGTATTACAAAATAAAACGTGTGTAGTGCATTTGTATATTCACTAATGTCGAACCGAAGCACTATAGAGTTTATAGTACTTAGTCACCTTCTGACGATACATACTCTGCTAGCATTCATTGTCCACACTGCAAGAAACCATGCGAGCAAGTGTTAACTATGTAGGTAACAAGACGAGTTTCTAACAATGTACCGCAAAACCGAAAGTACACTCACGAATATTTTGAAAATTATTGTTGTTGTTCTTCTTTTTCCTTCTTCATGGATCATGAGATTTCACCTGTTACAGTCAAGCAGGTCCAGTCATCTGTTCTGTGGTATTCCCCTCTCTCTTATCCGTCTAGGTTTGTAGTCAAGTCTATTTTCATACAGTCTGTCTACAAGTTCTCACTATCTTTTCTGTATAGGTCTATCTCCCTGTGCCGTAATCAACTTGTAATTCATTTCCGATGCCATAATTTCTGAAGCGATCTTCTCTGACGCTTTTTTTAACACTACGGCGAAATCTCGCTTCCGCTTTGAGATAACAGCCCCAGCACGACCCTTACCTTGTGCAGCATTCGTAATGTGGCTAGGGGACAACTGAATTACCGGAAAGACAGTAAGGAAAAAGCTGATGGATCTAAAAATCCTTCAATGAAAATGACCAGTTGCACTTTACAGTTAATAACAGTTAATCATGCGTGTGTAGCCAGAACTAATTCTCGATTGTTTATTACTGTACAAGTACGTTTTGCGACCTATTACTGTAACAAATCTTATAAATACTGGTTTCGTACTATTGGTAGGCACGTGAAGTTTCCTGATGATGCAGTCGCAAATATCTTGACAATAATTCATTTTCGTATGTATATAAACAGTGCGAACAAAACTTTCCATCTGTTAACGGGTACAGTACACTTCTATAAAATACTTTAGTAGACTAGCAAAGGCAAAGGGAGCATTCCTAGCCAAAAAAAGTCTACTAGTATCAAACAATGACCTTAATTTGAGGTTGAAGTTTCTGTGAATGTACGTTTAAGGCACTGCATTGTATGGTAGTGAAATATGGACTGAGAGAAAACTGGTAAAGAAGAGAATCGAAGCGTTTGAGATGGTTGCCATAGAAGGATGTTGAAAATCAGGTGAACTGATAAGAAATTAGGAGGTTCTCTACGGAATCAGGGAGGAATAGAACATCTGCAAAACATTGACAAGAAGAATGGGCAAGATAATGGAATTTCGGTTAACACACGGGAATAGTGTCCATGGCACTTCATGAAGCCGAATAAGGTAAAAGTTATAGGGGAAGCAGCGATTAGACTACAACTAACAAATAAGTGAGTATGTTGGGTGTATTTTAATATGTGAGGACGTTGGGCTGATAACTTCGTCGTTGAGCGTCCCTAACCCACACTCAGCACGTTGGAAGCAAGTTCTACTCTGAAAAGAAGAGATTGGCAGCAAAGATCATGCAGCCAACGGTAATTTCAGAAGTGACATATTAACATCACTGCAGTTTCCGCAGTAGATCAATAAAAAGAGTTCAATGTACAAATTAAGTTCTTAATGGAAAATAAAAACACAAAATGACGAACAAATATGCCCAGTAGTAGTTATAAAGGCGCCACACTGGAGAAATTTGCAGGTCAGGAAATTGACATAAGTGTGAAATTCAAAGATAAATTCGTTATAGTAATTAAAAAACACAAAATTACGACCCAGATTTCGAACTAGGCCAGTTGCAGGGGACAAGGACGTCCAAAGCAAGCTACAATTGAATACTGAACAACGACGTCGTTTACGGAGGTATGTCCTTAATGCAAACTAAAGGCACAAACAGATGTCCCAGTCTCCAGAATGAGATTTTCACTCTGCAGCGGAGTGTGCGCTGATATGAAACTTCCTGGCAGATTAAAACTGTGTGCCCGACCGAGACTCGAACTCGGGACCTTTGCAAAGGCAAAGGTCCCGAGTTCGAGTCTCGGTCGAGCACACAGTTTTAATCTGCCAGGAAGTTTCAGATGTCCCAGTTTTCGAACTGGGCTGTTTCCATAAGAGGACAAAATCCATACAGGTCACAGGTGGATACCGGGGTCGGTTAAACAGCTCAATAGCAAGTAATACCCGTGTATATATCGAACCGGTGTAGTGAAGTAGTTCTCCTTGCACAGAGGGGCAAGCCCCTCGCTATCAATTTTTTGTGCAAGACCGCCGGTGCGTCTGTGTACTTGGTACACACCAGTGTGACATGGTTCAGATCCGCCACCGTCTTTGTGTCCTGATCACAGTGTCCGGAAGCAGTAATTTTCAGCCAGTACAGGAGAGCGGGGTAACGCCAGTGTCCCAGACTCAAGTAGTTGAGAGAGGTCACATGACGTCCACTAAGTTGTGTCGAAGTAAACCATGGCCGAGAAGAGACGTTCGTTTATATGGCGGCCAGGATGCATCACTTACAGTGCTGCGATACATGCCATTGACAATTCCAGTTGAAAGTAGCTTTCTTGTCCATCGAGTTGAAATCCACATCTGGGATTGGTGTTGCGCGGAGCAGTTCTTTCTTAATGCTCCTCTTAGCGACGTGGTCAACAGTTTTTATTATGGAGAATCTACATAAGTACTGTGCAAGCCACCGTATGGTGCTTTGCGGAGAGTACCCTGCACCACTACTAGTCAGTTCCTTATCTGTTCCATTCGCAAACTAAGAGAGGGAAAAACGATTATCTACAGGGTTATTACAAATGATTGAAGCGATTTCACAGCTCTACAATAACTTTATTATTTGAGATATTTTCACAATGCTTTGCACACACATACAAAAACTCAAAAAGTTTTTTTAGGCATTCACAAATGTTCGATATGTGCCCCTTTAGTGATTCGGCAGACATCAAGCCGGTAATCAAGTTCCTCTCACACTCGGCGCAGCATGTCCCCATCAATGAGTTCGAAAGCATTGTTGATGCGAGCTCGCAGTTCTGGCACGTTTCTTGGTAGAGGAGGTTTAAACACTGAATCTTTCGCATCACTATGCGTGAAACTTTCCCGCACGCGTTCAACCGTTTCTTCGCTCACTGCAGGCCGACCCGTTGATTTCCCCTTACAGAGGCATCCAGAAGCTTTAAACTGCGCATACCATCGCCGAATGGAGTTAGCAGTTGGTGGATCTTTGTTGAACTTCGTCCTGAAGTGTCGTTGCACTGTTATGACTGACTGATGTGAGTGCATTTCAAGCACGACATACGCTTTCTCGGCTCCTGTCGCCATTTTGTCTCACTGTGCTCTCGAGCGCTCTGGCGGCAGAAACCTGAAGTGCGGCTTCAGTCGAACAAAACTTTATGAGTTTTTCTACGTATCTGTAGTGTCTCGTGACCATATGTCAACGAATGGAGCTACAGTGAATTTATGAAATCGCTTCAATCATTTGTAATAGCCCTGTATATGCCTTCGTACGACCCCTAATCTCTCAAATCTAATATTCACAGTCCTAAGGCGAAATGTACGTTGGCGGTAGCAGAGTCTGCAGTTAGTCTCAAATGCCGCTTCTCTAAATTTTTTCAGTAGTGCTCCTCGAAAAGAACGTCGCCTTTCCTCCAGTGATTCCAATTTAAGATCCCGAAGCGTCTGCGTAATAATTACGCGTTGTTCGAACATATTGGTAACAAGCTTAGCAGCCTGTCTCTGAATTTCTTCGATATCCTCGTTTAATCTGAGACGGTGCGGGTCCCAAACATTCGGACGATATTAAACAATGCGTCGCACTAGTGTCCTGTACGCAGCCTCATTTACAGATGAACCACACTTTCCTAAAATCCTGCCAATAAACAAAAGTCGACCATCCGCCTTTCCTTCTATAGTCTTTACTTGCTCATTCCATTTCATATCGCTTAGCAACGTTATGCCTAGATATTTAATTGAGTTCGCTGTGTCAAGCAGCACGCTACTACCTGTAGTACTGTACTCAAACATTGTTGTTGTTGTTGGGGTCTTCAGTCCTGAGACTGGTTTGATGCAGCTCTCCATGCTACTCTATCCTGTGCAGTCTTCTTCATCTCCCAGTACTTACTGCAACCTACATCCTTCTGAATCTGCTTAATGTATTCATCTCTTGGTCTCCCTCTACGATTTTTACTCTCCACGCTGCCCTCCAACACTAAATTGGTGATCCCTTGATGCCTCAGAATATCTCCTATCAACCGATCCCTTCTTCTAGTCAAGTTGTGCCACAAATTTCTCTTCTCCGCAAATTCTATTCAATACCTCCTCATTAGTTATGTGATCTACTCATCTAATCTTCAGAATCCTTCTGTAGCACCACATTTCGAAAGTTTCTTTTCTCTCTTTTTCTGCACTATTTATCGTCCACGTTTCACTTCCATACATGGCTACACTCCATACAAATACTTTCAGCAAAGACTTCCTGACACTTAAATCTACACTCGATGTTAATAAATTTCTCTTCTTCAGAAACGCTTTCCTTGACATTGCAAGTCTACATTTTATATCCCCTCTACTTCGACCATCATCAGTTATTTTGCTCCCTAAATAGCAAAACTCATTTACTACTTTAAGCGTCTCATTTCCTAATCTAATACCCTCAGCATCACCCGATTTAATTAGACAATATTCCATTATCCTCATTTTGATTTTGATGATGTCCATCTTATATCCTGCTTTCAAGACACTGTCCATTCCGTTCAGCTGTTCTTCCAGGTCGCTTGCTGTCTGTGACAGAATACCAATGTCATCGGCGAACCTCAAAGTTTGACTTTCTTCTCCATGGATTTTAATTCCTACTCCGAATTTTTCTTTTGTTTCCTCTACTGCTTGCTCAATATACAGATTGAATAACATTGGGGATAGGCTACAACCCTGTCTCACTCCCTTCCCAACCACTGCTTCCCTTTCATGTGCCTCAACTCTTATAACTGCCATCTGGTTCTGTACCTTTAGAATTTGAAAGAGAGTATTCCAGTCAACATTGTCAAAAGCTTTCTCTAAGTCTACAAATGCTAGAAACGTAGGTTTGCCTTTCCTTAATCTATTTTCTAAGATAAATCGTAGGGACAGTATTGCCTCACGTGTTCCAAGATTTCTACGGAATCCAAACTGATCCTCCCTGAGGACGGCTTCTACCAGTTTTTCCATTCGTCTGTAAAGAATTCGCGTTAGTATTTTGCAGCCGTGGCTTATTAAACTGATAGTTCGGTAATTTTCACACCTGTCAACCCCTGCTTTTTTTTGGAATGGAATTATTATATTCTTCTTGAAGTCTGAGGGTATTTCGCCTGTCTCATACATCTTGCTCACCAGATGGTAGAGTTTTGCCAGGTCTGGCTCTCCCAAGGCTATCAGTAGTTCTAATGGAATGCTGTCTACTCCCGGGGCCTTGTTTCGACTTAGGTCTTTCAGTGCTCTGTCAAACTCTTCAAATATTATGGGTTTCTTTTTTCCAACTCACCTGCATTTGCTTACATTTTTCTGCATTTAGAGCTATCTGTCGTTCATCACATCAACTATAAAACGTCTTGTATCTCCTAAAGTCGCTCAACGACGATACCTTCCCATACACCACACCATCATCAGCTGCAGGAGCTGCTTACCCTGTCCACCACATCATTTATGAATATAGAAAGTAACAGTGGTCCTTTCACACTACCCTGAGGCACTCCTGACGACACCCTCTGATAAACATTCGCCGTCGACGACAGGGTACTGGCCTTTGTTACTTCAGAAGTCTGCGAACCACTCGCATACCCGGGAACCTATACCCTATGCTTCTACCTTCGTCAGTCGGCAGTGCTGTATCGTGTCAAATGCCTTACGGAAATCTGGGAATATGGATTCCGCCTGTTGCCGTTCATCCATGCTTCGCAAAATTTCATGTGAGACAAGGGCAATCAGAGTTTCGCACGAGCGATGCTTTTTAAAACCGTGCTGATTTGTGAACGGAAACTTTTCCGTCTCAAGGAAATTTATTATATTCTGACTGATAATCTGCAGCAAACTGACGTGAGAGATATTGGTCTGTAATTGTGCGGCTCTGTTCTTTTAGTCCTCTTATACACAGGACTGATCTGCGCTATTTTCAAGTCACTTGGTACTTTTCGCTGTAAAAGATAATTGCGATAAGGTCAAGCTGAGTAAGGGACCAATCTTTGTGAACCCGATTTGGTGTTCCATTAGGACCTGGCGATTCATTTGATCTCAACTCTTTCAGTTGTTTCTTTCTCTACACAGCGATGCTTATTACTGTGCCCTCCACGTGGGAGTCTGCGCGATGCTCAAACGACGGTATGTTTGTACGGTTCACCTGCGTGAACGATTTCTTAAATGCGAAATTTAAATCTTCGGCTTTACTTTTGCTGTCTTCTGCTGCCACACCGGACTGGTCAACGAGTGACTGGATAGAAGTCTTAGATCCACTTAGCGATTTTACGCAGGACCAGAATTTTTTCGGATTTTCGACAAGATCTACTGCTAACGTATAACAGTGGTAGCTGTAAGCTTCGCGCATCTGTCTTAATGCTTTCATGCCTTCATGCCCTTTTATCCAAACCAAGCGTACGTCAATGCCCATTGTCCGCGCCTTTATAATGGCCCTCCAAGACGCACATACTACGTTAGTCTTTTTATCAAATGCCGGATGTTCTAATTTCTGCAACACACTTTGGAAGCCCGTGAGGATAAACATGAGCCGAAAAGTCTGCGTGCCATAATAAATAGCTTCCTTGATGGCCAGTAACTCCTCCTTGTGGATAGACGATTCAGGCGGCAATGAAAACATTTGGTATGTGTGTCTAGAGGGGCTTTCACAGCCATACGTAGAGATGCAAGCATACTGTGTCCATGGTCGGGTAGGGAAGTGCTTCAGGTCGTGATTAACATTCGTCGCTGTTCTGAAAAGTAAAACACCGGGGCTGTTGTGAAGAAAGTACCAAACGGAGAGCGCGAGGAAGGGAGTTTCGTATCATGTAGAACAATCGGTAAAAGATGTCGCCATTTCTCAAAGCTGCGAATTAGTAAGGGAGTTCGGCTCGCCTTTCGTCTGTGAAGTGCCTGCGTGAGCCTCCAGAACACACAGAAGGAATGAGCCGTATCGAAATACGGAAGGCGTTTGAAAATTCCGTGCAAAGTCTGAGATATGGCACCAATGGCGTGTATCGAGGTCAGTTTTAGTTAGTAGCATCTTTGGAAAGAACGCACACCAAATTTCAGGCATATTGATGTATTTCTTTGTGTTTGGCATTCGTGTGAATCAAGGAAGTCGAGTGATTGTCAAAAAATGGACGAATAAGAATTTCGTGTGGTGAGTAAACATTACTGTACGAAAGGCAAAACGCCTCAGGAGACTAAAGAGAAGCTTGATAAACATTACAGTGACTGCACCTTCGATTAGAACAGTTTATAAGGGGTGTCAGAATTTTCGGAGTGGCCATATGGGCACAAGTGATACAAGTTACGACTTCACAAATCATTGATAAAATCCATGATATGGTGCTGGATGACAGAGGAGTTAAGGTGAGTGAGATTGCTAGTGCTGTGGGCATCTCGAATGAAAGGGTACATAATATTTTGCATAAACACTTGCACATTAGAAAGCTATCCGCAAGATGGGTTCCGCGACTGTTCGCGCTTGACCGAGAACGGAATCGTGTGAAGTGTTGCAAGGATGGTTTGCAGCTGTTCAGGCACAATACGCAGGACTTTAAGCGTCGTTTCATCACTGTGGATGAAACATGGATACATTACTACACTCCTGAGACCAAACAACAATCTAAACAATAGGTTACCAAGGGAGAATCTGCACCAAAGAAAGCGATTTTGATCTTCGGCCGGAAATGATATGACGACTGTCTTTTGCGATTCGCAAGGGATAATACTCCTCGACTATCGGGAAAAGGGCAAAACTACCACAGGTGAATATTATTCATCGTTATTGGAGTGTTTGAAAACCGAGCTGCAAGAAAAACGCAGCCGATTAGACCGCAAAAAAGTCCTTTTCCATCACGGCAATGCACCAGCACACTCCTCAGCAGTTGTGGTTGCAAAATTAATGGAACTACGATTCCAAATCGTTTCACATCCCCCCTATTCTCCAGACTTGGCTCCCTCGGTCTACATTTCTTCCCCA
The DNA here is from genome assembly GCF_023864275.1 of Schistocerca cancellata. Classification (NCBI taxonomy): domain Eukaryota; kingdom Metazoa; phylum Arthropoda; class Insecta; order Orthoptera; family Acrididae; genus Schistocerca; species Schistocerca cancellata. Next base: position 77,830,809 of record NC_064628.1, read on the forward strand.
ATTTGAAGAAATGGTTGGCAGGATAAAGGTTTTATTCAGACGAGGAGGTGACTGCAGCAACTAATAGCTATTTTGCAGACTTGGACAATTCCTATAACTCGGAAGGGATCAACGAATTAGAACAGCGTTGGACTAAGAATATAAGTCTAAAAAGAGACTATGTCGAAAAATAAAAAAGATTTAAACCGAACACGTAAGTACACTACTGGCCATTAAAATTGCTACAGCAAGAAGAAATGCAGATGATAACGGGTATTCATTGGAAAAATATATTATACTAGAACTGACATGTGATTACATTTTCACGCAATTTGGGTGCATAGATCCTGAGAAATCAGTACTCAGAACAACCACCTCTGGCCGTAATAACGGCCTTGATACGCCTGGGCATTGAGTCAAACAGAGCTTGGATGGCGTGTACAGGTACAGCTGCCCATGCAGCTTCAACACGATACCACAGTTCATCAAGAGTAGTGACTGGCGTATTGTGACGAGTAAGTTGCTCGGCCACCATTAACCAGACGTTTTCAGTTGTTGCCAGATATGGAGAATGTGCTGGCCAGGACAGTAGTCGAATATTTTCTGTATCTAGAAAGGCCCGTACAGAACCTGCAACGGGGTCGTGCATTATCCTGCTGAAATGTAGGGTTTCGCAGGGATCGAATGAAGGATAGAGCCACGGGTCGTAACTCATCTGAAATGTAACGTCCACTGTTCAAAGTGCCGTCAGTGCGAACAAGAGGTGACCGTTACGTGTAAACAATGGCACCCCATACCATCACGCTAGGTGATACGTCAGTATGGCGATGACGAATATACGCTTCCAATGTGAGTTCATCGCGATGTCGCCAAACACGGATGCAACCATCATGATGCTGTAAACAGAACCTGGAGTCATCTGAAAAAATGACGTTTTGCTATTGGTGCACCCAGGTTCGTCCTTGAGTACACAATTGCAGGCGCTCCTGTCTGTGATGCAGCGACAAGGGTAACCGCAGCCACGGTCTCCGAGCTGATAGTCGATGCTGCTGCAAACGTCGTCGAACTGTTCGTGCAGATGGTTGTTGTCTTGCAAACGTCCCCATCTGTTGACTCAGGGATCGAGACGTGGCTGCACTATCCGTTACAGCCATGCGGATAAGATGCCTGTCATCTCGACTGCTAGTGATACGAGGCGGAAGGGATCCAGCACGGCGTTCCGTATTACCCTCCTAAACCCACCGATTTCATATTCTGTTAACAGTCACTGGATCTCGACCAACGCGAGCAGCAATGTCGCGATACGATAAACCGCACGCGAAAGGCTACAATCCGACCTTTATCAAAGTCGGAAACGTGATGGTACGCATTTCTCCTCCTTACACGAGGCATCACAACAACGTTACACCAGGCAACGCCGGTCAACTGCTGTTTGTGTATGAGAAATCGGTTGGAACCTTTCCTCATGTCAGCACGTTGTAGGTGTCACCACCGGAGCCAAGCTTGCTTGAATACTCTGAAAAGCTAATCATTTGCATATCACAGCATCTTCTTCCTGCCGGTTAAATTTCGGGTCTGTAACATGTCATCTTCGTGGTGTAGCAATTTTAATGGCCAGTAGTGTATTTGTTCATTAATTTGAAGAAATTGTTGGCAGGACAAATGTTTTATTCAAACGAGGTGGTGATTGCAGCAACTAATAGCTACTTTGCAGACTTGGACAATTTCTATTACTCGGAAGCGATCAACAAATTAGAACAGCATTGGACGAAGTGTATAAGCCTAGAAGGAGACTATGTCGAAAAAATAAAAAAGGTTTACCCAAAACACGTAAGTAGTTTTTATTTTTGCACGGACTTTTCAAACGCCCATAGTGAGAACAATGATAACATAAAAAGGAAAATGCAGACACCATCGCTGTACATGGGGGCTGTCCATGCACGTGGGGGCTGACCAACGTGGAAGCGTACAGCGTGAAACATCCCCCTAGAAAAATTAATGAATGACTGTGCTGGTAAACTTCTACGTTATTTGATTTTCAAACAGCTGAGCAAAACTGAACGTACTCAGACATTTCTCTCTTTACGTATTCTGATCAACATTAAACTGACACAATATTTTTAGCGCAGCGCAATCTGACTTTCAATAGTCTCTACAAAAGAATGGCCCTGACTAACAATAACCTATATCTTTCATGAATCATTTATCTCACAAAAATCTTCGTTACTCGAACTACTGCAATACAGCGAGCGTCAATATTGCCAGCTAAATAAAGGATTCTCACTACTGAAGGCACTAACTACTGATAGGCATAGTTATCAAATGAAAGATTTTGATAGAGAACAAACAATGTATTTACCTTAACAGTGTTCAAAAGTTATCATATATATACATATATAAATTCATGATATCCAGTATTACAAATTTACTCTTTCTGATGGACACACGTCCAGATCGTCCGCTCTCAAAATTCTGCCATCTCTCTTCCCACGTCCACCACTCCTGGCGGCTCACCTCCAACTGCGCAACGCTACGCGCTGTTAGCATCCAACTGCCCAACACTACAATAACAGACAATATGAGAACCAAAGCATTTATTATCAAGGGAGAGAGAATAACTTCAGACGCAACGGTCCACCGCGCAGTTACGATTCGGGGAGAAATTGTTGACCACGTGACCGACAAGAGAGAAACTATGGAATCTACCGACATGACGACAGACGATATAATCGTAACGGCAGACCTGAATTTAGCCGGCCGGTGTGGCCGTGCGGTTCTAGGCGCTTCAGTCTGGAACCGTGTGACCGCTATGGTCGCAGGTTCGAATCCTGCCTCGGGCATGGATGTGTGTGATGTCCTTAGGTTAGTTAGGTTTAAGTAGTTCTAAGTTCTAGGGGACTGTAGACCATAGATGTTAAGTCCCATAGTGTTCAGAGCCATTTGAACCATTTCTGAACCAGACCTGAATTTCATCAGAACTGGCGGGATTCAAACAGGGCAGGGCCCTCGTGACAAGGTGAATTTATGGAAGTTAGGTATCCTAATCCCAATAACGACGCGCGCCAACAAAGAGAGAGTAGGCAATGACTCACACCGCTGGCAGCCACAAAACATACTTATGAAACTGACGACGTAGCTGCCGTGGCTAGTAATTACATAGAAATACAATACATTAGGGACATCTTACTCCAGGAACATGACGTAAAACATAACAACATTGCATCAGTAAGTGTGTGTATGTGATATCTTTGTTACCGTAATTATGAAAATTTTTTTTCAAATCTGTATTGGCCACTGCCCAAAACAATTTGTAAATTTTTTTGTGGGGAGCATGGGGGCTATGTAAGTAGGCTGTTTAGGTTTTTATGTTGGTAACACCACGTAGCACTCTGTATAAAAATAACTGGCTGTGTTGTGTGCAGTCTGTGGCTGGTTGGCCTTGTTGGAATATTCGCTATTGTATTGTTGGGCAGTTGGATGTGAATAGCGCGTAGCGTTGCGCGGTTGGAGGTGAGCCGCCAGCAGTGGTGGATGTGGGAAGAGAGATGGCAGAATTTTGAGAGCGGACGATTTGGACGTGTGTCCATCAGAAAGAGTAAATTTGTAATACTGGATATCACGAATTGATATATATATATATATATATATATATATATATATATATATATATATACGATGACTTTTGAACACTATTAAGGTAAATACATTGTTTGTTCTCTATCAACTATGCCTATCAGTAGTTAGTGCCTTCAGTAGTTAGAATCCTTTATTTAGCTGGCAATATTGGCGCTCGCTGTATTGCAGTAGTTCGGTAGTTCGAGTAACGAAGATTTTTGTGAGGTAAGTGATTGATGAAAGGTATAGGTTATTGTTAGTTGGTTGGTTTGGGGAAGGAGACCAGACAGCGAGGTCATCGGTCTCATCGGATGAGGGAAGGACGTGGAAGGAAGTCGGCCGTGCCCTTTTGAAAGGAACCATCCCGGCATTTGCCTGGAGCGATTTAGGGAAATCACGGAAAACCTAAATCAGGATGGCCGGACGCGGGATTGAACCGTCGTCCTCCCGAGTGCGAGTCCAGTGTCTAACCACTGCGCCACCTCGCTCGGTATTGTTAGTCAGGGCCATTCCTTTGTAGAGATTATTGAAAGTCAGATTGCGTTGCGCTAAAAATATTGTGTGTCAGTTTAGTGTTGATCAGAATAAGTAAAGAGAGAAATGTCTGAGTACGTTCAGTTTTGCTCAGCTGTTTGAAAATCAAATAACGTAGAGGTTTACCAGCACAGTCATTCATTAATTTTTCTAAGGGGAGTTTTCAAGTGGGTCATCATAGCGGCCAGCGCAGTGTTTCACGGAGGACTACTCGCGTCTTGCGCCGACAGACCGAGGTCATGGTCAGGCGGGCGGGGTGGCACTGGGTGCAGCTGCCGGTGAAAGCGGCTGCGGCTGCGGCTGCGGCTGCTGTGGCCTCGGCAAGGTCGGCTCTACAGCACCAGTGGCCACCTGCAGCGCCACACTCGGGATGAGGTGCGCACCGGTTACACGCCCGGCGAGTGGCTCGATGGCGAACAGCTGTACTGTCACAGTCGGTAGCAGTACGAGATGTAAAGAAACTGGTTCTCTACTTCTAAAAAAAAGACCTTTTAAATAATAAAACATGACCTATACAAGGAATCTGATTACCCCCGTTAGTCATGGACGAAAAAGAAAAAAAAATTGCATAGTCTTTGTCAGAACGTGCAGAATCTGATGTGAGGCCAATAAGACGCCAATTTTAATCTAAATATGGTATGCCAATGTTTACGTAATAAAAAAAATAAATTAGGTAATTCAGTACAATTATTACATAGATGCGATAAATCACTTTGACGGGGGCCAAGTGAACGATTAAAGTCAATATAATTCCAGTAAACCTGCAAAAGTAAAAAAAAAAAAATATTGTAGGGGCCTACATAGACATCGCGCATCTGCTAGATGCCCACGAAATACGTAATTTTGTTTTGAAGCTGACAGCCAATGAGAAAATAGGTGCAGTTTTCAAGCGGAAATGGCGGAGAGCATTAGCTGGTAATATACGTAATTTTTATGGTAGCTAATTTTACTACACAAAAAATAAAATATGTACTCCCTCCAAAAGAAGTTACAAACAAACATTGAAATAAAATTATAATGAGCAGCAAAATGTCTCAGAAGAATTTTGAAAGAAAATTATTAATTTAACTTTAATTTGGCGTGTTTTTAACACTGTCAACAAGACGAAATAATGGAAAGAATATTTATTGGAATTAAACAAAATTGAGATATTGTGACACTATTTTTAAAATAGATAATTTAACTGCAATTGTCTTTAATTTTGAAATGAGAGAGAGAGAGAGAGAGAGAGTAATAATTTTCTTTTAATGTCTTAACTGTTGCTGCAGGCAGTGCGATGACGTCAGCGGTGGTCCGCGCGGACAATGTGTGAAGTAAATCCTGGTTCGTGGCGTGAAGATAATAATATAAAATATTAAACAGTAGCAAAATGAATGAACAAACAATGTGACGTATTAACAAATAAAGAATAGTTGAAATAAATGATACATACGTACTATGACAACGTAATGCACAAAAGAAAAAAAAATATTATCGACGTAAGGGCAAAGCAATGTCTTTACAGACGGGCTTTTAATAACTAGTATCGGCCAGTTTCGGCTGAAAAAACGCGGAATTTGTTTTGGGACCTCGAAGAATATTCCCGCTTCAGCTCCTGTAGTTTAAGTTCCACCAGGTGGAGGCGCTATGCATGACGTTCAAAATGGCGTCTGTAGCCGAAATGCGTTCCAAGCAGGGAGCTGTCATAGGGTTTCTTTTGGCGAGAAACGCAGCTATTCATAGACGCGTGCAGAATGTCTGCGGGGATCTGGAGGTAAACAAAAGCACGGTGAGTTGTTGGACGAGGTGCAACAAGGTCACGCAAATCTGTCCGACATCCCCGTGTCGGCCGGCCGCAAACAGCTGTGACGCCTGCAATTTTGCAACGTGCGGACACTCTCACACGAGTTGATCGACGGATCACAATCAAACACCTCGCTGCTCAGCTGGACACCTCTGTTGGTACTGCTGACTCACTCGTCCACCAGTTGGGGTACTCAAACGTTTGCTCCCGTTGAGTTCCTCGCCACCTAACAATATACGATAAAGAGAAATGGAGGACCAACACCGTTACTCACATGCGTCTTCTAACCTGACTGCGTGCTTATGGAATGTCGCCTCAGTTGTGCGACTGGATTCGTGATATCCTTTCATAAAGCTCACAGTTCGTAGTAACAGACGGAAAGTTATCGAGTACAACAGAAGTAATATCCGGCGTTCCCCAAGAAAGTGTTATAGGCCCTCTATTGTTCCTGATCTATATTAACGACATAGGAGACAATCTGAGTAGTCGTCTTAGATTGTTTGCAGATGATGCTGTCGTTTACCGACTTGTGAAGTCATAAGATGATCAAAACGACTTGAAAAATGATGTAGATAAGATATTTGTATGGTGCGAAATGTGGCAATTGACCCTGAATGAGGAAAAGTGTGAAGTTATGCACATGAGTACTAAAAGAAATCGGCTAATTTTCGATTACGCGATAAGTCACACAAATCTGAAGGCTATAAATTCGTGTTTTAATGTTTTTGAGAAGTCAACCCCTACGGGGGATGAAATAGGGTCATATTGATTAACTGATTCATTAGTCAGTGAATCAGCTCAAATCCCTAAGGATAGAAACTTGAAGATTGGAGAGCATATGGATCTTACACTGTAGGCATCGTTTAAGAAGGGATTGTCCGAAATTCCACTCCTAAGGGGGGGGAAATAGGCGATGAAAGGCTTTTTGAAAGTATATCACTACTAAGAGACTTTTTGAAGCCTGAATTACGAAAACTGGTATTTAGTTTCTCAGTCAGAAAAAAATACGTGTTTCAGCATTTTTGAAAATTCAACCACTAAAGATGTAAAATAAGGGGGGGAATTTTTTTTAAAGTAAATAATTACTAAAGCTCTACTAAACGATTTTTAAAGCTACATGTATGACAACTGGTATTTGACTTCTCGGTTAGAAATAAAAAAACTGCGTGTTTCAGTGTTTCGGGAAATTAAACAACTAAGAGAGTGCAATGGGGGATTAAATTTTTTAAGAAAATATTTCGTTACATTAAAAAAATTTTAAAAGCTAAGTTTATGGAAATCGGTACTTTACTTCTCGGTTAGATATAGATAAATATTTGTTAAGGGATGAAAGTTGCCTTGCGAAATGTGGCAAGAACGCAGAAGGCATGATTAACAAAAACTTTGGAATTCAGCTACAAGAATCTCCTTTTGGTCAGAAGTACAACCGCAAAATACCACGCTTATATGGCCTTAATTAGCATAAGAAGCTTAGGAGGTGTTGCAATTTGTGAACAACATAAAAATTCGATTAAATAAAAACAAAGAAACATCTCTGCAGACCATACAGTCCAAGCGAGCGAAGCAGCGAACGCTAGCTAGTATTTCATATAATTATTGATCAAATTTAAAAATTTAAAATGTTATCGCAATCTGCTGATTGTGACGTATATTCTTACGTTAAAGGTTTAACACATTTAAGTATTAAATGCAGAAACCGTGTATATGTCTTTCAGTCAGTGTAACTCATGGCGCGCAAATTACATTGACTATATTCATCCTGTATTTGAGAATAACAGCACTTAGCGACTTCCAGCAAACTTTACACGTAACTGCAGAAATTTTAGAAACTTTTTATAACTGACACTGCCAACAAAACAAAGAAAGGAAAACAAAATTATCGGCTACTACATTTTTTATGTTCATGCAGTAAAACTTAAGCATTAGGCTTCGCATTTTAATTTATTCCTTGTTTGCTATTAACTCTATTCGCAACGCTTTTTGCAGATAGTATCCAAATATATCACTGAATCTGCCTAGAAAATTATGTTTTTATACGACGCATAGTTCAGGAGATATGACATCACAAGCATTGAGATGCGTGAAGAACACAGGTACACAATAATACTCACATTCTCCACAGGTGACATGGTGCTTCCGATTGCTACCACAGGCCCCCTGACAGACGAGGTGAACATCCCGCGTACTGTAACAGCGCCCCTACCTGTTTGCGTCCGAGGCAAGCTGCGTGTTTCATTAGTGCAACTTACCCAGACTACACTTACTCAGTCAATAATCCGAACCTAATAAAACCAACATAACTAGTGCTTTGCGTCTTCAGTCATAAATGCTGCACAAGCTTAACGTAAAAATTTTAACACATTAAGTCATTTCTAAAGTCACCCGACGTTTGGAGCTGTTTTACACATGGGAACTCGCTTCTTTAAAGTCTTGTAATAGGAGCCGCAGACGTTTGAAAGAAGGTTTAACACTTCTACTTAATTATTATCTACTCGTCGGTAAGGTAATCCTCAAAACTTCGAAGACAGATGAACTGACTTATCAAAAGTGCATGTCGTCCGATGTTTTCTAGAATCATAAGTGGAAGGTTAAAACGAAAATTTTCCCCACATAACTGAAATATTCGTAGATTGCCTGGATCTTCATGAACTGTGTGGTTTACAGTGAAGGTGATCGGTTCTAGTTTTTAAACATTCATTCTTATGATCAAATTTAAAAATTTAAAATGTTATCGCAATCTGCTGATTGTGACGTATATTCTTACGTTAAAGGTTTAACACATTCAAGTATTAAATGCAGAAACCGTGTATATGTCTTTCAGTCAGTGCAACTCGTAACAGCTGATCAAATCCGTAATGACACATTGCAAAGAGGCCGAGTTGTGCAGTATGTCATCGTAAAACAACTGACTGGTTCACAAATCAAGAAACATACTTTTTCATAACTTTAAATCTTAGTGAAATAATATTCATGTAACTAACACAGGGCACACTTCGAGATATCAGCTCAAACTGCCCGTCCCAGCAGCCTCGCTGCATCCCTATTTATATATTCTAAATAATGGATGGTCACTTCGACGATTATTACTTAATAATGACAACATATTTTTAATCGTATTTACAATTAAAAGTTCCAAAGCTAAGATGTTCTGATTACACAGAATAATACGTCTAAAATTACAGAATTGAATAATACGTGAAATTTATAAAGTAAAAATGTTTTTAAATGTGAAAATTCCATCTAAATATGAGTACAATAACGAACTTCATAAAATTAATTAATACACGCTAATTACACAACGACTCACATTCCTAACAATAATTGAAACTAACAGGGTAAAACGAAAGAGGTTTTGACTGACAGAATTTGTAACAGATGCCTAGAATTTTATAATTAGACGTATATCTGGTTACAACAATACGAGTTTAATTAATAAAGTCATTAAGACAGAATGTTCTTTACAGCTTTCATCTTAAATTTACGTTTTACGATATGTGCCTTCATTTGCAAGCGACAGCATAACTTCTTGAATGAGTAAACTACATTTGTAAAAGTCCAATTATTTGAATAATTACAGTTGGTGATTAATACCGTATATTTTATTCCTACCATTTTCACTAATTCAAGCCTTTCCCATTACTACAATGAATGCCACAGTTTGTTAAAATACATCGTCGTTGTTTTATTTTGTAATAGTGTCTGCTAATTAGTCTCCAATTTAGTGTCATTTTTATGAAATTCACGAATCACTACAATGCCAATCATTTTAAAGTGAGGTATTGTACTACACGATGTCAGGGAATCGAAGTTTTCATTAAGTCTTTGTATATTAGGTATATTACAAAGGATAGGCGGACATCGTAAAACGTAACGACGCTGTTGCCAGGCGTGAGTGGTGAAACAGAACTTTTCATCCTCGAAAAAGATAAATACTCTCTGTGACTCTAGAATGTGAAGCAAGAAGCTCAAACGCATCGAACTAGTACTGCGAGAAACAGGTGCTGGAAGACGCATTTTCTACTGCGGTAAGAATTATTACTGAAAATATGAATGTATTAGTCTGTACAAAGAACAGCGCCATATCTCAAAAGGGAAATGGGTAAATGCGGCTACCTCTTCGTATCTTCAAAGGTCTTATATAATAATGATTTAACGAAGAAATCTGAGTGGCCGTGAGTTGCAAAGAAGCTATTGAGTGCAGTTTATATTGCTAAGCAATGTGAGGTTTGTTAACACACGTCTCTTACCGCCAACGTATTGTACAATGTCATTACTATCAAAGGCTTGGAGGGTAAAATGTAACGTGGTCGTCTTACTAACAAAAAATGACTGCAGTAGTGATTAGATAATGAGATTTAGCTGAACTCTTTGGCTCCCAATTTCTTTTCCCTCCTCGGGAAACTTCCGTGAAAGGGTACAAAGAACACGAGGAATATAGAGTGATTTAATATGCCATCGTCATCGCTAAAACGGGGCTTCATTATATATTACGTAAAGCCTTCCCAGACGCCACACCAATTAAGGATGCCTCTCATACAATATACAGTTACCCGACCACTTAAGCTATTTTTGCTGCCAGTAAAAACTCTGGAATTCAAAGGAAAACATTTCCAGTGGCACTACGTGGAACCAGAAGCCACCGGCTTGGCAAGAACCTGACCTTCATCCAGATACCGGAGATTCCGCACCCAGAGACAAAGGCACGCCAGACATTCCGTCTATGGAACCCGCCTACAGAGTGCGTGCACGAAAAAGGATGCAATGGCGCAGGTTGATACAATTAATGGCGGTCCAAAAATGGGAAACAAAACGTATTCTTATCGAAGATAGACTTTGTGTCCCTTTTAATTCATGCCTGCTAAGTTCCGAGGACAGGAAAGAGGTGTTTGCAACTTCATATGAACATGTACAATGTACTGCATTATGTGGACAACCCCAACGATTACAGATGCCTAAAATAAGTTTTTCGGTTTTTTATGTGCAAGGGAGTGTTCTAATAGGTTCATATCAATTGATTTTCGTGGTCGTGACATAATTATGAGCTATATTAAAAAAACTAAAAACCCGCCTCGATTGCGAAAAAAGCACCTAGTGTTAGAGTGTTAACCCAGGTTTCGGCGTAGATAACTACACCTTCTTCAGAACAACAATAAAACACACAAGTGCCTAAGAAGAGCTTTGTCAATGATTAAAAGAACAGCATAGCTATAGATTTATAAACGAAAAAGAAAAGGAAAACACAAACAGTACATATGTACAAAGTCAAAACCACTACTTATATTAATGGTGTACGCTCCACCTCACACCGGCCTATGTTCGATGGGTCATGACCCGCCATTGAGTTTATGTCGAGTCATGGCCCATCGAACATAGGCCGGTGTGAGGTAGGGGGTACACCATTAAGTTAAGTAGTGGTTTTGACTTTGTACATATGTACTGTTTGTGTTTTCCTTTTCTTTTTCGTTTATAAATGCATAGCTATGGTGTTCTTTTAATCATTGACAAAGCTCTTCTTAGATACTTGCGGGTTTTATTCTTGTTCTGAAGAAGGTGTAGTTATCTACGCCGAAACCTGGGTTAACGCTTTAACACTAGGTGCTTTTTTCGCAATCGAGGCGGGTTTTTAGTTTTTTAATATATTAACCAACGATTGCTGACGCGCTATGATGTTGAAGGTTCTTAAATATGAGTTAATTATCATACTGCTCAAGCCGCCGTAGCACGATTCTCTTCTTGTGACACGGACAGTTATACTATTGGAATGTGTCATTGCCGTCGGGAAAGACATCAAGCATGAAGTAATGCAGGTCGTATATCATAATGTTCACAGTGAAACTTCTGGCAGGCATAAACTGTGTGCCGGACCGGCATTCGAAACTGGGGCCTTTGCCGTTCGCGGGTAAGTGTACTAACCACTGCGCTACCCAAGCACCATTCACGACTAGAACTTCTGTAAGGGTGCGTCGTGAGTCTTACTTGGATAGCTAGTTAGTGCAGCATTTGTCTGCGAAAGGCAAAGTATCGGTTCGGCACACAGTGTTAATCAAGAAGTTTCGTATCGGCGCACGCTCCGCCGCATAGCGATGAAATCTTTCTGGAATTTTTCTCATTGTACACGTTTGCCACGGTGCCTGTGACTACGACTAAAAAAAATCAACTATAAACGGTACGACAATGGTAAATGGAGTGCAACCAGCTGTTCTCAAAACTGTTAAAATTACAATAAAATAGACTGACAATAACAACTCGTTTCATCATTCAGATAACGTCTATAACTGCTTTTTAATAATTAATGGTACATGTTCTACAAAACTGTGCGTAATTATTTAGACACGTATAATTATCTTAATACGAGCACTTGTATTTTATTACAAGACTTTTCATAATTTTTTTTCAGTGTTGAATAGTGGTATGAGGTGTGAAAGGTCTCTCTCTCTCTCTCTCTCTCTCTATATATATATATATATATATATATCACAGTTTTAATGATTTTAGGACATGACAATTGCTGACGTGTGCATAACTTTTCAGTTTTCTATAATTCATTATAAAAGCTTAAGAAAATTTTTAAAAAAATTTTTAGAGGTTTACAATTTCAGTTATTTGTGCCCTTGCCTATGCTTTTAAAACATGAGTTTTGAATGATTCAGACTAAGCTGTTATCCGCCCCGTTTCGCCTATGTTTCCCTCCTCCCCCTTTCACCTCCTTCCTCGTTTCCATAATCCTCTTTTCCATAAATCATGTGTAATAGCAGAGGACGATATTTTAATTTCAGTCTTTTTTACCGTATGATGATAAGATGTTAATTCACGGAAACATCTTAGATGGCTTGAAGGTGTTCCATGTGCCTACCTGTAAAAAGCTTTGTGATGGATTTTGTCATATATGAAGACTGTAGCTGTTTGCCGAAACAAGTAATGTGATGTTTCATGTACAAACATCAAAAAAAAGTTTTGTACCACCTTGGTTCCGAGAGTTCCGGAACCTGTACAGAAAATTGGAATAGAGATCAACATAATCATCATTTCCGCCCTTTTTATTGCTCATGAAATCCACACATTGTGTGTTCTACCACCATTCAGTGAGACCTTCAGAGGTGATCGTCCAGATTGCTGTACACACCGGTACCTCTAATACCCAGCAGCATGCCTTTTGCATTGATGCATGCCTGTATTCGTCGTGGCATATTGTCCACAAGTTCATCAAGGCACTGTTGGTCCAGATTATCCCACTACTCAACGGCGATTCGGTGTAGATCCCTCAGAGTGGTTGGTGGGTCACATCGTCCATAAAGAGCCCTTTTCAATCTATCCCAGGCATGTTCGATAGGGTTCACGTCTGGAGAACATGCTGGCCACTCCAGCCGAGTGATGTCATTATCCTGAAGGAAGTCATTCACGAGATGTGCACGATGAGGGCGCGTATCTCGTCCATGAAGACGAATGCCTCCCAATATACTGGTTGCACTATTGGCCGGTGGATAGCATTCATGTATCGTACAGCCGTTACGGCGCCTTCCATGACAACCAGCGGCGAGCGTCGGCCCCACATAATGCCACCCCAAAACAGCAGGGAACTTTCACCTTGCTGCACTCGCTGGACAGTGTGTCTAAGGCGTTCAGCCTGACCGGGTTGCCTCCAAACACGTCTCTGACAATTGTCTGGTTGAAGGAATATACGACAGTCATCGATGGAGAGAACGTGCTGGCAGTCCTGAGCGGTCCATTCGGCATGTTGTTGGGCCCATCTGTACCGCGCTGCATGGTGTCGTGGTTGCAAAGATGGACCTCGCCATGGACATCGGGAGTGAAGTTGCGCATCATGCAGCCTATAGTGCACAGTTTGAGTCGTAACGCCCGCATCTCGTAGTCGTGCGGTAGCGTTCTCGCTTCCCACGCCCGGGTTCCCGGGTTCGATTCCCGGCGGGGTTCCCGGCGGGGTCAGGGATTTTCACCTGCCTCGAGATGACTGGGTGTTTGTGTTGTCCTCATCATTTCATCATCATCCAGGAAAGTGGCGAAATTGGTCTGAGCAAAGATTGGGTAATTGTACGGGCGCTGATAACCACGCAGTTGAGCGCCCCACAAACCAAACATCATCATCATCATCATCCCGGCGGGGTCAGGGATTTTCTCTGCCTCGTGATGGCTGGGTGTTGTGTGCTGTCCTTAGGTTAGTTAGGTTTAAGTAGTTCTAAGTTCTAGGGGACTTATGACCACAGAAGTTGAGTCCCATAGTGCTCAGAGCCATTTGAACCATTTGAGTCGTAACACGATGTCCTGTAGCTGCACGAAAAGTATTATTCAACATGGTGGCGTTGCTCTCAGGGTTCCTCTGCAGTAGTAGCCCTTGGGCGGCCTGAGCGAGGCATGTCATAGGCAGTTCCTGTCTCTCTGTATCTCCTCCATGTCCGAACAACATCGCTTTGGTTCACTCCGAGACGCCTGGACACTTCCCTTGTTGAGCGCCCTTCCTGGCACAAAGTAACAATGCGGTAGCGATCGAACCGCCGTATTGCCCGTCTATTCATGGTTGGACTACAGACAACTCGAGCCGTATACATCCTTCCTGGTGGAATGACTGGAACTGATCGGCTTCGGACCCACTCCGTCTAATAGGCGCTGCTCATGCATGGTTGTTTACATCTCTGGCCGGGTTTAGTGACATCTCTGAACAGTCAAAGGGACTGTGCCTATGATACAGTATCCATAGTCAACGTCTATTTTGAGGATCTCTGGGAACAGGGGTGATGCAAAACTTTTTTTGATGTGTGTGTATATGTGATCTTTGGCGCCATATATTACTACACAAATGTTTAAAATAGTGGCGTACTTCCAACTGAGAACACGTCAATTTCCAATGAGTAGTGAAGCTTAATTTTACCAGCCGAGATGGTTTCCATTGAGAGAATAGCCCACTTCGTTTTTAAATTAATTTCAACATTTCCATTAAAATTAATCCAGCCATTATATTTATACAAAACTATATCCTTGTTACTTCGTCTTTAATTTTCTCTTTTACTTGCGTTCACATTTGTATTAGTTGTGATTCGTTCCGAACGTATTTGCTCATTTTCAAACTATTACCTGAGCCGTTCTCATGCGATTATTGAAATAATATCGTAGTAAAAAATTTATACATTTCGATCTGTTCTCAACGGCTCACATTAGAACGTTCTGTGTCGTTGATGTTACTATCTACTATACAGTGAGTCCCCTGAATCGCACCTCGACTACCTGGTAACTCACCCGACCTCAGCCCCACAGAAAATATCTGGGACTATTTGGAACAGCGGCTAAAACGTAGGAATCATTCTAGCAGTTTGTTAGGCGTACGGGATGTAATCATTAATGCATAGCTTCTATTGGATATGGCGTACATGAAAAAACTTGTGAACTTTCTTCCGCACCGAATTGGGACAGTTATGAAAGATAGGTGCGGTTGTTACAAGGCATTAATGCGATGTGTTCTGTGGGCGACTATTTTATTTGTGCGGTGTGCTTAGTAGTAACAGCGAGAGTGACATAAGCAGTAACAGTAGTACTGTATTTGCTGTCTTTGTAGCCTTAGCGTCGCCATTATTTAAACTAATGTTGATGCAGAAAAGGAGTCGCAGTGGGAAAATACGCGTTACCGTGGAACACGAGGTCAGCCGGTTCCAGTTCGACTGCCCACACATGCACATCCCCGGCAAGTGACCAGACTATTACGGAATAACTAAGACTGTAACCGGATGCGTTGAAACGAAACATTGAATTGCGGAACAATTAATAACATTTTATTACGTCCGTGGAATACGACATTTCTTTCAATTCACAAGTGACGAAACAGGAGAGTTTGGTGTCAAGCCCCGAGCTGCTGCAAGGTGGAAAACCTTCAGAACATTTCTTACGTATTGGACGCTTATGCAGGAACCTTTATCAAGTTATTGCTCTTTTTGTGAAAGAAGTTGTTCACCACAAAATGTTGGAGCAAATGATTTCCGCCTCTCTTCTGTAGAGACTCATTACAATACCAATATAACAAATTTGTGCTGCTGTGTTACCTGTCCTTTAGCAGAGAGAAATTTTATAAATAAATTGCTTCAATTTTATTCACAGAGGCGGAGTATCTGATTGAGTTGAGACTGGAGTGCTAAGCAATTTCAATACACTGTCTATGTCGCACAGTCTGACGTAATAATGCATCGTCAGCGATATATACATATAGTCAGTTGCATGGAAATCATCTAGTAATCGTACTGTACGCGTACGAAGAACATGCAGAAGCTCAACGTATATGTATATATATATATATATATATATATATATATATATATATATATATATATATATATATATATATATATATATATATATATATATTAGATTTGCCTTTTGAAATGCCTGTAGATCGTTATGAGCAACGTGATGGGCCTTTAGTGACGCTCCACACTGTATTTCTTCGGCATGGCAAGTGCCTTATAGCGCAGAAGGCAACCTAATTTTCTCAGCAAACAAGAATTATTCATTACAACAGGCTGAGAGTGACAACGGGCTCCTTCGTAACTTATATACGTTTATAACTTGATCATGTGAAGTATCGGTGTGTGCATGGAACACCACAGGAACATTTTGGAACTAAGTGCTGTCACTCTTCAGGCCTACGGTATAATTGCAACTGTTTGAGTTTAACATAACAAGCTGGGAACGAAGTGAAATGATCTGTTAGATCCAGTGGACATACACTACTGGCCATTAAAATTGCTACACCACGAAGATGACGTGCTACAGACGCGAAATTTAACCGACATGAAGAAGATGCTGTGATATGCAAGTGATTAGCTTTACAGAGCATTCACACAAGGTTGGCGCCGTTGGCGACACCTACAACGAGCTGACATGAGGAAACTTTCCAACCGATTTCTCACACACAAACAACAGTTGACCGACATTGCCTGGTGAAACGTTGTTGTGATGCCTCGTGTAAGGAGGAAAAATGTGTATCATTACGTTTCCGACATTGATAAAGGTCGGATTGTAGCCTATCGCAATGGCGGTTTATCGTATCACGACACTGCTGCCCGCGTTGGTCGAGATCCAGTGACTGTGGAATCGGTGGGTTCAGGAGGACGGAACGCCGTGCTGGATCCCAACGGCCTCGTCTCACTAGCAGTCGAGATGACAGGTATCTTATCCGCATGCTGTAACGGATCGTGCAGCCACGTCTCGATCCCTGAGTCAACAGATGGGGACGTTTGCAAGACAACAAACTTCTGCACGAACAGCTCGACGACGTTTGCAGCACCATGGAGTATCAGCTCGGAGACTATGGCTGCGGTTACCCTTGACGCTGCATTACAGACAGGAACGCCTGCGACTATCAGCTCGGAGACTATGGCTGCGGTTACCCTTGACGCTGCATCACAGACAGGAACGCCTGCCATTGTGTACTCAATGACGAACCTGGGTGCACGAATGGTAAAACATCATTTTTTCGGATGAATCTAGGTTCTGTTTACAGCATCATGATGGTCGCATCCGTGTTTGGCGACATCGCGGTGAACGCACATTGGAAGCGTGTATTCGTCATCGCCATACTGGCGTATCACCAGGCGTGATGGTATGGGATGCCACTGGTTACACGTCTCGGTCACCTCTTGTTCGCATTGACGGCACTTTGAACAGTGGACGTTACATTTCAGATGTGTTACGACCTGTGCCTTTACTCTGTATTCGATCCCTGCGAAACCCTACATTTCAGCAGGTTAATGCACGACCGCATGTTGCAGGTTCTGTATGGGCCTTTCTGGATACAGAAAATGTTCGACTGCTGCCCTTGCCAGCACATTTTCCAGATCTCTCACCAATTGAAAACGTGTGATCAATGGTGGCCGAGCAACTGGCTCGTCACAATACGCCAGTCACTACTCTTGATGAAATGTGGTATCGTGTTGAAACTGCATGGGCAGCTGTACCTGTACACGCCATCCAAGCTCTGTTTGACTCAATGCCCAGGCGTATCAAGGCCGTTATTACGGCCAGAGGTGGTTGTTCTGGATACTGATTTCTCATTATGTATGCACCAAAATTGCTTGAAAATGTGATCACATCTCAGTTCTAGTATAATATATTTGTCCAATGAATGCCGTTTATTATCTGCGTTTCTTCTTGGTGCAGCAATTTTAATGGCCAGTATTGTAAATATATAATGTGTATCAAAAATAACTTTACTACTCTGAAAGCTCATATTGATTAATGCATTTAATCTTCAGGCGTGGATTTCATTTCATCTTACGGGAAGATACATCTTCACTTACCTGGAAAGCGGACATTAAGGAAGCCCCGCCCGTCGGATAGGTAGTGTAGTACTGCGGCATCTTGCATATACTGTACGCTGCGTTTTTGGTTATCATTTTCAATCTGGGGAATTAAAACTTTTCTAGCATATCTAAGTACACTATCCGTTGATAGTTTTCTCTTGGAAAAAGAAATATTCGTAAACTTTGCATTTGCTCAATGCACAAAACACATTCAGTTTTAGGCTATCACGTTCATGTTACAGGGACTTTCGTGGGCTTTCATTGCCCCAAATGCTGCAGTTGTGTTTAATAACTGTACCACTTACGTGAGAAGCCGACTCGTCACTAAAGATAACCTTTCCTTTGAAACCTTCATCTTCATCCTACCGATGTAACATTTCCATAAAAAAATTCGTTCCTGATAAATCCTAAATATCTAGCGTATCGTCCCTAGCTCCATCAGGCTGCATACAATGGTATATGGAGTGGGTATATAGAGTAGTGCAACGCTGGACAATTGTAGCGAAATCTAGAATGATCTGTAGAAAATAGACGGTCGTAGTCATTAAAAATCTGTTATTATGCGAACAGAGTTCAATATACTTTGCAAAAAGATCGGTAAGATAAAGTCAGAGGGTTTTGAGCCGACAGGTGGCTTACTATTTTGAGCTGGAACCGGAAATGTTCAAAAAAGAAAGAAGGAATGTCACCAGCCCAAAATTAACGACATCGTGCATCTATAACAAGATTGATGGGCGAAGTACGCAAAAACTACCACCGTCATATGTTAGCGAGAGATCACGCCGAGAATCCTAGAAAATTCTGGTCCTGCGTAAAATCACTAAGCGGGACGAGAGTTTTCTGTTTAGTCACTCGTTGACAAGTCTGGTGTGGCAATAAAAGGCAGCAAAAGGAAAGCCGACATTTTAGATTTTGCGTTAAAAATCATTCACAAAAAACCGTACTGAGGGCATAGAAATAAGCATCCCTGGCACTGAGAAGCAACTAAAGAAGTGGAGAACAAATACAGTCACTAGCCCATATGGAATCCCAATTTGGTTTTACAGTGAGTATTCGGCATTAGCCCTAAACTGAGGCTGCATTTATCGTGAATCCCTCGCGCAGGAGAATGTCCCTAGCGGCTGTAGAAAACCTCATTTAACTCTCGTGGGGTAATATGAGAGAAAGAAGACTGCGGTCTACCTTGATTTATGAAGGACACATGGCGTTATTTAGGCTGATTTAGGTTGATCTGCCCAATATAGTGTAGGGTCCAGAGAGCAGAAATGACGCAACACGACATGGCATGGACTCGACAGATGTCTGAAGTAATGCTGGAGGGAACTCCCACCTGCCACCATGAATGCTGCAAGGTTGTCCGTAAGTCCGTAAGAATACCGGGGGGAGGGAGGGGGGAGGATGGATGTCTCTTCTGGACAGCACGTCGCAAGGCATCACGGATATACTCAATAATGTTCATGTCTGGGGAGTTTGGTGGCCAGCGGAAGTGTTTAAACTGAGAAGAAGTGTTCCTGGAGCCACTCTGTAGCAATTCTGGGGCGTGGGGTGTCGCATTGTCCTGCTGGAATTTCCCAAGCCAGTCGGAATGCACAACGGACATGAATGGATGCAGGTAATCAGAGAGAATGCTTATGTACGCATCACCAGTCAGAGTCGTATCTAGACTCTCAGGGGCCCCATATCACTCCAACTGCACTCACCCCACACCATTTCAGAGCCTCCACCAGCTTGAGCAGTCCCCTGCTGACATGCAGGGTCCATGGATTCATGAGGTTGTCTTCATGCCTGCACACTCCCATCCGCTCAATACAATTGGAAACGAGATTCGTCCGACCAGGCAGCATGTTTCCAGACATCAACTTTCCAGTGTTGGTGTTGACGGGCCCAAGCGAGGCGTAAAGCTTTGTGTCGTGCAGCCATCAAGGGTACACGAGTGGGCCTTCGGCTCCGAAAATCCCTAACTATGATGTTTCGTTGAACGGTTCGCATGCTAACAAGGCCTAGCATTGAATTCTGCAACAATTTGCGGAAAGGTTGCACTTCTGTCACGTAGAACGATTCCCTTCAGCCGTCGTTGCTCCCGTTCTTGCATGATCTTTTTCCGGCGCAGCGATGTCAGAGATCTGATGTTTTACCGGATTCCTCATATACACAGTACACTCGTGAAATGGTCTTACGGGTAAATCTCCACTTCATCGCTACCTCGGAGATGCTGTGTCCCATGGCTCGTGCACCGACTATAACAGTGCGTTCAAATTCACTTAAATCTTGATAACCTGCCATTATAGCAGCAGTGAGCGATCTAACAACTGCGCCAGACACTTGTTGTCTTATATAGGCGTTGCCGACCGCAGCGCTGTATTCTGCCTGTGTACATATCTCTGAATACGCACGATTACACCAGTTTCTTTGGCGCTTAAGTTTATATCTTTCACTACTACTGCCGCCATCTGCCTGTGTGTGGTTATTGCACGCTGACTTCGAATAGGGGCGATGCTGACATTAATGTCAGTGTACCGTATATGTCCAAGCGTAACTTTTCAAAGCGACGTGAAATGCAACTATCGTGTAAAGTCTGTCGTAATAACGGAGAATGGTGGACCTCAGTTTGTTGGGAGTGTTCTACGAAAGCCGAAGTCATCTTTAAAGGAGATAGCATATAGAACACTTGTGCGATCCATATAGGTGTAGAAGTAATTGTGACACGCGAAGTACCCTCGGCTAAACACATTTAAGTGCTTACTTATTGTATATGTGGCGTAGTATATATGTATAAGTGGAAACAAGGCGGCTTTGAGCTTATCTGGCGGATGGTGGGGGATGCTAGTATTTCGTGGTGCACAACCGAAATGGCTCTTAGTAGGTAATAAGACATAACACAGATCAGATAAATTAATTCAATAAATACAATTGCCTGTTTTGGATTCGCGTTGATCCCGGGCATCTCCGATAAGCAATGATCAGTAGTCTACGTGGTTCGGCAAGTAACTGGTCAAAGAGACTGCTTTGTAGGTACCTGTGACGGGCGCGAGTGATTTCTACTATTTGCTAGGTCTGCCTGCCTCTCGTTGCAGAGATGGCGGCTAATGTGCTTACCTGGCGTAGACCCGTAAGGACAGGCGACGTAGCGATACGGCGGCAGACCGCGTCGCCGCGAGCGTGGGCGTCCGCGGCGAGGCACTCGCTGAGCTAAATATAGCAGCGGCGAAAACAAGGTGCGCCCATGAGTCGCGTCCGGCAAGCTGTTTCACCAGGGCGTGTCACAAGTACAGACTTACGACCGCTGATGCAAACCTGTAGCCACGCATTGCACATGGCTCTGTATGAAGCACTACTTGGTGATTGACTCTTCATGCTCGCTGACGAACTCGCTACACCAACACAGTAACTGGATATTGGGACACTCCAGACGTACCTCAGAGGCAACTCAAGTGTTGCGTAAGTGAGAGCTAATGCTTGTTTAGGTCTAATCGGAAACAATATCCTCTGAGCCTTGCGTCATTGAGTTTTGATGTACGGTCGTCGCACAGTTGCAAATTATTATAGGCGCATATTCGTGACGTCAATTTCCAGTGTAATTATGAAACATCTTTTATATAATCCAGAATGAGATTTTCACTCTACAGCGGAGTGTGCGCTGATATGAAACTTCCTGGCAGATTAAAACTATGTGCCAGACCGAGAGTCGAACTCGGGACCTTTGCCTTTCGCGGGCAAGTGCTCTACCAACTGAGCTACCCAAGCACGACTCACGACCCGTCCTCACAGCTTTACTTCTGCCAGTAGAGCACTTGTCCGCGAAAGGCAAAGGTCCCGAGTTCGAGTCTCGGTATGGCACAGAGTTTTAATCTGCCAGGAAGTTTCATATTTTATATAATGTCCGAAAAAACTGAACCACCCCGAAAACATGATCGGATGTCAATGTAACTTCGTACGCAGACACTCCATCAGCAGGCATCTAAACGATTAGAGCTGCAGTTCTCTGTGACAGCTAGAACGGCCGCCAGAGAGCATCACCGTTGTTCGTGTTTAGTATTGTTCCGAGAAGTATATAAGGGGTGTGAACAGCGACAAATGTCGAGTGATCGCTGTGAAGAACACGGAGGGGCCGCGTTCTCGTGTGGGACATCGATATCAGGACCTGCCAAGTGGACACCCCTGTACACTTGGCCGGCTGCTCGAATTGTGCAATATCTATGTTTGCGGGGCATTCGGCTGTGACAGTGGCTCCATGTCGGACTGCAGGGGAACGTGAAGGGAGGCATACTCGTCGGCAAGGTCCCTGTCGATCACATCTGACCACTACAAAGGTAGGATCGTCGTATTGTGCACCGAGCACATCGCAGTCTCTTCATATCTGCTTATGACATCCGATAACAAATAACAGACTCACTGTAACACTGTGTCATCCCGCACCGCTGGGCGAAGAATGGCAGCAGCAGGACCAGGGAATTACCGTCCCGTCGGTAGGCTGCCGTTAACATCGCAACTGAAACGGCTACGTCTAGAATGGTGCCGTGACTGGGAAGCACTGGATGCTGATGAATGCCGTGGCATTGTGCTCAGTGATGAACCGCGGTCCTGCACTACCCTGGATGACCATCGTCGGGGAGTGTGGTGGCGACCCAGGGAGAGGTCCCATTCTTCCAATGCTTTGGAGAGGCACAGCGGTGTTGTTCCTGGCGTCATCGTGTGGGGTTCTATTGGGTACGATTTCACGTCATGGCTGGCAGTAATTAAGGGAACACTGACGGCACATTTGTACGTCACGGGTATCCTGCGTCCTTCTGTAACCTCTCAATCGACAGCATCACTAAGCCATTTTTAAGCAGGATAATGCTCGTCCACTCACAGACATGTGTCTCTGTAAACTAACTGCATGATACTCAGGTAAACCAGTGGCCATATCCCCACATCTGTCCCCGACAGAACATGTGTGTGAGATCAGCGACCACGCCAGATCCGTTCCAGTGCAAGTATCCAACATATCACAACAACCAGGTACAACAGCTGTGGGCCGGTTGCGTCAGGAGATGATACAATGGGACACTGTGCCAACCGAGTCGGTGCGTGCATACAGGCCACAGAGGTTGCAACGTCATACTGATAAATGGACCTATATTGCCAAGTTCTGATTCGAGTTTTTAATGACTGAAATACCGTCAATAGCTCTCTCAAGCCATGAAGTTCCATGTCGTTTCCTCGTCCACCTCTGGGTGCTTCACTTGTTTTGTCAGGAAGGCAGAGCACTTACACACAATGACGTTTTAAGAGAATGAAAATCTCGCTGTGGGACTCAATACGAATGCCGCAAACACCGATCTTGTGATATCCAGCTCGCTCTGTTAATCCTTAGTGCAGTTGATACCGCCGCCAAAGTTGCTGCCGTGTCCCTTAACGTCCGGAATCCATTCGATGCAGTTCCGCACTGTCGCCTAGTGTTGTAGAGCCGTAGATATTCAACGACGAACAAAATATCAAATGGATGACACCGGGAACTCAGTGAGGCTGCTCACAGACCACGCCGTTGTCTATAGGGAGATTGCAACGGCGGAGGACTGCAACGAGATGCAAGAAGAGGATCGGCGCTTCTCTCAGGGGCCAGCCATGGATACCAACGTAAATAAATGTAGCACACAGCACACAAATGTGTAGAAAGATCCATTACTGTCCAGTTACACTATAGCCGACAAATCACTGGAACCGGTAAGAACCGTAAACTATTTAAAACTATCCATCTGGAGCGACCTAAATTGGAACGACCACATAAAACCACTTCTAGGAAAATTAGATTCCGCCCTGCGATTCAATCGAAGAATCCTATGAAAATGTAAATCACGCACGAAAGGAATATGTTACAAAAGGCTCATTTGACCGATACTCTGAGTATTGGTACATAGTGCAAGACCCTTACAACCTAAGATTGACAGAGGGAAAAGAGAAGGCCGAAAGAAGAGTGTTGCATTTTTGTGCAGGTTTTTGAGTAAGCATGAGAGGGTAACGAAAATGCTGGACAACGTCCTGCAGTGAACCCTACAACAGACATGTTTTGCATCACGGAAGGTTTTTTGTTAAAAATTCCGACAGCATATTCTAACGCAACTGTCGTCTAAGTCCATTTAAAAGTCATTGTTACACAGTTTGATGATAGGTAACTGTATTTCATCAGCTAGTCATATAGCTATGCAAATGCGTAATTACATAGTACGAGAAACAGCAATGCTAAAAAACAATTTCAAATTGGATGACGTAATGAGCAAAAAATTTTAATACTCATTCTATTTCCTGAACTTATTTGTGTCGCCAAACCTCTTCTTGTGTAGTGAATGATATAAAGGTTCAGGTTTGCGGAACGTTGGTGTAGATACTTATTCACATGTTCATCACACTTTCTTTAACTTCCATTCCAAGCTTGACAAAACAATGAAATTTATGTATCAGTTTTCTGCACATGTCTAAAAACACTACTCTTTCCAGAATAGACAGATTTCATATTTGTCACTGACCTCAATCAACAAACTCGTGAAACATTCCGATTGCATTTTGACTACAAATTACAGTTTCCAACATAAAAAGTCGTACTCGGTACACCTTCCGTTCATAGCACATAGGCTAACTTACAATTCCATGTCCAAACAAAGACTGTTCCACACAGCCCGAGACAAAGACCAAATTACTTTTGGCGCCTATGACAAACGATATATTACAGCATGAAGTTCTAGATTGTTTCCGAAACACCAACTGATTTAGTTGACATTCATATATTGTTTTCTGCAAGCGTGAGTGAGCAGCTACAAAAGAAACACTCCTTTTGAGACTATTAAAATTTATAAAAATAAAAACAAGTACGTATTATTGTATATGGCTTTGAAACAGAGTTTGCCACATCGCCAAAATACGAGAAATAAACATTTCATATTTTCCTTGATATGACTATTTTTTATGGAAAATTTAGTATGTTTTCGATAAGCTATAACAGCTCTTTATTTAACAGATAATAAAATATTATGAGAAATTTCGCAATCAGAATACTGTAAAGAGCGAAATATATGCCATTTATGGTCAAATAAAAGAAATGGAGTTTATTGGACAATTAAATTATGTTAAAATAAATAATATTTCCATGCAATACACTGATCTCATAGGCTCGCCTCTTATATTTCAGACTTGTTGTTTCACGCAAAACGTAACTCATAAAGAATGGAATCGCAAATTTCATCAAACAGACGTAGTTGCATACTTCACTATTGATCCAAGACCCCCCTAATTCTGGTTGGTTATAATAGGTTCCAACAAGAGTCAATCAACGAATTACTTCCTCGCACATGTTGTCTCTCAAAATTACCGTGACGGAAAAATCAGAGAAATCAGGCGGAATCTTACTGACAGTTGTTCGTGCGCGTCATTCGCTGCGCCATACACTGCCAGGGGGTATGTTCAGTGAAGATGCGGATATAGATGATGACTGCATTCAAAACGTCAACGCACGTGACATTATATCAAAAAAGCACACTGGAATTGATGATTACTCTCTGGAAAAAGTTAGCTTCTCTCTTCCACAATAAAGGTCGTCTTTCGGACGCCCACCTCGAACAATAAAAGCGACTCGCTTTCCAGAATTTTTTGCTAAGAATATCGAAG
Source organism: Schistocerca cancellata (assembly GCF_023864275.1). Lineage (NCBI taxonomy): Eukaryota > Metazoa > Arthropoda > Insecta > Orthoptera > Acrididae > Schistocerca > Schistocerca cancellata. Next base: position 77,856,663 of record NC_064628.1, read on the forward strand.
AAATGACCAACAAGAAGTTGAGAAATATGTGTGACAAGAGGCCTGCAGAAACAAGTAGCTTACAGGTCTGCGGAATGAAATTCCTCTCTGTGCAGCACCATGTTTTTCAATAAGAGAAATATTTGGAGTATAAGTTTCGATCGGTCGCCAATTGTAAATCACTGTGAAAATCCGATGACGTTTCGCACAGATGTGTTGGGTAGTGTCTCTAGTACGCTCTTCGATCGCGGCATATCGCTCTTTTCAATTCTGAGCGCACTGTGAGCACATAAAGACGGTCAGTAAATTGTGTCTCTCTTCAAGTATGAGGGCCTGGTTAGAGATTTCGCCTGTTTCGTACAGCCCTCATAAATGTCATGCGTTTCGTTCTGCATGACATACCTCGGCCGCATTCTGAAGGGGCAAAGAAGATGCTCCTGTAGCGTTTTGATGGGAAGTTTTTGATCATCCACAACACATCCCGTAATTGCCTCGTCCTGAGTTTCATCTCTGCTCACTGGCTATGAAGACAAAATTTTGACACAGAAAATAAGCTGTAAACGATCGTAGACAATTGGCGGAAAGCTTAGGCGGCTGCCTTCTATGACGATGTTACTGGAAATTGGTACAACGCTACGACAAATGTCTAAGTAGGAGCGGCGGCTATGTAGAGAAGTAGCTGTAAGGTGTGGCCAACTATTACAAATAAAACATGTTCGATTTTCACAGGGGTTTCCATTTCGCGACCAATCGGAACTTACTTTCAGAATAGCCCTCGTATTTCAGTCGGCAAACAATATGAAAGTAAATTTCATTCGCTTCTTCAATATTTTCTGCTCGATCCTAATCCACTTTACTTTTGGTCCGTAAACTAAAATCCACTATGAAATATTTTAATGGATGGGCAAGGCACGTGGCGTGACTTAGCCAGCGAGCGCCTGGGGAAGCTACCCACCGAGGCAGAAGAGCACTCGCACAAAATACCCGCTTAATGGGTTATTGAACTGGTCTCACATTTTTGAAGTCCGATTTTTGAATCCCTTTCTGTCCGTTAGCATTTAGATTTTCTGTGGTTTTCCTGATTCGTTTGGGTGCATGTCGTGATGATTCCTTTGATCTCGGCTGTGTTTTTGAGCTATCCTTGCCCCGTCCTTGCCCTGTGATCACAGGACATTGGTCACTTCTCCCCTTTCCTTCGTGAACCGCCATGAAATTCATTCTTTGTTGGCAGTTTCTGTAACAATAAACTCCAAGACCCAACACAACGAACACTTCGTTATTACCAATAGACAAACTACGTACAACTTTGGGTAGATCGTCTTAGTCTTATCTCGAAAAGTTCAACAGAAGCATTTTTCATATTTTCACCAATTGCTACATCCTACACCACGAATGAACAACTGACAGTGGTTCAGACACTGGTGTGGACACATTGAATACTTTATGCGTAACAAGTTTGTTTGCGTGGCCATAGCTTTAGAAATCATTAGTTATTTACACTCCGGGAAATGGAAAAAAGAACACATTGACACCGGTGTGTCAGACCCACCATACTTGCTCCGGACACTGCGAGAGGGCTGTACAAGCAATGATCACACGCACGGCACAGCGAACACACCAGGAACCGCGGTGTTGGCCGTCGAATGGCGCTAGCTGCGCAGCATTTGTGCACCGCCGCCGTCAGTGTCAGCCAGTTTGCCGTGGCATACGGAGCTCCATCGCAGTCTTTAACACTGGTAGCATGCCGCGACAGCGTGGACGTGAACCGTATGTGCAGTTGACGGACTTTGAGCGAGGGCGTATAGTGGGCATGCGGGAGGCCGGGTGGACGTACCGCTGAGTTGCTCAACACGTGGGGCGTGAGGTCTCCACAGTACATCGATGTTGTCGCCAGTGGTCGGCGGAAGGTGCACGTGTCCGTCGACCTGGGACCGGACCGCAGCGACGCACGGATGCACGCCAAGACCGTAGGATCCTACGCAGTGCCGTAGGGGACCGCACCGCCACTTCCCAGCAAATTAGGGACACTGTTGCTCCTGGGGTATCGGCGAGGACCATTCGCAACCGTCTCCATGAAGCTGGGCTACGGTCCCGCACACCGTTAGGCCGTCTTCCGCTCACGCCCCAACATCGTGCAGCCCGCCTCCAGTGGTGTCGCGGCAGGCGTGAATGGAGGGACGAATGGAGACGTGTCGTCTTCAGCGATGAGAGTCGCTTCTGCCTTGGTGCCAATGATGGTCGTATGCGTGTTTGGCGCCGTGCAGGTGAGCGCCACAATCAGGACTGCATACGACCGAGGCACACAGGGCCAACACCCGGCATCATGGTGTGGGGAGCGATCTCCTACACTGGCCGTACACCACTGGTGTTCGTCGAGGGGACACTGAATAGTGCACGGTACATCCAAACCGTCATCGAACCCATCGTTCTACCATTCCTAGACCGGCAAGGGAACTTGCTGTTCCGACAGGACAACGCACGTCCGCATGTATCCCGTGCCACCCAACGTGCTCTAGAAGGTGTAAGTCAACTACCCTGGCCAGCAAGATCTCCGGATCTGTCCCCCATTGAGCATGTTTGGGACTGGATGAAACGTCGTCTCACGCGGTCTGCACGTCCAGCACGAACGCTGGTCCAACTGAGGCGCCAGGTGGAAATGGCATGGCAAGCCGTTCCACAGGACTACATCCAGCATCTCTACGATCGTCTCCATGGGAGAATAGCAGCCTGCATTGCTGCGAAAGGTGGATATACACTGTACTAGTGCCGACATTGTGCATGCTCTGTTGCCTGTGTCTATGTGCCTGTGGTTCTGTCAGTGTGATCATGTGATGTATCTGACCCCAGGAATGTGTCAATAAAGTTTCCCCATCCTGGGACAATGAATTCACGGTGTTCTTATTTCAATTTCCAGGAGTGTATTTTGCTCAATGATTAAGATACACTACCTTCTTATTCCAATGAAATATTTTGTAGTTTTGTTGTGTCATGTCTTTGTTTCATACAATGGTTCATTGTAGTTCTCGAACAATACTCATGCATATCTTTGTAGACTGAATTTTTCAACCTGCGAAAGAGTATGCGCAGTTCTGAAACTTTCAGGCTGATCAACATTGTGTGCCGGTCACGGAGTCGAACCCAGTACCTTGCCTTTCGCGGGCAATGCTCTTGAAGACTGAGCTATTCAGTTAAGACTCAAGATGTCTCCTCACAGCTTTAATTCCCACCTGTACTCCATCTCCTGCATTTCAAACTTCGCAGAAGTTCTCCTTCATGTCTTGCTGGACCAGCAATTCCGCAAGAAAGTACAGCTTGGAGACATGGCTCAGTCACAGCCTAGGGGATTGTTTGCAGAACTGATCTTTCACTCTGCAACGAAATTTCTAAACGGTGCATCCTCCCCTGCACTAGTTCAGCACTAATAATGCATAAATCAACTTTGGTATTACCAGGCGAAGCTCTTCACATTCCAACAGCAAGGCAAGGATTAGTCGTCCCCATGCAGACGCTGTAGCGTCTATAGTTTCAATGTCACTTACGCAAGATTTGCAAATTTCGTAAACCACATCCTATGAAGAAATGTACCACATGTGTATTTGGAAATGGAAACTTCAAATAATTATGTAATAAGCGACCGCCTGCGTAGTCGAGTGTTCAATGCGTCTGACCGCCATGCAGAGGACACGGGTTCATCTCCTGCTACCATTGGATATTTTTCCATAGTATGAAGATCAGAGTGGGGTCCACTAACGTACTTGAACGAAGAGTAGCGGCTTCAAGGTGTAGAAAGCCGACAACGGCCAGGAGAGAAGTGTACTGACGCCATGATGCTTCATACTACCTCCGAATGACGTTACATGACAGAGGATGAGACGGCGGTCGGACGGCGCTGCGTGGTCTTCTGGGCCTAATGAAACAGTTTATTTTCTTTTCCTTTTTTTCTTTTCTTTTTTGTGGACCAAACATGACAGTGGAAATATACATCATAGCAAACATCCAAAACGGTTGCAAATTTCTTAATAAGTACTTAATCCTGTTCTTCCAAAACAATCCAGTATCTGAGATCAATTCTGCAGAATCCATGGGTAGACGGCAAAGAATCCATCGTCCGCAGCAAACAATTCCTGCCTTCAATACGATTTATTCAGCATACACTTAAACAAAAAAAAGTATCTCTGATGTACTGTATGTTATTAATTCGTTAACCCGTAAGCAATCTTAAATATTATAAGCATTACTGTTTGCGAAAATTTATGTATGAGGCGCAGAGAGCTTTGAACGGGAAAGGCTAACCCCTGCGACAATAAACGAGTATGCATCTTGTACTGCGAAGCTGATTGTTTGGTTGCATAGGCGTTAGGCGCACCAAATACATGTTAGCTTACAAACGAATGCAAAGTATCATGCTTCTCTAACGATGCGTTGCATATAACGGTTCCTTACGAGATAGCAAAGGGAGTCTATTTATGGGTCATATAGCCTTGATATAGGTTTTAGGTTGTTTTCGCAGATCGTCAAGTTATGCATACCTCAAACAAATGCGTTGACAAATGTTATACAATTTACTTAACACGGCTTAACTAAGACACAGACACCAAGTATTAATTTCTGTCAAGATAAGTTAATGTGTAAGTATGAGAGAGAATGTGAGAACAAATAATTCACAACCGAGAACGAGAAATGTTAAATTTATTAGAAATTAAACGACACACGCAGACTATTTATTAATTTGATCGCACGCACACACACACACACACACACACACACACACACACACACACACACAAAAGATGGAGAAATATTTATATGGCTACATGCTGTAAAAATTAGTAATGGAGATCACAGTCACTTCGCAAAGATCTAGAACACTATCAAGACCATCCTAATAGTTATTATTTCCAGACCCGCTTCATCGTTGGTGTGTATGTCATTTTATCTGTCGTAACTGCTAAAAAAATGTCATTGAAACAGTACTGATAATTTTATTATTTTTTCGTTCAACTACCTTAATGACTTAGTAATATGGAGAAAAACAGTAATGCTGAAAGCGCCCAACACTGAAGAAGCCTAATGAAACTGGAAGAAATACTGTTTACCTGAAAACGATTTTCGACCATTCCAGTTTTCCTACCTGCATCTATTTCCATTAGCACGAAGTTTCCGCCTTCTGCTGTGGCGCTAACACATCTAAGAGTATGCATACAGTTCCAGGATGCTGTTGATGGAATATAAGCTGTGTTGACCACTTCTGGAAAGTTAAAATCGTTGGCCAGACAGAGACAATATAGGAAAAATTTAAGTCTCAGCTACATACGCGAGACTGTGGTGATGTTTAATGTGTCGACGTGTCCATTCTCTGAGGAGTGACAGCACCACAGTCTTTGTTAACGAGCGTCTGAAACTGAAGAGAAATTGTGGATTAGAAGCAATAAATGTGTGTTGAAGCGTTGATGGTAATGAACATTATGATTTAAGCGAAAGGTGTACAACAGGTTGGCCATTAGTGACGAAGCAATATTTAAAATGTGTCAGGACATTAGAAAAGATAGTAATCACACAAACACGTGACAAAATTTAGGAGGCTTTCAGGGATATCTTTCGAATATTTTGTGAAAGGGACCCGTGGTCTCCTGCTGCATGTTAAAACGTATTCTCGCTTAGTTTCCTCAGATTTGAAAATTTTGTCTATGTTTGCTGACAATAGTTCTGGTAATATGGGATCTCCTTACCTAACTTCTGCTTCAATTTTTAAATTCTTACATCGGGATGAAGTGCGACATTACTTAAAGTGTTGTAAAAATTAGAATGAAATATTTGTTTGTTTCTCAAGGACTGTTAGCATAGATTTCATTGATATGTAGTCAAAAGCTTTCTCTCTCTCTCTCTCTCTCTCTCAAACACACACACACACACACACACACACACACACACACACACTTGCTTTCGAGACAATTTCGGTAAAATCTATGCTAACAGTCCTTAAGAAAAAAATATTTCATTCGGCCTATGCTAGTGTGATAAATAACAAGGAAGAATATGATACCTCTGAACGCTTTTCAGACCTTCGCCTCTAGTCAGCTCTATAATAGAAGCTTCATACATTTTCTTATTCCATTTTGAAATGAAAACATCTACTTTACGTGTGCTGCAGTGTGTTTCTGAAATTAAAAAAATTACCTCGGAAAATAAGATTTTCCAAAACATGAAAAATTATTACAAGTTACGTCTACCTAAGGAACCTAGGATCAAATATTCTACTCAAATTTAAAGGTATTGCGTTTGGCAAAACCTTGTCAATATTGTATTTAATGATTTATATGTCACATTATTACGCTACTGCACACCAATAATTAGTAAGTGAATGTCTGAAGACGGCCTTGTAACCCGAAAACCGGCTAACACAATAAAAGTAATACTTATTTAAAATATTATAATGTTGTTCTACCAAGGACAGACGGAAGATTCAGTTAACTGGAGTGAAGTATTATCATAAACCATTTATACGTTAAAAACAATTTGTAATAGAATCTATAGGCAACTAACACAAATTTCCATTTTCAAGTCAGCGAAAATTGTTAACGCATTAAAGAAACTCAGTTCATTTGCAAATACCACGCGTTTCGCGATAGAAGATCTTTCATATCAAGATACCAGATGGCTTAACCGTACACATATTACACAGCGCGAGTCAAAAAGGATTTTACAACTTTGAAATGATATAGAAATTTGTTGAGATAACTTATAGAATCGGTAGACCTCATTTCCTCATGGAAGTTCGAAGTTTCCCCGAGAATCGCTTCCCAGGTCGGTGGATTGGCCGTGAAGTGCAATCGCATGGCCACTTCCCTCCCCAGACTCTACACCACTGGATTTCTTTCTCCGGGGCTTCGTTAGAGGCCTTGTGTATGTTCCTTCAAAACCTGGTTCAAATGGTTCTGAACTACTTCAACCTAACTAACCTAAGGACATCACACACATCCATGCCCGAGGCAGGATTCGAACCTGCGACGGTAGCGGTCGCGCGGTTCCAGACTGTAGCGCCTAGAACCGCTAGGCTTCTCCGGCCGGCAATGTTCCTTCACTATCAAACAATTTAGCCGACCGGAAAAACTCGAATCTGTGCTGCCGTTGCACCAGGTACGTCCTATTTGCTGCAACTAGTGTGAGAAGAAATTGATTTCGGGTGGGATGTTTGCCACATCACAAATGATAATCACATGGAACCAAAATGACGCTTGACACTGTTATGTGAAACTTTTACGTTTTAATGGACTATAGCTGAATCAACTACATTTTGCTGCTGACTTTGTACTACTTTTCTGTATTGCTGATAAACTGCAACAGCGAAGCAAATATTTAATAAAGCAAGTTTGACGTGTCTGAAAATCAATTACATTAAAATTAAAGTAATATTCAACGAACACACCGAAAAGAAAACTATAACTTAACAATGCATTCATAGGACCGATTGATGAGGTTTTTTTTTTTTCTTTTTCGTAGTTAATGCACCTGAAGAGAACGGATGGATGTATATAAAAAGGAATAAACAGTAAATCAATAAAAATAGTCTTAAATTCCGTTGGTAAATTAAATGGTATTTTGAGAAACAAGCTTCTTATTGGCCTGAAGAGGGAAGTTTACAATTAGTGGTTTTAAAAAATTTTGAATTACAGCATTGAGGCTTCCAACCTCAGAAACGATTTAAAAACTGAGCGTATTGCTCAGCTAAGAGCAGATGATGCATATTGGTAACTATACAACAACACGAGAACAAATGGCTCATGGACCAGTCTGTAGTGAAAAACGATATAATGTCACTCATTTGTTCAACGTAGCGCTGGATGAGGTGATCGGAGAGTGAAGAGCGATAAACGAGAAAATAGGAATACGAAACACTTAGGTGTAGGACAAAAAGCGCAACAGGACCCAAGTGAACGACATGGTGGTAGTAAGTAAGGAGCAATATTACGCAAAGAAACAACGCGACAACCTAACCAAGTTACAGTAAGGGTGGGACTGATGATCGCCTACAAGACAAACCAATGAGGAGTGAAAAATATCAGAAAGCGTCATCCAAAAGGTGGACAGGTTTAAATATCTGGGAAGAAACACGAGCAATGAGGGAACAACAGAAAAGATGAAGAGCTTGAGTCAGATCAGCCTTCTGTATGACCAATATAGTGTCGAGCACGCAAGAACACAGCCCCAGTTCGTGATGTCATCTGAAGGAGTCAACATCATAGTGTAGGACTAATGAGTTGTTAAAGTTTCTGGTGAAATCTACTTTCCTAAGTAGAATGCACTGCAAGAGAACAGTTTGTTAATTAGTGCATCAAGTGATGCTTTGCTAGTCAGTGGCAGTTGTAAATTATCCAAGCAAAGAACTGTGTCAAAATTAAGTAAATCTTTTACTAATTAATGTAATAAAGTGAACTAATATTTGGCGTGTTCTAGTTTGATGAGCCTTCTCCGAGAGCAATTAAAAAACCCACAGTTACAGCCGGACGAAAGTAGTTTCGTCTGGTCACAAGGCAATACTGTAAAGGAAATGTATACGTTACTCCATGAATACCTTGACCGAACGCTATCAAACTGATACTCCAGTATTTTCATGCCTGTAGGTTGCTATGAGTGAAATTCCATTCTTATGCAAACTTATCTTCATTACAGAAAGGGAAGTTATTCCTGTAAGTGAATGGTGCGAGTACATGACGGCTGTTGTCTGATTTTTCTGGAATTTTTTTCAGGTGGAGACCGTAACACAGAATGACTAGAAGACGTTCACATGCAGTATATCTCCATATTTCGGTCTAGAGAAAGATCGAATCATGAGCATGAGGGACACATGAGTCGGTATAAGAAAGTAAATAGAGGAAAACATTTATTAATGGAAAGTATTTCCACAGTGAAAGAATGAGCCCTATTGATAGAGACAAATAGTTTTGGATGCCACCTGGCATTTAGAAAGAAAATAAGGCACAAACGATAAAGAAAAAATAGGCTATAGACTGATCAGACAGACCATTATGACCACAGACCTTCTGTCGACATAAACCCGTCCAGACGGCAGCAGCATCACCTTGCGAGTAATGACTGCTACTCAGACACACGCTCGGTGCGTGCATGCAGTATCACTAAGTGTGCTGTCCGTGTCTAAAATTTGGAAGGTGCGCGATCTATCTGGGTACGACCGAGGGCAGATTGTGAAGCACCGGAGACACGGCACGAGAATTTCGGAAACTCCACGACTTGTCGGGTATTCGAGGAGTGCTGTGGTGAGTGTCTTCAACACGTCGCGAAACCATGGTCAAACCACGTCCAGACGTCGTGGGGTTGGGCGGCCACACCTCATTACAGATGTCGGATGTCGTAGGCTGAGCAGTCTGGTAAAACGGGACATGCGGCGAAGTTTGGCGGAACTAACATCAGACTTTAATGCTGGTCAGAGTACAAGTGTGTCTGGACACACAGTGCACAAAACACTCCTAACGGTGGGCCTCCGCAGCCGACGACCCATGCGTGTGCCGATGTTAACACCACGACTGAAATGGGCACGTGACCATCGGTACAGGACGTTGGCGCAGTGGCAGAGCGTTGTATGGTCTGATGAATCCCGATACCCTCTTCATTATGCCAATCCGAGGTCGCGAATCCGTCTTCTTCCAGTGGAACAGCTCCTTGACACCTGCGCTGCAGAACGCTGGCGGCGGCTCCATTATGCTCTGGGAACCTCCACGTGAGCATCAATGGTCCAGTGGAGCTCGTGCAACGCACCACGACGGCCACGGAGTATCACACACTGGTTGTGAACCACGTACACCCCTTCATGGCCAACATGTTTCCCGCCGGCAGTGGTATTTTTCAGTAAGATAGTGCGCCCTGTTGGAATGCGACGGAGTGGTTCGAGAAACACAGTGTTTAGTTCCAGTTGATGTGCTGGACCCCCAACTCGCCAGATCTGAACCCAATCAAACACATCTGGAATGTCATCGAACGTGGCGTCACAGCTCATCGCCCTGCTCCCCGAAATTTACGGGAATTAGGTGACTTGTGTGTGCAGATGTGGTGCCAGCTCCTTCCAGCGACCTACAAAGGCCTCACTGCTTCCATGCCACGACGCATCGCCGCTGTCATCTATGCCATAGGTGAACATACCGGCTGTTAGGTAGGTGGTCATAACGCTCTGACTGATCAGTGTATACTGCCTTTTAAATATTGTTTGATGTTTCTGTATTATATTGAGCAAACAAGTAACGGTACTGACGTTTTGAAATGTTTGAATGACACTTTTCTTAGATCTTCTCTCAGTACTGAACACTGTGGAGAATTTATCATACGACCTTTAATAAACGTCCACCAAGAGTTATGTTTTGATTACTAATAAATTCTACTGTCGTTGCTAGTGCGTTAATGCCATTACTACGTTCCGATTTATTGTAAGATGAGTAGTCCCTGCTAACCTCACTTTCGCTGCTCGGACGCCAACGTTCAGACGAAAACCAGCAAGGGAGAGGGGTGTAGTCATGACCCTCCAGCAAAACATTTTTAGTAAAAAGCTCTGTATTTTTACGCATAACAACTTCTATATATCTCAGTTAACTTTCGTAGGATAAAGTAGCATGAAAATAAGAGTATTAAAAATGGTAAGAAACTCTAGAAAATAACTTTTCAGCCTCTAGTCCACGAGGATGGGCGCGCATCTTGCTCGCCTCTAGACAATATTCGAGCAGGGGAAGGACGGCCATTCACTCGCTGGCGACAAATCCGACAAGGATCGAAAATGCACAGGCAGGACTGGCAAATCAAATGAAGCTGAGTAATCCAAGAGAGAAAAGAAACGTTGCCCCCCATTTATTTGGGAAGGAATTAACAGTAAAACTGACTCACTCAACGTAGGCGGAAAAGAATGAAAGAAACAGCTTCACACACTCACTCACTCACACACACACACACACACACACACACACACACACACACACACACACACACACTCGCATAGCTATAGTCTGCAAACCAGTGTTCACAGTCGTACTGCTGAGTCAAATACTGATCATGGTGTATGCTCACTTAGATTTTAAGTTATGTAAATGTTCACGATATCAGTGTTGTTATACTTTGTTATTAGGTTGGTGCGTTTTCGTTTTGCATGTTGGTATTCCGGTTGCTCTGGGTTTATTTACCGATTGTAATTCATTGCTTGTAGTTCACTGTTGCAATGTGAATTAATATATTGTCATTCTCTCTTTTGGTGATAGTGAATGGAGCTGTGTGCGCTATAAAATGGAGTGCCAAATAGAGAAATCGGAATATGTCCAACAGATTCTGCTGCTTGAGTTCAGTAGAGGGGTGGCAGCAATGGACGCAGCCAGAAACTTATGCGCGGTATATGCGGATAGTACCACTAGACAGAACACAGTAAGGAAAATAGTTCTGTCGTTTTAAGGAGGATCGTTTTGCCATTAGTGACTTTCCACGTTCACAGAGAACATTGAGGTTTCATGAACATCGTTTAAACGCGTTAATCCACAATGATACAAGTCAGTGTACTCGAGAACTTGAAAATGTGATGAACTATGATAATTCCATCATCGTGCGATGTTTTCATGCAATGGGAAGGTTCAAAAATCGGATGAAAGGGAACCGCATGCTCTAAGCCAAAATCACAAAAATCAACAGGTGGCCATAAGTAGACTACTGGAAATTAAAATTGCTACACAAAGAAGAAATGCAGATGATAAACGGGTATTCATTGGACAAATATATTATACTAGAACTGACATGTGATTACATTTACACGCAATTAGGGTGCATAGATTCCGAGAAATCAGTACCCAGAACAACCACCTCTGGCCGTAATAACGGCCGTGATATGCCTGGGCATTGAGTCAAACAGAGCTTGGATGGCCTGTACAGGTACAGCTCCCCATGCAGCTTCAACACGATACCACAGTTCATCAAGAGTAGTGACTGCCGTATTGTGACGAGCCAGTTGCTAGGCCACCATTGACCAGACGTTTTCAATTGGTGAGAGATCTGAAGAATGCGCTGGCCAGGGCAGCAGTCGAACATTTTCTGTATCCAGAAAGGCCCGTACAGGACCTGCCACATGCGGTCGTGCATTATCCTGCTGAAATGTAGGGTTTCGCAGGGATCGAATGAAGGGTACAGCCACGGGTCGTAACACATCTGAAATGTAACGTCCACTGTTCAAAGTGCCGTCAATGCAATCAAGAGATGACCGAGACGTGTAACCAGTTGCACCCCATACCATCACGCCGGGCGATACGCCAGTATGGCGTTGGCGAATACACGTTTCCAATGTGCGTTCACCACTATGTCACCAAACAGGGATGCGACCATCATGATGCTGTAAACAGAACCTGGATTCATCCGAAAAAATGACGTTTTGCCATTCGTGCACCCAGGTTCGTCGTTGAGTACACTATCGCAGGTGCTCCTGTCTGTGATGCAGCGTCAAGCGTAACCGCAGCCATTGTCTCCGAACTGATAGTCGATGCTGCTGCAAACGTCCTCGAACTGTTCGTGCAGATGGTTGTTGTGTTGCAAACGTCCCCATCTGTTGACTCAGGGATCGAGACGTGGCTGCACGATCCGTTACAGCCATGCGGATAAGATGCCTGTCATCTCGACTGCTAGTGATACGAGGCCGTTAGGATCCAGCACGGCGTTCCATATTACCCTCCTGAACCCATCGATTCCATAGTCTGCTAACAGTCATTGGATCTCGACCAACGCGAGCAGCAGTGTCGCGATACGATAAACGGCAGTCGCGAAAGGCTTCAATCCGACCTTTATCAAAGTCGGTAACGTGATGGTACGCATTTCTCTTACTTACATGAGGCATCACAACAACGTTTCACCAGGCAACGCCGGTCAACTGCTGTTTCTGTATGAGAAATCGGTTCGAAACTTTCCTCGTGTCAGCGCGTTGTAGGTGTCGCCACCGGCGCCAACCTTGTTTGAATGCTCTGAAAAGCTAATCATTTGCATATCGTAGCATCTTCTTCCTGTCGGTTCAATTTCACGTCTTTAGCACGTCATCTTCGTGGTGTAGCAATTTTGCCGGCCGCGGTGGTCTAGCGGTTCTGGCGCTGCAGTCCGGAACCCCGGGACTGCTACGGTCGCAGGTTCGAATCCTGCCTCGGGCATGGGTGTGTGTCATGTCCTTAGGTTAGTTAGGTTTAAGTAGTTCTAAGTTCTAGGGGACTTATGACCTAAGATGTTGAGTCCCATAGTGCTCAGAGCCATTTGAACCATTTTTGTAGCAATTTTAATGGCCAGTAGTGTATATCTTTGCTTACTCGTCGTCAATTGGTTCGTGAACAACAGCGACCATTCCAACCCTGCATCGTTACTGGTGACGAAAAATCATGTCTTTATGCTAACATAAGGAAATGACAGGTATGGTTGAACACAAATTGTGGACACAAAGCAGCAACTCCCCGTAAAAAGACCTGCAAAGATAACTTTATTATAACTGGTGAAACAGGTACTGTGTAGTGTACTACGAATTGCTTCCCCGAAATCACTCATCACTGCTGACAGATATTGTCAACAACTGAGATGTCTTGCAGACGCAGTGCAAGAACAACGACCAGGAAAAGTGCGTGAAGTGATGCTACTCCATGATAACGCCTACCTGCATTTTGTTAGACTGACAGAAAACAGTAAACATGAGCTTTCAATTGACCTTGCGCCCTCAGATTTTCACCGTTTCCGCTCTCTATCGAACAACCTTTAAGGAACTTCGTTTCCGGATGAAAATGCTCTCCGAACACGGCTCAAAACGCGTGATTTCTACAGTCACGGAATAGAAAAATTTGCCCAACGTTGGCAGGCTACTGTAATTAGTGAAGGAGAATATATTATTGATGACTTAAGTCTTTGTTATGTGTATCTGTTGTGTTTATTAAACTTGTAGAAAAACGCTACGAACTTAAGAGCGAACTTAATACTTCTTAATTCATTTTAATGACGCATCTACTTCTTTGGTCGAACTGCTTTCAGTTGCTGGAAGTTATGCTAAAGCCACGTAAACAGTCATCAATATTACTACACTGAAGCATTTTGAGACTCGCATGCGTTACCACACTGCTGTCGGAATTTAGGGAAGCGCGCCTGCCCCCGAATCGAATCCGCCCAGCGGATTAAAACGAAAGCAGGTGTATCGGCCAGCCTGGATGTGGATTTTAGGCGGTTTCCCACATGCGACTAGGAGATTACAGGGCTGATATTGACGTCGCACCTCAGTTACACGGATCGTTAACATTTAGAAAACGTTCGCACACTTTCACATGGGATAACGCTAGACGCAGACAGTAGAGGTACACAACTTCCGTCCCAATGAAGGGAAAGAGGTAGTAACAGGAAGGCCATCATCCGGCCATTTTCTGCCACTGGCACTGCCAAATACAGTGATTAATATGCAGACTCCGTGAACACACGGAATAAAAAACCAAGAAAATGAAAAAAGAAGAATATTTCATTGAAACATGTTACACAGTATGCCCCTGCACTGACTTTACAATTGGGAAAACAAAGAGAATTATTCTCAGTATTGACTTGATTTGTTTCAGTATTGAATTGTTTCAGTTGTGAAGCCATGTTTAGCGTCAACGGTCATAGTTACACTGTCGAGGGGCGATGAGTGGCGTGCGTGTGGGTGCACGAACATCCGCAGATTGGGCAGGCAATGGCAGAGAAAATGATCGCTTTGTCAAGGCCCGACTTCGAAAAGCAATGCTGCTTCATTGGAAGAAACGTAATTTTGTTTCACGCATTGTCAAACACAGGGCGTGTAATGGATGTAAGGAAATGCGAGGGAAATGCCGTTGCCGTCACTGAGTCAGCTGACAAGTCCCCAGTGAAATGCGTTCCTCAGAGAGCTGCTGAAGTTCAAGCTCCGCGATCACCAGCGCATGACAGCATTAAAGAAGATTTCAAACTGAAAGGATGTAGACGGATGTTCATGGATTAATTGTGTTACAGTGACATGGAGACGGCCAATTTCAGACTGCCATGCTTTGTTGGCACAACTTCGAAATCCCATGTCTCGCTGAACAGTTTTATTTTCTCATCACACAGGAGGTACATGCTTCTCTGATCTGAGCAAAATCCTCGGAGAGTGCACGAGTTGGAAATAAAACAACTTTACGTTGAGATATTTTCCGCTATGTCTTTTTAAGGGAATGTCTACGTGACTGGAAATTTTTATTTTGATGTATTGACACTTGAAGGCGAGAGAATCCTGGATTATGTGTGGTTATAGCAGGATGTGCTGTTCATGTGCGTGAGTTCTTTGATGGACAATTTCAAGGCCACTGGATTGGGCGTGGTACAGCAACATCTCAAGCCCCACTGAAATGACCACCACGAAGCCCGGACCTCTCCACGCCAGTCAACTTGACATGGAGAATAACTAAGACCCGTGTGGCTATAATTACGTGCCAGTCTAATGATGAATTGCGCAAAAGTATCGAAGAGCATTTCGAAGCGCAACTCTTGAGACATTCAGCAAGATGTCAAATTGGACAAGGAGATGCATAAATCGATGGGTAAGGCACGATGATGCACCTATAGATTCGCTAGATACATGGTTTTTATGAGAGAGATGTTAATAAGTACCGACCTGTTTCATACCTGACATCATTTTCCTAAATTTTTCAGAAGTTGATTTATTCTAGTACACTTGTTGAAGCTCACAGTAACAAACGGAAGCATATGGAAAATGTACGCCACGTATTCAGCCACCCGTCTTCAGTTCAGTGTTTGTGTGAATGCGCCGTGCACCAAAAAGTGAAGTAGAAATGCTGCTCATCTATGGAGAATTCAAGTTAGCAGAACGCTTTCCATTTGTTTACTGTCAACTCCAGTACGTGGGCGAATTAAGTTAACCGTGCCTCCACTGTGTACTAGTATGGTAAAGTCAAAGTCAAATTTGTGCTATGTTTTTAATAATCTCATGTCTGCTTGAATGGGTTACATTTACCGGCACATCTTTAAGCGAGTAAGTGGATTACTGAATAAAAAATACATGAAGCTATTTCGAAACGACTTACTTATGTCAATATTTTCGTAACGATCAAACTTAGAAGAAAAGCAATCATGTTAAGAACTGCTCTGTGAACAAAAAGCTGCAACGGCATACTTTATTAGAGACGATCGTTATCGGTCTAGGATCAGACCATCATCGTGTCCACTGTATCAAAGAAGAGCTAAAATTCATATGACAAAGTTGTGACATTACAGCAGATCTTACCATGTAACCATGGGGAAAAGATAGATTTTAGTTGACATTGCATTTCAAGACGATGTTACTTGAGTGACTAGTACCTATATTACTTACATACGAGGGTGAGTCAAATAAAAACCTTAAATATTTTTTAAACGTTATTTATTGTGCAGAAGTGGTACAGAGCTGTATCACTTTTCAACATTATCTTCCCCACGCTCAATGCAAGTCCTCCAGCGCTTACAAAGTGCATAAATTTCTTTAGGAAAAAATTCTTTTGGTAGTCCGCGCAACCACTCATGCACCGCGCGGTGTAACTCTTCATCAGAATGGAACTTCTTTCCTCCCATTGCGTCTTTGAGTGGTCCAAACATATGGAAATCACTTGGGGCATGGCCTGGTGAATATGGTGGATGAGGAAGACACTCAAAATGCAGGTCTGTGATTGTTGCAACTGTTGTATGGGCAGTGTGGGGCCTTGCATTATCATGTTGCAAAAGGACATCACTGACAGAAATCCCCGTCGCTTTGATTTGATTGCAGGCCGCAGATGATTTTTAAGGAGATCTGTGAAGGACGCACTGGTGACAGTGATCCCTATAAGCATGTAATGCTCCAAAATGACGCCTTTTTCATCCCAAAAAGAGAGTCAGCATAACCTGTTCGAAACTTCTTTGGTTTTGGTGATGAGGAATGGCGCCATTCCTCGCTCGCTCTCTTCGTTTCCAGTTGGTGGAAGTGAACCCGGGTTTCGTCCCCAGTAACGATTCTTGCAAGGAAGCCATCACCTTCTTGTTCAAAGCGTCGAAGAAGTTCTTCACAAGCATCAACACGTCGTTATTTCAGGAGTTAGCTACCGTGGCACCCATATTGCAGACACTTTGTGGAACTGGAGCACATCATGCACAATGAGGTGTGCTGATCCATGACTAACCTGAAAACATGCTGGAATGTCATTCAGTGTCACTTGGCGGTTTTCCTTCACTATGGATTCAACTGCTGCAATGTTCTGTGGAGTCACAACTCGTTGTGTCTGACCTGGACGAGGAGCATCTTCCACTGAAGTCACACCATTTGCGAACTTCCTACTCCATTCGTAGGCTTGCTGCTGTGACAAACATGCATCACCGTATTGAACCTTCATTCGTCGATGAATTTCAATAGGTTTCACATCTTCACTACGCAAAAACGGAATAACAGAACGCTGTTCTTCCATGGTGCAAGTCGCAAGTAGGGCGGCCATCTTTATACTGATACTGCGACGGTATGTGTGCATCTGCACTATGCTGCCACCTACAGGCCATTCTGAACGCTGTTTGTACCACGCTTACCAACTTACAGGATAACGGAGCAAAATTTCGATTTGTTATTACAAATTTAAGGTTTTCATTTGACTCGCCCTCGTAAATTAAATTACATGTAACAATGTAGCCACAGGGAAAAAATAGATTTTAGTTGACACTGCGTATCATGAGATGTTACCTGTATGACTAGTACTCCTATATTAGTTCCGTATTTGGTTACACTGAAGTGTGTCTATCTGTGTTTCCACTTATATCATACAGTAACCATAAAATGGAAATGATTTGTAACTGGATTATTAATGTTGTAACGTATGTATTTTGAATTTGCTATTGTGTGTAAGTTAACTTCAATGCAGTATCGATAATTGATCTAGTCAGTAGTTGGTACATCTCTACATTGACTTTCTTTGATATTGAATGTTCAGAGAACGAGTATACCACACAACTACGTTTCAGAGGTGAAATTGATAGAATGTAACGTATTTACAGTCATTATCATTGATGGCACAATGTACATCTGATAAACGTTATACCAATTATGCAACTGCACAGCTGAGATGGTTTTGTAAATACTTTGTTACATTGGTGTAAAATGTGGAGTATTAAACCCTTTATTTGACACACACAGAAATATTGTGAAGAAAAGCTATTAAGTGACTTAAATTAGATGTATATGATCATGTGAACAATTTTGCATACATTGTTTCAAAAGACAGCATTTCCCACAAAAGACGTATGCGTGCTACAGTTAAAGTGCTACATTGAGGTTCCTGCAATTTGCTCTACTGCATTTGAAATGTTTTAAAACAACAATTCCATTTTGGTACAAACCACATTTTCCGCATTTTACAGTCGACTATCCCTGAGGGAAAAGTTTACATCTTCCCTTTTGATCCATTGCCTGGCCAGCGACCAAACCTGTCATATCATATATCATTCACTGGCGCAGAAGCTGCTGTTTTCTTCTTCTTCTGGTGTTTTTGTCCATACAATACTCAAAGTCAAGCTTACTCTTCCCAGAACTGATAACACATTTTACAGTGTTGCAGGTAAGAACTCACTAACATCTTTGTATATGACTCACCTTCAAGACTTTCTTTTTCTGTTTACAGGCATTTTTCGTTGCACAGTAAGAAACAGCAGCACAAAATCGAAAGAAATGCTACACCAGTAACTGATGCTCCTGTAAGCTTGTACGAGGTTTGCTAAAGATGCATACTATTCAGAAACTTATCACTAGATACAACAGAATATCGCTGTATATGAGAGGTTAAATGTTACTTGCAAGCACTGTTATCCATCCAAGGACGAAATTTAAAACATGTTGCAGAAAATAGTGTGCAATATTGATGTTGCTTGAGAGCAACACTGTCAAATAAAGGTTTAATGTTGTTTCCCGTAACAGCTGTATCACTTCAATGTTACACACTTTGTTATATGTTTGTTTGTTCTTCTTTGGTGCAGTGGACCCGATGATGGTCTGACACTAGACAGAAATCGATCGTCTCTTGTAAAACATACCGCTTCAGCTGGGTAATGCATAACGCAGTTCTTAATATTCGTTAAAGCTGTACTACACCAATCGCATAAGATATTTTTAAAAGCAATCAAGTTGCAAATGAGATGATACAATTTCAGAGATTTCACTGGTCTCATACAAATATGATTTTATGTGTACAGACTGAAGCGGCGCGTGAAAATTTGTACCAAGGCCGGGAATCGAACCCAAGTCATTTGCTTACTAGGCAGGTGCGTTAGCTACTAAGCCACCTTGGCACAGCAGTTCAGTCAACTGCGCAGATTACACTGCCATGCCTCCCTGCTAGATCCAAATTCTCACTGCCGCCACAATCTACTTTAAACCCACCCCCCTTACACACGAACAGAATTACCGAGGCCCTCCATGTTCTGGAATAGCACCTCGGTATCGAACGTAAAGGGGTGATCCCGCCTGAAACATGAAATTGAGACTTTACTGGTCCTATACAGATACGATTTTATGTGTATAGACCAAAGCGCGAGTGAAAATTTGTACCCAGGCCGGGAATCTTCACTCGCCACTTCAGTCTGTATTCATAAAATCATACCTGTATGAGACCAGTAAATTCTATGAGATTGTGTCAATAAGTACCTGCACCTGTGGATCAGGCTGGATTCACCATTTACGTTAGATGTTCAAAATGTGGGTGAAATCTTATGTGACTAAACTGCTAAGGTCATCAGTCCCTAAGCTTACACGTTAGATGGTGAGGTGCTATTCCTGAACATCGGGAGCCTCGGCAATTCTGTTCGTGTTTAAGAGGGAGTTTAAAGTAGGCTGGAGAGGCAGTGAAGACTTGGATCGAGGAGAGAGGAGTGGCAGGGTAATCCGTGCAGTTGTCTGAACTGCTGTGCGAAGGTGGCTTAGTGGCTAACGCACGCGCCTAGGCAGCAGGAGACCCCCAGTTCGGTTCCCAGCCTTGGTACAAATTTTCACTCTGCGCTTCAGTCTATATACATGCAATCGTGTTGGTTAATGTCTCCCTGGTACCTGAACAACATGTTTGACAGGTTTTTTTTTTTTCTAATTTTGCTTTTGTATAAATTGTTACTTGGGGAGATCAAGATAAATGGGAGCGCTTGTACAACATACCGTTTTGACCTAGGGCTGCCGGGACTTCTCTTTATTGTTATTTTTATTAATGTAATCGACTGCATCTGTGGTACGTTTGAAATCGGAGTGCCGGTAAGCCAAATCTGGGATGGGTGGTGAGATAAGCGGGGATGGGGAGAGGACGGCAAGTAATTAAACCGCCACAAAACCCTCTCTTCTTCCTTAGACCCGAACAGTGGACACACGCCTGTGTGTGAGGTGTCCTACACGAGACGCGTGCTGCCGGCGGCGCGGCTGCTCGGCCACTGACGACGCGACGGCCTGCGACCGCAGCGCCGCGCCGCTGGGAACGGTTCTCGCGCCCAAGGTGGACGGGTGCGGCGGCACGCCACGCCGGGCGCGCGACCTTGGTCGGCGGGCCCCGCCCCAGCCTCGACCACGACCACACCCTGCCGGGGCCCGCGGCTGCGCGCAGAGGCCTTCCGCCTCGCCTCACCTCGCCACGGCTCGGCTCGGCCGCGAGCGGCACCGTCCGCCACAACTCGTCAGCGACGCGGCCCATCTCTCTGGAGTTTTCCACTTGTCCGGTATGGCGGGACACGTCCCCGCTAAGGGTGCAAAACACTGACGTAGTGCGAAATCTCGCCGGAAAAAAAAGAAACAAGAAAGAGAAGTGGTTCTGCAATTTCCGCTCATGTGTCTCAGCGAACAACTGTCAATTTACCGAAACAACAGCATTCAGAGCTCTCATCATATCATCTAAGACATCTTTAGGTCGCAGGTACGAATCCTGCCACGGGCATGGATGTGTGTGTTGTCCTTAGGTTAGTTTGGTTTAAGTAGTTCTAAGTTCTAGAGGGCTGATGACCACAGATGTTAAGTCCCTTAGTGCTCGGAGCCATTTGAACCATTTGAACATCTTTAGGTTCAAATGGCTCTGAGCACTATGGGACTTAACATCTTAGGTCATCAGTCCCCTAGAACTTAGAACTACTTAAACCTAACTAACCTAAGGACAACACACACATCCATGCCCGTGGCAGGATTCGAACCTCCGACCGTAGAAGTCCCGCGGTTCCGGACTGCAGCGCCTAGAACCGGACGGCCAAGACATCTTTAGGCAAAATTTTCACAGCACAAAAAGAAGCAGCAAATGCTAAAACATTAGGTCTACCTGTTTCTTTATAATGAGATCTAATTTCACTACTAGCAAGTGTCCTGGCTCATTCCAGCTCATCTTTGCTAGAATACTGGTTTCTCGGCTGGTCCTGGCGGAAGTTCGAATCCTCCCTCGAGCATTGGTGTGTGTGTTTGTCCCTAGGATAATTTAGGTTAAGTAGTGTGTTAGCTTAGGGACTGATGACCTTAGCAGTTAAGTCCCACAAGATTAAACACACATTTGAACATTTTTACTGATTTCTACGTATTTTAAATGTTATTGCAAATACACTGGGATAAGCTTCTCGTTGAGATACCGTCTATTAAAACCTGATGTTCATAGAAGCTTTCGGCCAGCCATGGTGGCCGAGCGCTTCTAGGCGCTACAGTCTGGAACCGCGCGACCGCCACGGTCGCAGGTTCGAATCCTGCCTCGGGCATGGATGTGTGTGATGTCCTTAGGTTAGTTAGGTTTAAGTAGTTCTAAGTTCTAGGGGACTGATGACCTCAGATGTTAAGTCCCATAGTGCTCAGAGCCATAGAAGCTTTCATAATGCTGAATTTTTCTGAAAGGAGGCCGCCGCCATCTTGATTGCCCCACAAGGCAAATTCACGTAAAAATTTTCCCATTCCTTCGTGGCAGGCTGTTGCAGCAACCGGTTTAAAAGTGTTTCAAAACAAAAACAGTCTCAGTTGCGAAATTATTTAATCTCAACAACGCGTTTCGCCCTTTTGGGGCATCATCAAGTTGTGTAAAAGTAGGTGGATATATGACCCATCAGACATAAAACCAAATGGTTCCAATGGATGTAACCACTATGAGACTTAACATCTGAGGTCATCAGTCCCCTACACTTAGAACTACTTACACCTAACTAACTTAAGGACATCACACACATCCATGCCCGCGGCAGGATTCGAACCTGCGGCCGCAGCAGCAGTGCGGTTCCGGGCTGAGGCGCCTAGAACCGCTCGGCCACAGCGGCCGGCTACATAAAACCACATGAATGTAAAATAGTAAAAGTAGCTGGATACCCCGTGACCCATCAGTTGCGAAACTACATACAATGTAAAATAGGTACCAAGGATGCCGGATACGTAATCCATCTGTCGTGAAACATCTGAACCATGAAGTGTACCTTGAGCATACCATTACTAATATTTGCGTGCGCGGCAGTACAGACAGTCACGTATGTGACTAGTACTGCGGTTTTCTAAGCGTGGCCCTATCTTGCACCGCCCCGGTGGAGCCGGCTAGTGTACTCAATCTATACTTCATGGTTTGGGTGTTTCATGACGCGTGGATGACGTATCCGGCTACCTTGCTACCTATTTTAAATTATATGTGGTTTTATAGCTCATGGGTCACGTATCCAGCTACTTTTACTATTTTACGTTCATGTGGTTTTAAGTCTGATGGCTCACGTATCCAGCTACTTTTACACAATCTGATGATGCCCAAGAAGGTCGAAATGCATCGTTGACATTAAATAATTTCGCAACCGAGACCGTTTTTGTTCTAAAACACTTTTAAACCGGTTGCTGTAACAGTCAGCCACGCAGGAATGGGAAATTTTTTACATGAATTTGCCTTGTTGGGCAACCAAGATGACCGCGACCCTCTTTCAAAAAACTAAATTCAAGATTATGAAGACTTCTTTGAACATCAAGTTTAATAGACAGTGTCTCAGCGGGAAGCTTATCAAAGTGTATTATTAGAATACGTAGAAATACACTACTGGCCATTAAAATTGCTACACCAAGAAGAAGAGCAGAGGATCAACGGGTATTCATTGGACAAATATATTATACTAGAACTGACATGTGATTACATTTTCACGCAATTTGGGTGCATAGATCCTGAGACAACAGTACCCAGAGCAACTACCTCTGGCCGTAATAACGTCCTTGATACGCCTGGGCACTGAGTCAAACACAGCTTGGATGGCGTGTATAGGTACAGCTGCCCATGCAGCTTCAACACGATACCACAGTTCATCAAGAGTAGTGACTGGCGTATTGTGACGGGCCAGTTGCTCGGCTACCATTGACCAGACTTTTCAGTTGGTGAGAGATCTGGAAAAGGTGCTGGCCAGGGCAGCAGTCGAATATTTTCTGTATCCAGAAAGGCCCGTACAGGAGCTGCAACATGCGGTCGTGCATTATCCTGCTGAAATTTAGGGTTTCGCAGGGATCGAATGAAGGGTACAGCCACGGGTCGTAACACGTCTGAAATGTAACGTCCACCGTTCAAAGTGCCGTCAGTGCGAAGAAGAGGTGACCGAGACGTGCAACCAGTGGCACCCCATACCATCACGCCAGGTGATATGGCGATGACGAATACACGCTTCCAATGTGCGTTCACCGCGATGTCGCCAAACACGGATGCGATCATCATGAAGCTGTAAACAGAACCTGGATTCATCCGAAAAAATGACGTTTCGCCATTCGTGCACCCAGGTTCGTCGTTGAGTACACCATCGCAGGCGCTCCTGTCTGAGATGCAGCGTCAAGGGTAACCGCAGCCACGGTCTCCGAGCTGATAGTCGATGCTGCTGCAAACGCCGTCGAACTGTTCGTGCAGATGGTTGTTGTCTTGCAAACGTCCCCATCTGTTGACTCAGGGATCGAGACGTGGCTGCACTATCCGTTACAGCCATGCGGATAAGATGCCTGTCATCTCGACTGCTAGTCACACGAGGTCGTTGGGATCAAGCACGGCGTTCCGTATTACCCTCCTGAACCCACCGATTCCATATTCTGGTAACAGTCATGGGATCGCGACCAACGCGAGCAGCAATGTCGCGATACGATAAACCGCAATCGCGATAGGCTACAATCCGACCTTTATCAAAGTCGGAAACGTGATGGTACGCATTTCTCCTCCTTACACGAGGCATCACAACAACGTTTCACCAGGCAACGCCGGTCAACTGCTGTTTGTGTATGAAAAATCGGTTGGAAAGTTTCCACATGTCAGCACGTTGTAGGTGTCGCCACCGGCGCCAACCTTGTGTAAATGCTCTGAAAAGCTAATCATTTGCATATCACAGCATCTTCTTCCTGATGGTTAAATTTCGCGTCTGTAGCACGTCATCTTCGTGGTGTAGCAATTTTAATGGCCAGCAGTGTAAGATTTTTATGCAAATACACTGGGATAAGCTTCTCGTTGAGATACTGTCTATTGAACCTGTTGTTCACAGAAGGTTTAATAATCTTGAATTTTTCTAAAAGGAGGCCGCCGCCATCTTGATTGCCCGATTAGGCAAATACATGTAGAAATTTTCCCATTCCATCGTGGGAGACTGTTGCAGCAACCGGTTTAAAAGTGTTTCAAAACAAAAACAGTCTCAGTTGCGAAATTATTCAGTGTCAACGACGCGTTTGGCCCTTTTCGGGCATCATCAAGTTGTGGAAACCTAGGTGGATATATGACCCATCAGACATAAAACAAAATGGTTCAGATGGCTCTAAGCACTATGGGACTTAACATCTGAGGTCATCAGTCCCGTAGACTTAGAACTACTTACATCTAACTAACCTAAGAACATCACACACATCCATGCCCGAGGCAGGATTCGAACCTGCGACCGCAGCAGCAGCGCGGACCCGGGCTGCAGCGCCTAGAACCGTCGGCCACAGCGGCCGGCTACATAAAACCACATGAATGTAAAATAGTAAAAGTAGCTGGATACGTGACCCATCAGTTATGAAACCATATACAATGTAAAATAGATACCAAGAAGGCCGGATACGTAATCCATCTGTCGTGAAACATCTGAACAATGAAGTGTACCTTGAGCACACCATTACTAATGTTTGCGTGCGCGCCAGTACAGACAGTCACGTATGTGACTAGTACCGCGGTTTTGTAAGCGTGGCCCTATCTTGCACCGCCCCGTTGGAGCCGGCTAGTGTGCTCAATGTATACTTCATGGTTTGGGTGTTTCATGACGGGTGGATGACGTATCCGGCTACCTTGCTACCTATTTTACATCATATGTGCTTTTATGACTCATAGGTCACGTATCCAGCTACTTTTACTATTTTACATTCATGTGGTTTTAAGTCTGATGGCTTACGTATCCAGCTACTTTTACACAATCTGATGATGCCCAAGAAGAGCGAAACGCGTCGTTGACATTAATGAATTTTGCAACCAAGAGTGTTTTTGTTCTGAAACACTTTGAAACCGGTTGCTGTAACAGTCTGCCAAAATGGAACGGGAAAATTTTTACACGAATTTGCCTCGTCGGGCAACCACGATGGCGGCGACCCGCTTTCGAAAACTAAGTTCAAGATTATGAAGGCTTCTACGAACATCAGGTTTAATAAACAATGTCTCAACGAGAAGCTTATCCCATTGCATTTGCTTAATAATGTTAGGTTGCTGTAACAGCCTGCCACGAAGGAATGGGAAAATTTTTACATGAATTCGCCTTGTTGGGTAACCAAGATGGCAGCGACCCTCTTTCAAAAAACTAAATTAAAGGTTATGAAGACTTCTTTGAACATCAGGTTTAGTAGGCAGTGTCTCAACGAGAAGCTTATCAAAGTGTATTTGCATAAACATCTTAGAATAGGTAGAAATAAGTGTCCTAGCAGGGATGTAGGCCTACTGAAATGCGCCAGGACACTTACTGATAGTGAAATTAGATCTCTTTATAAAGAAAAAGGTGGACTTCATGTTTTAGCATTTGATGCTTATTTTTGTGCTGTGGAAAATTTGCCTAAAGATGTCTTAGATGATATGATGAGACTTCTGAATACTGTTGCTTGGGAAAATAGTTGATCGCTCAGACACATGAGCGGAAATTGCAGAAACTAAGGAAAATTTACTGTCTCCAGTTTACAGACGCAAAGAAAGATAGTTCAAGAAATAACCGCGAAAAGTACGGAAGTTCTCCTATCGCTCGTATTAGTATCTTCTGCCTACTAAAAGAAGCGTTTCCCTAGGCCTGCGACTGTAAACATAATCTGTTGTCACACTGTCACTTCTACATTATCGTTGTCAACTTCTTGAGATTGAGAAGCTTATGTCCACGAATCAGCACGGCTTTAGAAAGCATCGCTCGTGCGAAACTCAACTTGTCCTTTTCTCACATGATATACAGCGAACTGCAGATGAAGAACAACAGGCAGACTCCGTATTTCTAGATTTCCGAAAAGGGTCATTCCATGTCAAGTCACCCAGGCCTTGACTCCAACCATGTCAGATTTTGATGAAACTTGGTACAATTACTTCTTTTATCATCCTGAAAGCACTTGTAAAAATTTTTTGCTCTATCTCTTATAGTTTTTTTATAAATTTTTGAAGTTTTTAGATTTGGCTTTGTTTCAGCAGTCGGAAATTGTAACTTAAACGTGTCCTCACAACTAAAAAAATTTGTATATTAAAGAATACTCAAGATATCAGTATGAAATTTTGGAATAAGTTTGTGTATTATATCTAAATGTTAAAAAAAATTACCATAAAGATATATTAAATTCTTCCAAATGAAAAAAAATTTATAAGTTTTTTATTTTATTTTTTTAGCTAACGGATGTTTAGTTTTACAAAAACTGCAATATCTAGAGTCTCAGACCTGATAGAAAGCTCAAATTTGTTTTAAAATACTCTTAATTGTATAGGCTATTAGATAAAAGAAAAATTATGTTGGCTTTTTAATCTGTTTAATAGTTATCTAATTTTTAAAATAATATTAATTATATTTTAAAAATAAAAAATGCCAAGTGACTTAGACACCGAAAATAAGTTTTTGTCTTCTTGGAGTAACAATGTACACTTGGATTTTGTATTGTTACTCCTGTGTTTTGAAGTAAAAAATTATTACAGTGTCAAATAGTGCTTGGATAGTATTTTATTAAGTTTATTCGAACTCTCAGTAATTACGGTTGCTTAGTTTACAGAGATTCTTTTCCAATATCCTATAAAAGTAACCAGAACAGTAATCAGACCAAAAGTGAAATCAGTATGTCAGATATTCAAACCTGTAGTGTAGGGTTATTTAAAAAGTCTGACTGTTTCCAAACAACCTACACACCTTCAAAAAAGTTACAACCGGTATCAGAATTGAGTGAGGAAGAAAAAGATTTGATCCACTTACGATCTGGAAGTAATCTGTGTGAATTTAAGAATATATGTTCACACCACAGCTACTACTTTTTAAATGTTTTTGAAAAGTATCAAACAACATGTGTAGACCCACTAAAAAAACACAAAAAGCCCATCAAAAAATCGTTGAGAAGTGTAGGCTTGGATCTTCATAAACAATTACTGACAAAAAATATTAGCATAAAACCTGGACAAAAGCTTTGCTCAACATGCCATAACTTTTGTGAGGAAAAAATAAGAGTTGAAGTCAATGAAAGTGAAACAGATGATGAAGTCATGGTTGAATTAGAATCATTGGAATCCAGAAATGAATCCCTCGTACAAACAAACATTGCTCTTGATTATTTAGGTTTAACACTGATAAAGCTTCATGGCTTGTCAGAACAAAGTAAAGGGTCTTATTTTAAAAGGAAGGTTAGCAGCATTGAAAAGACTGCAAAAAAGGCGGTTTCAAAAGCATTAAAATATGATGCACAAAGTTCTGATGATAACGAAGCAGATAAAAGTGTGGTTGAGAAAGCAAAGGATTTTGATGTAATGATTTCTCTTATGAAAGAGAAGATTTCATCTGTTGGGAGGTCTAGAAAAATCCAGATTCTGACCTTGGCTCCAGATTCTTGGACTCGAAATAAAGTGATGAAAGAATTTAATGTAAGTGAGTACATGGTGCGACAAGCTAGAAAGCTAAAATCTGAAAAGGGTATTTTGGAAACTCCTGATCCAAAAAAAGGTAAAACTCTTTCTGAAAATACAGTAAGACTTGTAACAGATTTTTATGAAAAGGATGAAAGTTCCAGAGTGCTACCTGGAACAAAAGACAAAGTAAGTGTTCAAAAAAATGTGTACATGCAAAAAAGACTCATTTTGTGTAACTTGAGAGAACTCTATTATTCTTTCAAATGGGAGAATCCCGAGGTAGAAGTAGGATTTTCAAAATTTTGTTTCTTGAGACCTAAATGGTGTATCCTTGCTGGTGCTGCAGGCACACACACTGTATGTGTATGCAGTATCCACCAGAATGTTAAACTATTACTGGATGCTGTGAAAATCGAAGAAACTTATAAAGACCTAATTAAGATGTTTGTGTGCAACACAGAAAACCAAAACTGCATGCTACATCATTGCAACAGCTGTCCTGCAAATACTGCACTAACAGAGTGCTTAACTGAAAAACTAAGTGAAGATTATGATTTAGAAGAAGAAATTGTAATCAGTCAGTGGGTTAACACAGACAGGGCAGAAATGATCAAACAGTCTATCAGTGTTGAAGACTACATTTCTTTATTGGTTAGGTCATTGGAAAAGCTCATCCCACACTCGTTTATAGCAAAATCCCAATCAGCAGCCTTTAAAAGATTGAAAGAAGACCCACCACCCAAAACAGCAATTATTGTGATGGATTTCAGTGAAAATTATTCCTTTGTTATACAAAATGAGATCCAAAGTTACCACTGGAATAGAGGTGGTTGTACTCTACACCCAATTGGAGTTTTTCTAAGAAATGAGGAAAACAATATTTTTGTTTCCAACCACTGTTTTATTAGTGATGACCAAGAACATGACACTGGTTTTGTTAACTTTGTACAAAAAGAAATTACAAAGTGGCTGTCATTACATCATACTGACATTGACTCAGTTCACTACTTTACAGATGGTTGTGCTGGGCAGTACAAAAATAGAAACAGTTTTAAAAATTTGACTGAACACTTGAGAGACTTTAATTTGAAGGCCCAACACACTTTTTTTGCAACAAGTCATGGGAAGTCAATTTGTGATGGCCTAGGAGGAACTATTAAAAGAATTTTAAGGAAAGCCAGTCTACAGCTTTCAGACAAGAACAAATAATGACAGCAATCGATGTGTATAAGTTTTGTGAAAAAAATATTGAAAACATTCACTTTCACTTTATTGACAAAAAAGAAGCTGATTTGCTACAGTTAAAACTAGAAAAACGTTTTTCAGCAACCCGAACCATTCCTGGAACTAGAGGTTTTCATAACTTCAAACCACTTCCAACAAACAACCTTGAAATTAGAAGGACTACAGGTAGTGTAAAACCCTCCTTAGTCTTTTCTTTCCATTCTTCTTCTGATTGGGTTCGTGTTGAACCATCCATAAATTGCTATGTGGCTGCAAATTATGATGGTAACTGGTACTTTGGACTGGTAAAAACAATATTAAATGATGAAGAAGATGCAGAAATTCTATTTCTACATCCTTCAGGACCCGCTGCATCATTTTATTGGCCTGAAAGAGAAGATTCCTGCATAGTGCCTTTGGAGCATGTAGTCTGTGTAGTAGACGCACCTCAATCAAGCGGCACTGGGAGAATGTATTACTTCAAAAAAGACTGTATCAAAAGAACTGAAAGCTCTTGGATGAAGTGGAAAAACAGTTTGAATCAGCATTAATGTTTATTAAAAAGACAAAATTACTCAAAAAATTCAATGTTTCAAGCAATCAGTTGGGTTATACATAAGTGTCGTAAGTAAACTATCTTTGTACATAATTCTAATGTAATCTACTATCATTAATAAACATGTTAAAAAGCCATCATTATTTTTGTTTTATCAGGTAGCCTATATGTTTAAGAGTAAATTAAAACAAATTTGAGCATTCTATCAGGTCTGAGACTCGAGATATTGCAATTCTTATAAAACAAAACATCCGTTAAAAAAAAAAAGAAAAAAATACATATATATTTTTTTTCATAGAAAATATTAATATATTTTAATAGCATCATTTTTATCTTCAAATATGTATAATAAATAAACTTGCTGCAAAAATTCATGATGTTATCTAAAAGAGTTTTTAAGATAAGCAAATTTAAAGTTTTGAATACAAATTAAACTGACCATTTCCGAAGGTTCAGAAAACGCAAAACATAAAAACTTTAAAAATTTATTAAAAAAAAACTGTAAGAGATACAGCAAAAAAAAAATTGCAGGTGTTTTCAGGATGGTATTAGAACCATTTGAGCCAAATTTCATGAAAATCTAAGGAGGTGGGTGTAAAATTTATTTTTTATTGTGTGATTTGATATGGAATGACCCAAAAGCATTTGACTTCTTACCTCACTGCAGAGTTTTAACGAGAGTTTTAACGAAGGTACGAACTTATGCAATGGGTTCTCAGGCACATGAGTGCCTCGAAGACTTCTTAAATAATAGAACCCACTACGTTGTCCTTGCCGGCGAGTGTTCGTAAGACACTAAGGACGTCAGGGGTGTCCCAGGGAAGCATAGCAGGACCGCTATTATTTCCTATAAATATAAATGGCCTGGCGGATTGGGTAAGCAGCAGTCTGCGGATGTTTGCTGATGTTGCTCTAGTGTACGGCAAGCTGTCGAAGTCGAGTGACTGTAGGAGGATACGACAGGACTTAGACAAAATTTCTAGTTAGTGTGATGAATGGCAGCTAGTTCTAAATGTAGAAAAACGCAAGTTAATGGGGGTGAGTAGGAAAAACAAACCTGTAATGTTCGGACACAGCATTCGCAGTATCCTGCTTAACACAGTCACGTTGTTCAAATATCTAGACGTAACGTTGTAAAGCGATACGAAATTAAACGAGTATTTGAGGATTGTGGTAGGAAGGCGAATGGTCGACTTCAGTTTATTAGGAAAATTTTGGGAAAGTGTGGTTCATTTTCAGCAGAAGAAGAGCTCTTGAGAGGATGGGAGAAGAAAATATTAAGAAAGATTTTGTAGAAGAAGAGTTCTTGAGAAAATGGGAGAGGAAAATATTAAGAAAGATTTTTGGAGCCGTGTATGAGGCGAGGGAATGGAAGAAAAGGAGAAACAAACAATTGGAAGAACTGTATAGAAATCCTGACTTGGTGACTGAAATTAAATGTAACAAATTGATATTGCTGGGCCATTTAGAGCGAATGTCGAAGGATTGAGCTGTCAAAAATGTTTACAAAGGAAATCCAAGTGGCAAAAGGAACAAAGGGATAATGTAATTGCGCTCGACTTGCGATGATAGTTTCTGACATGGTGTCGCGGACGGGAAGCATTAGCTGGCGCACATCAAGAGTTTCGTCTGGTGACCGTGTCGAGAAGAAGGCGCGCCACCATCCAGCTTCTGCAACAGCGACGGCCGACAATGAGTGACTCTCGCCACCTCCTCGATCGACGGCTTCAAACCTTCAACCAACCAACAAGGAAGACTGGAAGCACGTAAAGTTTTAGAACTGTATGGCAGACCTCAGCTTTTCAAACTTTTAAAATTGTTCAAATCACAGCAACGTAGCATGAACTTTTGTTGCTCATTGTCCCAATTGCATTACCAAGCAGGATCCCTTCCTTTTCCGGAATGAACCCGAGTGTCGTTGAAATTCAAACGCCAGCATTAAAGCAATATTATTCTATTTCACTGCTTTAATTTCAAAGTTCAGTTAAAGTATTCATAGCTGGCTACAATATTTAGATTACACAAGCACAAATTATGAGTGCGACTTTTGTTACCATATTTTAGCTTACCTGTGACTACAGCTCAGCTTGGTACGTACTAAATTTTACTATTGTTAATTGTTCAGAATCATTTAATTCAAGTTCAAAGTTAAATCTCTTATTTCTAAATTGCGTAGATTCAAGTAGCTTTTGAAATGATTGTTGAGGTAGTCCAAGACTAACCGTATTTTACTGAATTTCGATGTGCTTCAGAAACAAAGCTCACTATTAATTTCAGTCACTAAATTAACTTTCAATTTTCCGATTTTATTAATTCTTTTGCTAAATTAAGTCAGAGTGTAGCGAAATTTATTACTTCTGACAAACTTTCAGTTTTCACACTACACGTGTCAACCTTCAGTTGCCACGCTTCTAGTGCTAATTATATGTGTAATAACCTTTCTTTTTCAGTTACTATAGTAATCGTCCATAGGACTGGCGACCGTAATTTCCCCCAAATCTTAAATATCTAATTCCGCTAGTTGATTGTTAACGTAACGACCGCACCTTTACTTTCTTTATTAACTTTACCCCTTTTCAAAATTAATTACCACCAGTTTAATTTGCATTTTTCCTTTCATTTAGATGTAACCCTTTCCTCCCTCTTTACCGACAGATTAACTTCAGTGACGATTGCTTTTTCCCAAATTTCCATTAGGTACACGCGGTTTAATTTTTCGCTGTCATTAAGGTCGATAAGTGAGGGGTAGGTTACAAGGCGATGGAGGAAACGAGCAAAAAATCGTCAGGATTGGGCTGTGACCATCAGAGTGGCCAAGGCCCTACATGGGCTGTAGCGCCAAGGAGTAAGTAAGTAAGTGGTTCGTTTGTAAACGAGACCGCATATACAGCGCTAGTGCGACCTAGTCTTGAGTACTGCTCGTGTGTTTGTGATATATACTCCAAAACAATTCAGAGGCAAGTAGACAGATTTTTTACCGACAGATTCGAACAACATCCAATTAGTATGGGGATGCTTCAGGAAAAGGGAATTCCTGGAGGTAAAACGACGTTCTTTTCGAGAAATGCTGTTGAGAAAATTCAGAGAACCGGCATTTTGAAGCTGACTTCAGAATGCTTCTGCTGCCGCTAACAGATGTACGAGACTTCAAGAAGAACATAATAATTCCAATCCCAAAGAAAGCAGGTGTTTACAGATGTGAAAATTACCGAACTATCAGTTTAACAAGTCACAGCTGCAAAATACTAACGCGAATTCTTTACAGACGAATGGAAAAACTGGTAGAAGCCGACCTTGGGGAAGATCAGTTTGGATTCCGTAGAAATGTTGGAACACGTGAGGCAAACTGACCCTACGACTTATCTTAGAAGAAAGATTAAGGAAAGGGAAACCTACGTTTCTAGCGTTTGTAGACTTAGAGAAAGCTTTTGACAATGTTGACTGGAATACTCTCTTTCAAATTCTGAAGGTGGCAGAGATAAAATACAGGGAGTGGAAGGCTATTTACAATTTGTACAGAAACCAGATTGTAGTTATAAGAGTCGAGGGGCATGAAAGGGAAGCAGTGGTTGGGAAGGGAGTAAGACAGGGTTGCAGCCTCTCCCCGATGTTATTCAATCTGTATATTGAGCAAGCAGTAAAGGAAACAAAAGAAAAGTTTGGAGTAGGTATCAAAATCCAGGGAGAAGAAATAAAAACTTTGAGGTTCGCCGATGACATTGTAATTCTGTCAGAGACAGCAAAGGACTTGGAAGAGCAGTTGAACGAAATGGACAGTGTCTTGACAGGAGGATATAAGATGAATATAAACAAAAGCAAAACAAGGATAATGGAATGTAGTCGAATTAAGTCTGGTGATGCTGAGGGTATTAGATTAGGAAATGAGACACTTAAAGTAGTAAAGGAGTTTTGATATTTGGGGAGCAAAATAACTGATGATGGTCGAAGTAGAGAGGATATAAAATGTAGACTGGCAATGGCAAGAATGAAGAGAAATTTGTTAACATTAAGTATAGATTTAAGCGTCAGGAAGTCATTTCTGAAAGTATTGGTATGGAGTGTAGCCATGTATGGAAGTGAAACATGGACAATAAATAGTTTGGACAAGAAGAGAATAGAAGCTTTCGAAATGTGCTGCTACAGAAGAATGTTGAAGATTAGGTGGGTAGATCACGTAACTAATGAGGAGGTATTGAATAGGATTGGGGAGAAGAGAAGTTTATGGCACAACTTGACTAGAAGAAGGGATCGGTTGGTAGGACATGTCCTGAGGCATCAAGGGATCACAAATTTAGCATTGGAGGGCAGCATGG
Organism: Schistocerca cancellata; assembly: GCF_023864275.1. NCBI lineage: Eukaryota > Metazoa > Arthropoda > Insecta > Orthoptera > Acrididae > Schistocerca > Schistocerca cancellata. The sequence continues at coordinate 77,890,793 of NC_064628.1, forward strand.
AGGGTAAAAATCGTAGAGGGAGACCAAGAGATGAATACACTAAGCAGATTCAGAAGGATGTAGGTTGCAGTAGGTACTGGGAGATGAAGGAGCTTGCACAGGATAGATTAGCATGGAGAGCTGCACAAAACCAGTGTCAGGACTGAAGACCACAACAACAACAACGGAGGCATACAGACAGTTGTTTCTCCCTCGCTCTCTCTGTGAGCGGAACGGAAAAGGAAATGACGAGTATTGGTACAGGGTGGCTTGAGGAGTATTTATGTATGTAGCTGCACATTTCGTCCGAGCGGTATCATAAAGAAACAACTACTACCAACGCAAGTAGATCGCTAACATGGTTTACGCGGCAATAGTGCATTTGCTTCACACAACTGCTGCCCATACAACTCGTTCGTGTTCACTGATGGTGTTCTTGCTGCTACTTAACTATGGTACCGTAGCACCTCAAAAGGTTGACGATCTAGTGGTGAAGCAGACATGCTATTTGACCGAAGGTGTTTGATTTTTGCTGATTTCTGCCAAGTACTGGAGTGTCACTGTTTGAGCCAGAGAGCTTCACAGTATTTGATACATTAAAAATTAGTTTGCAAACAGATTTCATGCATACCTTTTGATCTGACTAATTCTCTGACAGGCAAAGGTGTAGATATGCTTTAGTTGTAATCAATATGAGACTAAATTTTGCCTGTTGAACACTTAAAATAACTGTTAAACTAAAAACTCTGGCAGTAACGAAAAGTGGCACAATACCTATAAGTTGTCGATGCTAAGTTCAGCTTTGGCTTCCTCGTTTTTACCGGTACGTGTTGGTACATTTTGTGTCGACTGTGTTATGTTTATGACTGCTGACAACTTCGGCGATCTAACAGCTACAGCACTATAGTGGCGCGGCGAACTTGTGTTGTATATGTCACCTGAGAAATAAATAGCGTAACGAGTGTGTCTGAACATGATAAAGTCTTCTTTTTTGCATTATTGTTCTTATAACTGGTTTGATGTGGCCCGCCACGAATTCCTCTCCTGCGCCAACCTCTTCATCTCAGAGCAGCACTTGCACCCTGCGTCTTCAATAATTGGTTGTATGTGTTCTAATCGATGTCTTCCTCTACAGTTTTACCCTCTACAATTTCCTCTAGTGCCATGGAAGTTATTCACTGATGCCTTAACACATGTTCTATCTCTCTGCCCCTTCTTCTTGTCACTGTTTTCCAGTATTCTTTTCCTCGCCGATTCTACGGAGAACCTCCTCATTCCTTACTTTATCAGTCCATCTCTGTTTCAACATTATTCTGGAACGCCACATCTCAAACGCTTCGATTTTCCTCCGTTCCGATTTGCCCGCAGTCCATGTCTCATTGCCGTACAATGTTGTGCTCCAGACGTACATTCTCAGAAATTTCTCCCTCAAATTAAGGCCTATGTTTGATACTGGTAGACTTCCCTTGGACAGGAACGGCCTTTTTACTGGTGCTAGTCTGTTTTTTATGTCCCCCTTGATCCGTCCGTCACAGGTTATTTTGCTGCCTATGTACCAGAATTGCTTAACTTCGTCTACTTCGTGACCATCAATCCTGATGTTAAGTTTCTCGCTGTTATCATTTCTGCTACTTCTCATTACTGTTGTCTTTCTTCGATTTACTCTCAGTCCATATTCTGTACTCATTAGATTTTTCATTCTATTCAGCATATCGTGTAATTCTCCTTCACTTTCACTCGGGATAGCCATGTCATCAGCAAATCGTATCATTAATATTCTTTCACCTTGAAGTTCAATTCCACTTCTGAATCTTTCTCCTCTTTACACGAGGCATCACAACAACGTTTCACCAGGCAACGCCGGTCAACTGCTGTTTGTGTATGAGAAATCGAATGGAAACGTTCCTCGTGTCAGCACGTTGTAGGTGTCGCCACCGGCGCCAACCTTGTGTGAATGCTCTGAAAAGCTAATCATTTGCATATCACAGCGTATTCTTCCTGTCGGTTAAATTTAGCGTCTGTAGCACGTCATCTTCGTGTTGTAGCAACTTTAATGGCCAGTAGTGTATATTAACAAAAAAAGGTTACATTAACGAGGTCACCAGTGTAGTACTACTAGAGCAAAACGTTCGACATTGCCTTCCTGACACTCCGTTATTCATGTAAGCACAGTAAATTTTAGTACTTAAGACAGTTACTGCGAGCACACAACAGAGATAATGAACAAGAAGCAATCGTAAACAACAGTCTGCTAATGCTTTGGGCCATTTAGGTTGGCGGCAAGCCACGCCCACTCTAGCTTCAAAACAACATACAGGGTAAGTCCATAGCGCCATCTGCTTTCTTTTTTTTACCTTCATGAGCTAGACTCATGGGGCATTCCATTTTGGAAATCGTTAGAGAATACAATATTCCGCGATCCACAGTGTCAAGAGTGTGTGCCGAGGGTACGATTTCAGGCGTTTCCTCTCACCATGGACAACGCAGTAGCCGACGGCGCCCACTTAACGACCGAGAGCAGCAGTGTTTGCGCAGATTGTTGGTGCTAATAGGCAAGGTACACTGCGTGAAATAACCGCAGAAATCAATGTGGGGCATACGACGAACGTTTCCGCTAGGACAGTGCTGCAAAATTTGGCGTTTATGAGCTATGGCAGCAGACGACCCACGCGAGTGCCTTTGCTGACAGCACGACCTCGCCTGCAGCGCCCCTCCTGGGCTCGTGACCGTATCGATTGGACTCTAGACGACTGGAAAACCGTGGCCTGGTCAGATGAGTCCCAATTTCACTTGGTAAGAGATGATGTTAGGGTTCGAGTACGGCGCAGACCTCACGGAACCATGGACCCAAATTGTCAACAAGGCACTGTGCGAGCTGGTTGTGTCCCCATAAAGGTGTGGGCTGTTTTTACGTGGAATGGACTGGGTTCTCTGGTTGAAATGTACCAGCTGCGACCATCTGCAGCCATTCAATGACTTTATATTCCCAAAAAACTATGGAATTTTTATGGATGACATTGCGCCATGTCACTGAGCCACAGTTGTTCGAGATTGGTTTGAAGAACATTCTGGACAATCCGAGCGAATGATTTGACAACCCAGATCGCCCCCCGCCCCCGTGTATCCCACCGAACATTTGTGGGACGCACTCTAGAGGTCAGCTCGTGCTCAAAACCTTGAAACGGCAACACTTTCGCAATTATGGACGGCTATAGAGGCAGCACGGCTAAGTATTTCAGCAGGGGGCGTCCAAGGACTTGCTGCACTGTGGAAAGAGGTCCGACATGATATGACGAGGTATCCCATGACTTTTCTCACCTCAGTGTAGATGTAATGCAGGAGTAGGCCTAATAATGAAGAAGAAAATAGGAATGTGGGTAAGCTACTATGAACAACATAGTGAAGGCATTATCAAAGACAAGGTAGACACGAAGCCCACACCCACCACAATAGTGCATGTTTATATGCCAACTAGCTCCGCAGATGACGAAGACATTAGAAAATTGGATGATGAGATAAAAAAAATTATTCAGATCGTCAAGGGAGACGAAAATATAACTCTGGTGGGGGACTGGAGCTTGATAGCAGGAAAAGGAAGAGAAGAAAAAAAAAGACGTGAATCTGGGATCGGGGAAAGCTATAAAGCGAAACCTGCCTCCTAGAATTTTGCACACAGCATAATTTAATCATCGCTACCTCTTTTCTTGAGGATCATGAAAGAGGGTTGGATGCGTGGAAGAGACCTGGAGATACCGGAAAGTTCCAGATCGATTATATAATGGTAAGATAGAAATTTCGGAACAAGTTTTTAAGCTGTGGGACGTTTCCAGAGGCAGATGTGGACTCTGAGTAAAATTTATTGTTTATGAAAATTATGTTAAAACTGAATAAATTGCAAAAAGACGAACTTAAGGAGATGGAGATTGGATAAGTTAAAAGAACCAGAGGTAGTTGAGAGTTTCAGAGGGAGCATTAGGCAACTATTGACTGAAAAAGGAGAAAGGAATATAGTAGAAGACGGATGGCTGGCTCTGAAGGACGAAATAGCGAAGGCAGCAGAGTATCAAACAGATAAAAAGACAATCCTAGTGTAAGTCTCTGGGTATCACAAGAGAGATTTAATTTAAATGATGGCAGGCGAAAGTATAGAAATACAACCTAAATAGCATGCGCGAACGAATGCAAACGATTAAAAATGACATTGACAGGAAGTGCAAAATGGCTAAGCAGGAACGGCCAGAGCACAAATGTATGGATATGTAAGCATATACCGGGTGATCAAAAAGTCAGTATAAACTTGAAAACTGAATAAATCACGGAATAATGTAGATAGAGAGGTACAAATTGACACATATGCTTGGAATGACAAGTGGTTTTATTAGAACCAAAAAAATACAAAAGTTCAAAAATGGCGCTTCATCTGATCAGAATAGCAATAATTAGCATAACAAAGTAAGACAAAGCAAAGATGATGTTCTTTACAGGAAATGCTCAATATGTCCACCATCATTCCTCAACAATAGCTGTAGTCGAGGAATAATGTTGAGAAGAGCACTGTAAAGCATGTCCGGAGTTATAGTGAGGCATTGGCGTCGGATGTTGTCTTTCAGCATCCCTTGAGATGTCGGTCGATCACAATACACTTGCGACTTCAGGTAACCCCAAAGCCAATAATCGCACGGACTGAGGTCTGGGGACCTGGGAGGCCAAGCATGACGAAAGTGGCGGCTGAGCACACGATCGTCACCAAACGACGCGCGCAAGAGATCTTTCACGCGTCTAGCAATATGGGGTGGAGCGCCATCCTGCATAAACATCGTACGTTCCAGCAGGTGTTTAGCAGCCAGGCTGGGGATGGTGCGATTCTGTAACATATCGGCGTACCTCTCACCCGTCACGGTAGCAGTTACAAAACCAGAATCACTCATTTCCTCGAAGAAAAAAAGGCCCGATAACGGTAGATGTGGTAAACCCAACCTATACCGTGACTTTCTCGTCCACGACAGTTCTAGGATTTTCGGTAGTTCTGCAGTTGTGGGCGTTGACAGACCCTCGGAGCCTGAAATGAGCTTCGTCGGTCCACAACACGTTACTTAACCAATCGTCATCTTCCGCCATCTTTTGAAACGCCCACACCGCAAATGCCCTCCGCTTCACTAAATCGCCAGGTAACAGTTCATGATGCCGATGTATTTTGTACAGATAGCATCTGAGGGTACGCCTAAGTGCCAACCAAACAGTAGTGTATGGAACGCCGGTGCGACATGCGATTGCACGAGCGCTGACTTCCCCGTGCATAGACGAACCCGCTACAGTCTCCATTTCTTCCTGAACTGTCTCAGCAGCATTACGCCTTGTGCTCGGTCGGCCACTACGGCGTCTGTCGTCTAAACAACCCGTGGCTTCGAACTTCGAAATCATTCTCGCCACAGCTGCATTTGTCAACGGACCTTTACCCGTTCGACTCCCCTTCCTATGGCGATAGGATCGTAACGCTGAACTAGCACATTCTCCATTCTGATAATACAGCGTCACTAAAAGCGCCTTTTCAGGTAACGTCAACATGCTGCGACTGCTGGCGCATCTGATTCTCTCTCTTTTTTTTTTCCCCTTTATTGTTATTTTAAAACCTGTACAACAGGCAGGCTGTCAGCAGCATTCTACGCTGCTCTTCAGCCATAAAATACACAATGAGAAAAAAAAACAGAAAGTACCCCACGTACGGCCGGAAACGAGCTTGAGGAGGCGGAGTCGGGAGCGTGCCTTGGCTTGGATTGTTTGGAGATGGGGGTCCAGGAGAGTCGACGGTCGAGGGTGACGCCAAGGTACTTAAGGGTGGGGGTGAGGGCGATAGGACGGCCATAGATGGTGAGATAGAAATCAAGGAGGCGGAAGGAAGGGGTGTTTTGACTACAATGATCGCCTGGGTTTTGGAGGGATTGACCTTGAGCAAACACTGGTTGCACCAAGCGGTGAACCGGTCAAGATGGGATTGGAGAAGGTGTTGGGAGCGCTGCAGGGTGGGGGCAAGGGCAAGGAAGGCGGTGTCATCGGCAAACTGGAGAAGGTGGATGGGGGGTGACGGCGGCGGCATGTCCGCCGTATATAAAAGGTACAGAAGGGGAGAGAGGTCGGAGCCTTGGGGCACACCGGCGGAGGGAAAAAAGGTGTAGTAATCCGTGTTATGGATGGTGACGTAGGAAGGACGGTGGGAGAGAAAGGAGCCGATCAGACGGACGTAGTTAATGGGAAGGGCGAAGGTTTGGAGCTTGAAGAGGAGACCGGAATGCCATACGCGGTCATAAGCACGTTCGAGGTCCAGGGAGAGGAAGATTGCGGAGCGACGGGAATTAAGCTGTTCAGAAAGGAGATGAGTGAGGTGAAGGAGAAGGTCGTCGGAAGAGAAGGACAGCCGAAAGCCACACTGGGTAACGGGAAGGAGGCGGTGACGGCGGAGATGCTGGTGGATGCGGCGGGTGAGGATGGATTCCAGGACTTTGCTGAAGACCAGGGTAAGGCTGATGGGATGGTAGGAGGAGATGGCGGACGGCGGTTTACCAGGTTTAAGGAACATCAGGATATGGGAGGTTTTCCACAGGTCGGGGTAGTAACCAGTGGACAGGACTACATTGTAGAGCCTGGCCAGGATGGAGAGGAAATAGAGACAGGAGGTTCACGAAGGTGACGGTAGGTGACACAATCGTGACTAGGAGCGGTGTTGCGTTTCGTGCGAAGTGTAGCAATGAGATCCTGTGTAGTGATAGGGGCATTGAGTTCCGTGTGTGGATTCTCTCTCTCATTACAGCTCCTTTTACACACGATTGCCATGCGCAGTCACTGACGTTTTGCTGTCCAGCGCCATCTGTCGGACATTTTGTGAACTTTTTTTGGGTCTAATAAAACCCCATGTAATTCCAAACATGTGTGTCAATTTTTACCTCTCTATCTACATTATTCCGTGGTTTATTAAGTTTTCAAATTTATACTGACTTTTTGATCACCCGGTATAACTAGGGGAAAGAGATATCCAGCCTCTGGAGAAAAGAGAAGCAGCTGTATGAGTATCAACAGCTCACATGGAAATTCAGTGCTGAGTAAGGAAGGGATATTGAAAGGAGGAATGAGTGCATGGAGGGGCTGTACATGGGAAGTTAACCTGAAGGTAACGTTTAAGAAAGGGAAGAGGATGTATACGAAGATAAGATAGGAGATGTGGTAGAGGGAGACGAATTTGACAAGCACTGAAAGACCTAAGTCGGAACAAGGCGCCTGAAGTAAACGACATTGCGTCTAGAATGCTGACATTCTTGTGAGAGCGATCCATGACAAAATTATTTCACATGATGTGGAAGATATGTCAGGCAGGCGAAATACCCTCAGGCTTCAAGAACAATGTAATAACTACGATTCCAAAGAAAGTAGACGCTGGTAGGTGTGAATATTACTGAACTACCGGTTCAACAAGTCATGGTAGCAGAATACAAACACGAATTATTTGTAGAAGAATGGAAATACTGATAGAAGCTGACCTCGGGGAAGATCAGTTTGAATTCTGGAGAAATGTAACAACATACGAAGCAATACTCATCCAACGATTTATCTTAGAAACTAGGCTAAGGAAAGGCAAACCTACGATTACAGCTTTTGTAGATTTGGAGAAAGCTTATGACAATGCTGACTGGATGACACACTTTGAAATTCTAAAGGTACCAAGGGCAAAACACAGGGAGAGAAATGTTAATGACAACTTGTACAGAAACCAGACGACAGTTGAGTCGTGAGGCATGTAAGGGAAGGAATGGTTGGGAAGGGAGTAAGAATGGGGACGTACCCTAGCCTCGATGTTATTCGATCTGTACTTTGAGCGGCAATATAGAAAAGTAAAGACAAATTAGAAGAATGAACTAAACTTCTTTGGGGAATAAAGAAAAACTTCGAGGTGTTCCAGTGCCACTTTAATTCTGGCAGAGACAGCAAAGAACTTGAATGGAATGGACAATGTTTTGAAAGGAGAATATAATATGAACACTAACAACCCTCTCCACCCCCCCCCCCACCCCCCCGCCACCCATGAACCATAGACCTTGCCGTTGGTGGGGAGGCTTGTGTCTCAGCGATACAGATGGCCGTACCGTAGGTGCAACCACAACGGAGGGGTATCTGTTGAGAGGCCAGACAAACGTGTGGTTCCTGAAGAGGCGTTCTACGGATCGAAGCGTGGAATGTCAGATCCCTTAATCGGGCAGGTAGGTTAGAAAATTTAAAAAGGGAAATGTATAGGTTAAAGTTAGATATAGTGGGAATTAGTGACGTTAGGTGGCAGGAGGAACAAGACTTCTGGTCAGGTGAATATAGGGTTATAAATACAAAATAAAATAGGGGTAATGCAGGAGTAGGTTTAATAATGAATAAAAAAATAGGAGTGCGGGTAAGCTACTACAAACAGCATAGTGAACGCATTATGGTGGCCACGACAGACACGAAGTCCACGCCTACTACAATAGTACAAGTTTATATGCCAACTAGCTCTGCAAATGATGAAGAAATTGATGAAATGTATGATGAGATAAAAGAAATTATTCAGGTAGTGAAGGCAGACGAAAATTTAACAGTCATGGGTGACAGGAACTCGATAGTAGGAAAAGGGAGAGAAGGAAGCATAGTAGGGGAATATGGGTTGGGAGTAAGAAAAGAAAGAGGAAGATACCAGGTAGAATTTTACACAGAGCATAACTTGGGGGTAAGGAAAGAAAGAGAAAGACACCTGGTAGAATTTTGCACAGAGCATAACTTAGTCATAGCTAACACTTGGTTCAAGAATCATAAAAGAGGATTGTATACATGGAAGAATCCTGGAGATACTAGAAGGTATCAAATAGATTATATAATGGTAAGACAGAGATTTAGGAACCAGGTTTTAAATTGCAAACCACTTCCAGGGGCAGATGTGGACTCTGACCACACTCTATTGGTTATGAACTGTAGATAAAAACTGAAGAAACTCCAAAAAGATGGGAATTTAAGGAGATGGGACCTGTATAAACTGATTAAACCAGAGGTTGTACAGAGTTTTAGGGAAAGCATAAGGGAACAATTGACAGGAATGGGGGAAAGAAATAGAGTAGAAGAAGAACGGGTAGCTCTGAGGGATGAAGTAGTGAAGTTAGGAGAGGATGAAGTAGGTAAAAAGACGAGGGCTAGTAAAAATGATTGGGTAACAGAAGAAATATTGAATTTAATTGATGAAAGGAGACAATATAAAAATGCAGTAAATGAAGCAGGCAAAAGGAATACAAACGTCTCAAAAATGAGATCGACAGGACGTGCAAAATGGCTAAGCAGGGATGGCTAGAGGGCAAATGTAAGGATGTAGAGGCTTATCTCACTAGGGGTAAGATAGATACTGCCTAGAGGAAAATTAAAGAGACCTTTGGGGAAAAGAGAAACACTTGTATGAATATCAAGAGCTCAGATGGAAACCCAGTTCTAAGCAAAGAAGGGAAAGCAGAAAGGGAGTATATAGAGGGTCTATTCAAGGGCGATGTACTTGAGGACAATATTATGGAAATGGAAGAGAATGTAGATGATGATGAAATGGGAGATATGATACTGCGTGAAGAGTTTGACAGAGCACTGGAAGGCCTGAGTCGAAACAAGTCCCTGGAAGTAGACAACATTCCAATAGAATTACTGACAGCCTTGGGAGAGTCAGTCCTGACAAAACTCTACCATCTGGTGAGCAAGATGTATGGGACAGGCGAAATACCTTCAGATTTCAAGAAGAATATAATAATTCCAATCCCAAAGAAAGCAGGTGTTTACAGATGTGAAAGTTACCGACTATCAGTTTAATAAGTCACGGCTGCAAAATACTAACGCGAATTCTTTACAGACGAATGGAAAAACTGGTAGAAGCCGACCTCGGGGAAAAACAGTTTGGATTCCGTGGAAATATTGGAACACGTGAGGCAATACTGGCCTTGCGACTTATCTTAGAAGAAAGATTAAGGAAAGGCAAACCTACGTTTCTAGCATTTATAGACGTAGAGAAAGCTTTTGACAATGTTGACTGGAATACTCTTTCAAATTCTGAAGGTGGCAAGGGTAAAATACAGGAAGCGAAAGCCTATTTACAATTTGTACAGAAACCAAATGGCAGTTATAAGAGTCGAAGGGCATGAAAGGGAAGCAGTGGTTGGGAAGGGAGTGAGACAGGGTCGTAGCCTCTCCCCGATGTTATTCAATCCGTATATTGAGCAAGCAGTAAAGAAAACAAAAGAAAAATTCGTAGTAGGTATTAAAATCCATGGAGAAGAAATAAAAACTTTGAGGTTCGCCGATGACATTGTAATTCTGTCACAGACAGCAAAGGACTTGGAAGAGCAGTTGAACGGAATGGACAGTGTCTTGAAAGGAGGATATAAGATGAACATCAACAAAAGCAAAACGAGGATAATGGAATGTAGTCGAATTATGTCGGGGGATGCTGAGGGAATTAGATTGGGAAATGAGACACTTAAAGTAGTAAAGGAGTTTTGCTATTTGAGGAACAAAGTAACTGATGATGGTCGAAGTAGAGAAGATATAAAATGTAGACTGGCAATGGTAAGGAAAGCGTTTCTGAAGAAGAGAAATTTGTTAACATCGAGTATAGATCTAAGTGTCAGGAAGTTATTTCTGCAAGTATTTGTATGGAGTGTAGCCATGTATGGAAGCGAAACTTGGACGATAAATAGTTTGGACAAGAAGAGAATAGAAGCTTTTGAAATGTGGTGCTGCAGAAGAATGCTGAAGATTAGATGGGTAGATCATATAACTAATGAGGAAGAATTGATTACGATTGGGGAGAAGAGAAGTTTGTGGCACAACTTGACAAGAAGAAGGGACCGATTGGTAGGACTTGTTCTGAGGCATCAAGGGATCACAAATTTAGCATTGGGGGGGGGGGGGGGGGGCAGCGCGGAGGGTAAAAATCGTAGAGGGAGACCGAGAGATGAATACACTAAGCAGATTCAGAAGGATGTAGGTTGCAGTAAGTACTGGGAGATGAAGAAGCTTGCACAGGGTAGGGTAGGATGGAGAGCTGCATCAAACCAGTCTCAGGACTGAAGACCACAACGACACTAACAAAACAAAACCGAGAGTAATAGAATTCAATCGAGATACATCAGGCTATGCTGAGGGAAATAGATTAGGAAACGAGGCACTACAAGTAGTAGATGCGTCTTGCTATTTGGGCAGTAAAATAACGTGATCGACGACGTAGAGAGGATATAACATGCAGAATGGCAACGGCGGGAAAAGCGTTTCTGAAGAAGAAACATTTGTTAACACAGAATATAGATTTAAGTTTTAGTAAATGTTTTCTCAAGAATTTTTGTGTGGAGTGCAACCTTCTGCGGAAGTGAAACCCGAACTATAAACATTTCAGACAAGAAAAGAATAGAGGCTTTTGGTAAGTGTTGCTACAGAAGAATGCTGAAGAATAGATGGGTAGATCAAGTAACTAATGAGGACGTACTGAATAGACCTGGGGAAAAAGAACGTTGTAGTATAACTTGACTAAAGGAAGGGATTGGTTGCTTTAATACATTCTGAGACACCTCGTTTACTGTTGGAGGGATTTGTGCATGTAGGAGGGAGGATGACAAAGACATAAATACGGTAAGCAGGATCAAAAGGGTGTGGGTTGCAGTAGTTATTCGGAGCTAAAGAGCCTTGTAGAGTAATCAGGATAGCTGCATCAAACCAGTCTTCTGACTGAAGACCACAAAAACAGCGATGTTCTTTCAAGTTTAGTCATAACTCTGTGCAGTAGCCTGTAAACAAAATTACCGCTAAACCAGACAAATCGCCCGTTCATGGGTGTTTACATGTTAGTGCGACCTGCGCGAAGCCGAGGCAGGTCGCTAATACTTTCACAAATTTCGGAGTTATGGGCTGTCTTTTGTATCTGAATTATATCCTTCTGCCATAAACGTGCACATTTATACTACACTACCGGCCATTAAAATTGCTACACCACGAGAATGACTTGGTACAGACGCGAAATTTAAGCGACAGGAAGAACATGCTGTTATATGCAAATGATTAGCTTTTCAGAGCATTCAAACAAGGTTGGCGCCAGTAGCGACCCCTAAAACGTGCTGACATGAGGAGCGTTTCCAACCGATTTCTCATACACAAACAGCAGTTGGCCGGCGTTTCCGGGTGAAACGTTGTTGTGATACCTCGTGTAAGTAGGAGAAATGCGTACCATCACGTTTCTGACTTTGATAAAGGTCGGATTGTAGCCTATCGCGATTGCGGTTTATCGTATCGCGACATTGCTGCTCGCGTTGGTCGAGATCCAATGACTGTTAGCATAATATGGAATCGATGGGTTCAGGAGGGTAATACGAAACGCCGTGCTGGATCCCAGCGGCCTCGTATCACTAGCAGTCGAGATGACAGGCATTTTATCCGCATGGCTGTAACGGATCGTGCAGCCACGTCTCGATCCCTGAGTCAACATATGGGGACGTTTGCAAGACAACAACCATCAGCACGAACAGTTCGACGACGTTTGCAGCAGCATGGACTATCAGGTCGGAGACCATGGCTGCGGTTACCCTTGACGCTGCATCACAGACAGGAGCGCCTGCGATGGTGTACTCAACGACGTACTTGGGTGCACGAATGGCAAATACAGCGTCATGATGGTCGCATCCGTGTTTGGCGACATCGCGTTGAACACACATTGGAAGCGTATATTCGTCATCGCCATACTGGCGTATCACCCGGCGTGATGGTATGGGGTGCCATTGATTACACGTCTCGGTCACCTCTTGTTCGCATTGACGACACTTTGAACAGTGGACGTTACATTTCAGATGTGTTACGACCCGTGGCTCTACCCTTCATTACATCCCTGCAAAACCCTACATTTCAGCAGGATAATGGACGACCTCATGTAGCAGGTCCTGTACGGGCCTTTCTGGATACAGAAAATGTTCGCGTGCTGCCCTGGCCAGCATATTCTCCAGATCTCTCACCAATTGGAAACGTCTGGTCAATGGTGGCCGAGCAACTGGCTCGTCACAATACGCCAGTCACTACTCTTGATGAACTGTGGTATCGTGTTGAAGCTGCATGGGCAGCTGTACCTGTACACGCCATCCAAGCCCTGTTTGACTCAATGCCAGGCGTATCAAGGCCGTTATAACGGCCAGAGGTGGTTGCTCTGATTTCTCAGGACCTATGCACCCAAATTGCGTGAAAATGTAATCACATGTCAGTTCTGGCATAATAAATTTGTCCAACGAATACCCGTTTATCATCTGCATTTGTGTTGGTGCAGCAATTTTAATGGCCAGTAGTGTACTTTATTTAATGAAAGGAAAAAGACTGGTTGATTTAACGTTTCTATCACTGTATTTAAAACTTGTGAAAATCGATAATTTTATGGGTATGATACTACTCGTGAGTAACGTATCGATACGTTTCCGTGTTGCTACTACTGTGCCATTTATTTCATCTGGGAATAGCACTTATGAGGTGGAACCAAAATGTAATGGGAGTTTTTTTGATCCTGTGGACTTTATATATCCGATTTTCAAAACTTTTTTTTTATCTTGTTGGTACACATGTTCCTGAGGTAAGTTTGAATTTCCAACTGTTTTGAATATTTACTTTATTGTTGACAGTCGAAAAGGTTATACGTGTTTCCGGGTGCTCGGCGAATTTTCCCTTGCCGTAGAGATAAATCAAAGATTAAATTTTGCTTGAAAAATTGAATAAAGTGCAGCACCGCATTGAAAATGTTGACTGTGACTTTTGACGAAGCTATTACGAGTTGAACAAGAGTTTGTGGAGGTATATATGTTTCAAAAAGGGTTGAGAAGACGTTGAAGACGACGCCCTAGAGCATCAATTGCTGATGACAATATATAAGATGTACAGAAAATGGTTCAGGAAAATCACAGAATAGTCATCAGAGAGGTTGCTGAGAATGTTGGCATATTCTTCAGCTCATGTCGAGCATTTTTTCGGATTTTTTTGGTAGGGAACGAGCAGCAGGCAGGTATGTTCAAAAATTGTTGAATTTCGACCAAACACGACGTCGGACAGACATTGTTCAGGAATTGTTGAATGAATTCGATAATGATCCAGCACTTGTAAAGAAGGGTATTACAGATGACAAAACATGGGTATAAAGGGTATAATGTTGAAACCAAGGCCCAGTCGTCCCAACGGAAACTGCCTGAAGAGCCGAGACTGAAAAAAAAAAAAAAAATATATCGAAAATTCGATCACATTTGGAGGTCCTCACGGTTTCTTAATTACAATGTGATAGTGCATTATGAGTTCCTGTCTACGGTCGTACGTTCGATAAGGAATACTATATGGAAGTCATGCGTCGTTTGCGTGAAGTAATGCAAAGAAAATGACAAAGAACTGTGGCGAAATCACTCGGGCGGCCGGAGTGGCAATGCGGTTCTAGGCGCTACAGTCTGGAACCGAGCGACCGCTACGGTCGCAGGTTCGAATCCTGCCTCGGACATGGATGTGTGTGATGTCCTTAGGTTAGTTAGGTTTAATTAGTTCTAAGTTCTAGGCGACTGATGACCTCAGAAGTTAAGTCGCATAGTGCTCAGAGCCATTTTTGAAAACCACTCGTGGAAACTGCATCACGATAATGCTCCCGCTCACAACTCAAAGTTTTTTCGTGACTTTTTGGCAAAGAAAAGACGAACTGCTGCTTCAGCCGCCGTATTCGCCGGACATTGTCATGACTTCTTTCTGTTCCCGAGTCTGAAAGGACGTCGTCTTGCCACCATTGATAAGATAAAAACTGAACCGCTGATGGATCTGAACACTATAACGAAAGCTGAGTTCCAGATGTGCTTCCAAGATTGGAAAAAGCGCTGGCACAAGTAAGTTATAGCTGAGGGTGATTACTTCGAACGAGGCAAATTGATGTTGATGAATAAATAAAGATACTTTAAGAAAAATTCCCGTCACTTTTTGATCGCACCTCGGTATAAATCTCAAAGAACAAAATATTGGCCAGCCCTTGAAAGAAAACATTAGTCGCTTACAGCTCCAAAGCTGTTGTGGAAATTGCACGATGTGGTCATGTTACCTTCCACCGTCGACGTATCTCTTGACAGTGAAGTTGCGTACATATGCCTGTCGGTGTAGAGATCATTGCTGTAAGATGGGTCCACGTAGAAACGTGGCAGAATTGCATAAATGTGCTATTGTATCAGGAGGTGCCGATGCCCATAGCATTAATTCCTCAAGTGGGTATTTCTCATGCACGCTCCTTTATCTCAATGGGTAATTTCTCCTAACGCTGGCCGACGCAGTCGCGACGCGTGCAATGCTCACTCATTAGAAATTTTGTTATTGATTTTTGTCTATGGGCCAAAACTAAAGAGGATTATGATGGAATAGAGTGCATTAAAGAAAAAAATGAAATTTTATTTTTACATAATTAAACGTCGTTTTCTGTATGAAATATTTTAAAACAGGGCGCTGCACAGAAAGGGATTTCACATTCTGCACACCAGCAAGACATCTCTTTTCACTGATTAGAGAGGGAGAAGAAAAAGAAGTAGATATGGCCACAGTTCTACTCTTCAGAGGCCATGATGAACAGAACATGGACCGGCACAAACCAGGAGCTGAGACACTTCATAAATTCCATGGCGGTCCACGGCTACCCTCACATAATCTGCAGGACGATGACATACCACGACCCGGACTCGATATGTATATGTGAACTCTGTCAATTTTTCGTCGTGCTTGACACAATAGTTGTCCTAGAGTAATCATGATTTCTAATCTTTTTTTTTCTCACCGCCATGCTTTTTGTGCAGAACATAAGCAATGAATCACAAAAATGGTGGCAAAATTTTTTATAATATTTTCTCAGTCTGCTCATGGCCATTTGGCAGCTTTGAACTAGCAAGCAGTTGCTCCTCCCATAGTCATGTTGTAATCCGTGACAACACTTGGGTATTGCACGATGACATTCTCTGAATTTACGTCTTGAAATGTGTCATGATGGAACGAGCTGACCATCACGACGTCTCCCGCGTCCTTCCATTTCATCAACATTCGTTTGTTTCTGTACACCTTATAATATTCGCCATTCTTCTGCTTCTCATTTTTTGTAAAGTCCTTTCTCTTTCACCGCAATACGTTGACAACGTCGGTGTTCTTACTCGTTAATTTGGTAACCAAACCGAACTACTCTTCCAGTTATCAAGGTATGTACAAAAAATCACAGTTTAATTTAGTGGCCAAAGTTGGCAGCGAGGAGATTCAACGGGTAGCTCGAACTCCGGTGATATCTATCGATTCAGTACTAGGGATACAAGAAGCCAAGAAAATGTGGATGCACTGTACCAAGTCTGAGAATACGATCTTCTACATCTACATCTACATCTACATCTACGTCTTTACTCTGCAATTCACAAAGGGTTCAATGAACCACCTTCAAGCTGTCTCTCTACCGTTCTACTCTCCAACGGCACGCAGAAAAACGAGCACTTAATTTTTTCTGTGCGAGCCCTGATTTCTCTTATTTTATCGTGATGATGTAGATGGGTACCAACAGAATGTTTTCGCTATCGAAGGAGGAAACTGGTGATGAAATTTCACGAGAAGATCCCGTCGCAAAGAAAAACGCCTTTGTTTTAATGACTGTGACCCCAATTCACGCATCATGTCTGTGGTACTATCTCTCCTGTTTCGCAATAATACAAAACTCGCATAAAGAAGAAAGCTTACTCATCTCAGTACACGTAAGCAGAAATGACCATTTCGAAACGCATTTAATTTCGTTTATAAGACACCTATGATTTGCAGTTGACTTAAGTTTTCTGACAAAAAGCACTTTGTTATTATAGGTTATCTGCATTGAGCTGACTGCAATGTAATTAAAAAGAATTACACCAGACGCGTTTAGCTTTTATTTACAAATCAACTTCTGTGGTATTCTGTAAATTGGTAAACACGTTTGTACATTTATATTTTTTTATTATTTTAGGTTAAAAACAGCGTTTTCTTTATGAAGTTGGTTTGCAAGCTACTTACAGTGTTTCTTTACATAGTCTGCATCTTCCCCTCTTGCTAGCAGTGGTTGATATCGACGGGCGTCATTTCGCATCTGCAGTTTTTGGCCTTTTGCGTTATTTCCTGCGCAGCACTATTTATAATTGATTTTTTAACTGTTTTTCATTCATCACTGCCGCAGTATTTATGACTATTCGTTTGTTTCTGTTCACGTTGTGAGTGTTGCCAACCTATGAAACGATTTTGTGTGTGTGTGTGTGTATGAGAGAGAGAGAGAGCGAAATTTCATGCACAACATATTATGTAATATGCACCAAAATCAAAGCGACCTCTAGTTTTCGTTGCACACTTTTCCGATTTTCGCGCAGTGTCTTACTTTCAGGTAAATTTCACAATAGCTATGACTATTGACGAAATATGGGCACATCATCATGAACCTGACATATGAAGCTATAAGTAAAGCAAAAATAAAGTTTTTCACCAAATAATTTCTGTAAAATCGTTTGAGAAAGACTGCAGGATGCACGCCTCAATTCTATCATCGGTGACTGGGTGAAAGGTGGAAAATTAATTACTTATCAGCCTCCCCTTCTCAACAAACGAATGAACTCGCTCAATGCTTTGGACTGCTCACTGCGCAGTGGCCACTCTATCGTGTGCAAGCTACACTCGGAGCATATCTGGCTCTGAGCACTACGGGTCTTAACATCTGAGGTCATCAGTCCCCTAGAATTTAGAACTACTTAAACCCAACTAACCTAAGGACATCACACACACCCATGCCGGAGGAATGATTCGAACCTGCGACCGTAGCGGTCGCGCGGTTCCAGACTAAAGCGCCTTGAACCGCTCAGCCAGCGCCTGCATATACGCAAATAGTGAATGAATAAGATGACACAATTACACACAGCAACTTCAAATGCTAGCATCCATATAACAATTGAAACACAACGAAGCACATGATTTTCTGTTTTTGAGGTTAGTTGGTTACAAAGTGTAAAACATGAAATATAATATAAGCAGATTTCCAAATTTCTGGAAATTTATGTAAGTTTTCCAATGTTATGGAACATTAGACATAAGCATTATATAAATACGAAACTTAGATACTACTGTAGGTGCAACCACAATGGAGGGGTATCTGTTGAGAGGCCAGACAAACGTGTGGAGCAGCAGCCTTTTCAGTAGTTGCAGGGACAACAGTCTGGACGATTGTCTGATCTGGCCTTGTAACACTAACCAAAACGACCTTGCTGTGCTGGTACTGCGAACAGCTGAAAGCAAGGGGAAACTACGGCCGTAATTTGTCCCGAGGGCATGCAGCTTTACTGTATGGTTAAATGATGATGGCGTCCTCTTGGGTAAAATATTCCGGAGGTAAAATAGTCCCCCCATTCGGATCTCTGGGCGGGGACTACTCAAGAGGATGTCGTTATCAGGAGAAAGAAAACTGGCGTTCTACGGATCGGAGCGTGGAATGTCAGATCCCTTAATCGGGCAGGTAGGTTAGAAAATTTAAAAAGGGAAATGGATAGGTTAAAGTTAGATATAGTGGGAATTAGTGAAGTTCGGTGGAAGGAGGAACAAGATTTCTGGTCAGGTGACTACAGGGTTATAAACACAAAATCAAATAGGGGTAATGCAGTAGTAGTTTTAATAATGAATAGGAAAATAGGAATGCGGGTAAGCTACTACAAACAGCAAAGTGAATGCATTATTGTGGCCACGATAGATACGAAGCCCACGCCTACTACAGTAGTACAGGTTTGTACGCCAACTAGCTCTGCAGATGACAAAGAAATTGAAGAAATGTATGATGAAATCAAAGAAATTATTCAGATTGTGAAGGGAGACGAAAATTTAATAGTCATGGGTGACTGGAATTCGGCAATAGGAAAAGGGAGAGGAGGAAACGTAGTTGGTGAATATGGATAGGGGGTAAGAAATGACAAAGGAACCCACCTGGTAGAATTTTGTACAGAGCATAACTTAATCATAGCTAACACTTGGTTCAAGAATCATAAAAGAAGGTTGTATACATGGAAGAAGCCTGGAGATACTGACAGGTTTCAGATAAATTATATAAAGGAAAGACAGAGATTTAGGAACCAGGTTTTAAATTGTAAGACATTTCCAGGGGCAGATATGGATTCTGACCACAATCTATTGGTTATGAACTGTAGATTAAAACTGAAGAAACTGCAAAAAGGTGGAAATTTAAGAAGATGGGACTTGGATAAACTGACTAAACCAGAGGTTGTACAGGGTTTCAGGGAGAGCATAAGGGAACAATAGACAGGAATGGGGGAAAGAAATACAGTAGAAGAAGAATGGATAGCTTTGAGGGATGAAGTAGTGAAGGTAGCAGAGGATCAAGAAGGTAAAAAGACGAGGGCTGGTAGAAATCCTTGGGTACCAGAAGATATATTGAATTTAATTGATGAAAGGAGAAAATATAAAAATGCATTAAACGAAGCAGACAAAAAGGTATACAAACGTCTCAAAAATGAGGTCGACAGGAAGTGTAAAATGGCTAAGCAAGGATGGCTAGAGGACAAATGTAAGGATATAGAGGCTTATCTCACTAGGGGTAAGATAGATACAGCCTTCAGGAAAAAGAGAGAGACCTTCACAGAAAAGAGAAACACTTGTATGAATATCAAAAGCTCAGATGGAAACCCAGTTCTAAGCAAAGAAGGGAAAGCAGAAAGGGCGATGTACTTGAGGGCAATATTATGGAAATGGAAGAGAATGTAGATGAAGATGAAATGGGAGATATAATACTGCGTGAAGAGTTTGACAGAACACTGAAAGACCTGAGTCGAAACAAGGCCCTGGGAATAGACAACATTCCATTAGAACTACTGACAGCCTTGGGAGAGCCAGTCCTGACAAAACTCTATCATCTGGTGAGCAAGATGTATGAAACAGGCGAAATACCCTCAGACTTCAAGAAGAATATAATAATTCCAATCCCAAAGAAAACAGGTGCTTACAGATGTGAAAATTACCGAACTATCAGTTTAATAAGTCAGGGCTGCAAAATACTAACGTGAATTCTTTACAGACGAATGGAAAAACTAGTAGAAGCCGACCTCGGGGAAGATCAGTTTGGATTCCGTAGAAATGTTGGAACACATGAGGCAACACTGACCCTACGACTTATCTTAGAAGCTAGATTAAGGAAAGGCAAACCTACGTTTCTAGCATTTGCAGACGTAGAGAATGCTTTTGACAATGTTGACTGGAATACGCTCTTTCAAATTCTGAAGGTGGTAGGGGTAAAATACAGGGAGCGAAAGGCTATTTACAATTTTTACAGAAACCAGATGGCTGTTATAAGAGTCGAGGGACATGAAAGGGAAGCAGTGGTTGGCAAGGGAGTGAGAGAGGGTTGTAGTCTCTCCCCGATGTTATTCAATCTGTATATTGAGCAAGCAGTGAAGGAAAGAAAAGAAAAGTTCGGAGTAGGTATTAAAATCCAGGGAGAAGAAATAAAAACTTTGAGGTTCGCCGATGACATTGTAATTCTGTCACAGACAGCAAAGGACTTGGAAGAGCAGTTGAGTGGAATGGATAGTGTCTTGAAAGGAGGATATAAGATGAACATCAACAAAAGCAAAACGAGGACAATGGAATGTAGTCGAATTAAGTCGGGGGATGCTGAGGGAATTAGATTAGGAAATGAGACACTTAAAGTAGTAAAGGAGTTTTGCTATTTGTGGAGCAAAATAACTGATGATGGTCAAAGTAGAGAGGATATAAAATGTAGACTGGCAATAGCAAGGAAAGCGTTTCTGAAGAAGAGAAATTTGTTAACATCGATTGTAGATTTAAGTGTCAGGAAGTCATTTCTGAAAGTATTTGTATGGAGTGTAGCCATGTATGGAAGCGAAACTTGGACGATAAATAGTTTGGACAAGAAGAGAATAGAAGCTTTTGAAATGTGGTGCTACAGAAGAATGCTGAAGATTAGATGGGTAGATCATATAACTAATGAGAAAGAATTGATTAGGATTGGGGAGAAGAGAAGTTTGTGGCACAACTTGACTAGAAGAAGGGATCGGTTGGTAGGACATGTTCTGAGGCATCAGGGGATCACCAATTTAGTATTGGAGGGCAGCGTGGAGGGTAAAAATCGTAGAGGGAGACCAAGAGATGAATACACTAAGCAGATTCAGAAGGATGTAGGTTGCAGTAGGTACTGGGAGATGAAGGAGCTTGCACAGGATAGAGTAGCATGGAGAGGTGCATCAAACCAGTCTCAGGACTGAAGACCACAACACAACACAGATACTCAATTTAACCAGCTGTTTGAGAAACTAAAGTTGAAGGTCTCTGGGGGATATGGATGGTAAACAGCTCAGAACCAAAATCAAAATAATAAAAGATGTTTACCACATGGAACTTGCTCCAAGAAAAGTGGTCAAGAATAGACCATGTTTATATACCAAAACGTGCTTGGTTCCTCAGACAGGTGATAGTTATGCAGGAAACACAATCAGATCTAGTGAGTTGAAATTATTTATATGCACAACTAATTTCCAATTATATTGTTATAATTTACAGTAATTTCATTTATAAGTAGATTTCGTTAAAGTGATAATATTGTAATAATCAATAGGCTATGTATTTAGGAGAGATTAGATATCCATAAACTGTTTTCAGAACTTATGTAAAACTCGTTATTCAGCTCCACCCATTGTCATGCCAAATGTTTAGGCCTATGGTATTAATATGGTTCACTAATTCCAACTTTTTTTCCACTGCCAACACAGAGATGCTTCCTACATGAAACAGTCAGTACATCCCTGTCACACGTTTTTGGCTTCTCTCTGATAATTTATTGTTGCTTTCGAAATGAGCGACTGATTGCAGACCAACTGTATACTCATACTATGCCCCTGCAATATCCCCAGCTATATTGAAATCTTCTTGATCAATGTGTTGTGCCTGAAAATAGTTTGGCGATATCATTCTTAACCTGCTGTGTAGACTGCAAGCAGCCCATATAACTTTTATCAGCTGTAGGAAGTGTAAGTTAAGTTGGCCTAAGAAATATTTTAAACCATTATACAAGTATGCTGAAAGTTCTCCAGTATATGTCTAGCTCTCGATAGTCTATAACTAAATATTTTTTCTGCGTTTGATAACCCAGCTCTACTGTTATGTTTCACATTTATTTATTTATTTTATTTTATTTTATTTTATTTTTTTGCGAGGGAAAGGTATCATCAGCTACAACAACTCATTTTTCTGGTATGTCAAGTAGATTATTCTGCTAGGGTATATTGAGAGTAGAGTCACGGAAATGACACTGTCACTAGCACATACATTTCCATGTACATCTGAATATTGGAAACAGTAATCCACATCAACCAAGGCAAATAAAATAATGATAAATGTTACGTTATAGTTGAAAAATGTAGAATCACTACACGGTGGGCATTTTATTTGGACATGCTTCCCATCAGTTGCTCCACAGCATCCTGGGAAGTTCCACCAAAGCTGGAAACTATTTGAAATTCGAATCCATTCATCTCTTTTGCCTGGCACCTGAGAATAATAATAATAATAATAATAATAATAATTGGTTTCAGGAAAGAAATCAATTGACAGAGGAATCCCTGGAATATGATGAATGTAGTAGTAATGATTCACAATTGGAATCGTTACCTGAAGCAGCAACTACCTCAACTAAGAGATCATCAGAAAAATTAAACCCCCAACGATGGCATCACGCAAGATGATAAACAAATCACCATCACGAATTTACAAGTCATTAGAGAAATTCAGTAATATTTTCGACAAGGCCGAAAACGAAGATGCATTTGACGATTACAGAAAATATATAGCAACGTAATTGAGGCAACTTTCGCAGCATTCCGCCATTAACCTCCAGTTTCAAATCCAGAAATCAATTATGGATATCAATCTTTCGGAGTTGAGAGGAAAGGAATGCAGTGAGAATCTTTCTGTGTACATTCCATCCTCTCCCTCAGATGATGTAACTGAAACAAATTCGCCATATGGCCACTATTTTCATTTGACGCCTTCAGCCCAAAGTAACACCAGGTGTCTTGATATTTCGAAAGAAGTCATTGCTGTTTCATTTACAGACAAAGACGATGACAGTATTTTACTCAAGTAACCACATGTGCAGATATAGATATAGATGTAGGCAGTGTTATCACAAACGCTAATTTCAATTTTTTTATTCCCTTTGCTTGCTGTAAAATGTAATTTGTAAAAAAAAAATGAATTTTGATATTGTTCTTGACCAAGTTTCAGAAAATATTTAATAAATAAACTTACCTGTATATACGGTTTTAAAACCTCTGCAACTGCGCCCAGGACTTGTGGAATGAACTTGGAGACAGAAAATGGATGTATACGAAATAGATATTCAGTTGTTTTGAAGCTATTACGCGTTGCCAAATAACGCAGTGTTACTTCCAGTTATGTCCTTGGCAAGATCGCCATCATCAGAGTGTTCTGTTTTCTTCTTTTATCCTCTACCATTTCCAATAATGTATCAAAGTTTTCTGATGTCGTCCTCATTATATATATGTAGGCAGAAGGATCTTGACATGATAATTCCCTCAAAAGATTTGCGGAAGCACCATATTTATCACTCCCTCAAGCCACCTTCTTATCCATTTTCTTTTATTTTTTTTCTACTTTTCCATTTTGTTTTTGTTTGATTATATGTTATCTTAAGACTGTTGCCTGCAACCCAAAATCCGCATTAATGACTTCATTCGACATTTTCGCCCAGCTGATGGCTACTTTATATGGTCATGTATATGAAACGGGTCGACCAAAGAAATAAGCGACCAGAATAAGGTAGAGCAGGATACAGTAGAGCATACGTCAACTTTTGACGTTCTCATTTTGGAGTAGCAATTTTGTTCACTGTCCCTTACTACACGGAGTGAATTTAGCAGCTGCGTCCAAATATGCCAACGAGTAATGAACAAATGCGCTCCGTGTAATACAGCTGTAACTAAGAAATCCAGTCACAACCTGTAACACCCACTATTACAATCTGCTAGGTGGGACGAGTAAATTACAGTCAGTAAACTGTGTACAAATAACTGTGTAAATATGAGTATCTTGTGTGTAAACTGCTAAAGGTTGTGTCAAGAAGTGTGTCACAGTGCATGTGCATCTAAATTTTAAAAAAACTTAAGTCGAATTCCAGCAATATCGAAAACGGAGCAGGCTTGCACCGATAACGAAAGTGTAGAAGACAATATTGTGGAATTATAGCAAGAGATTTCGAGAAAAAACGAAATTACAGATGTGCTTAAAGAAAAATGTAAACAAACCAGCGAAACACATCAGAATGAAAATCTACAATTCGTAGTAGTGAATGTTCGATAAAAAACGTGAAAAATCAACAAAGCTCAGCTGGTGAGGAGAGTATGAATGTAAAAAAAAAAATTGAAAAAGACGAATGGCGATGTGAAACTAAAAATTCTTCTTTTCAGATGGTCATGGGCGGCACTGTGCGAGATTCTGAGACGGAAATATAGAGTCAACTCTGATACGTTTTGATTGATAAAATCAAATGCACTGTTCAGAGAAGTCGTGAAGAGCGTGAAAGGCAAGAGCACAGATTTCAGAAAAGACGACTATTTCGTCGTCATGGGTAGAGCAAATGATATCAAAAACAAGATTCAAGACTTCGCAGAGTGTTGCTGATCTATTACAAAGTACAAAAGGTATTGAAGCCATTGTCTCTACAATTCCATACAGATTTGACGAGTCACACCAGAACAATAAAATATATCAAATGAACAACTGTTTGATAAACGTGACTCTGAAGCACAGCCATGTCAGCATTTTAGATGTAAACAGGTTCCTGAGACGAAGTGATTATGCAAAACATAGTTTGCACACGGTGACAAAGGAAAAAGAAAAGCTGTATAGCAATGTACAATTGGAAACAAAGTCGAACTACAGCCAGTCACCACAGATAAAACCAGTCACAGAAGAACATAAACTTCAACAACCATGTGAAATAAATCTAACGAAATCTGCATATACAAGCTAAAAAAGATATAAAACCAGCATTGGCATTAGAATTAACTGCTGAACAAGAAACAAAAATATCTCCAACGTGAGTATCAACTACTGGAGGAAGACACAGGGAAACTCCAAAACAAAATGTGTGTGCTGTTTTATGGAAAAACGCTCAGCTAAACAGATCAATCTCAAGAAAGAAGAAACCACAACTCTGCAGATATTCATTCCCAGAAAAGAAGAAAGAGACACAATCATCTACGCAGAAGAATCCTCTGTTGCTTGGCAACCCAGTCAAAGGTTGAATACAACCCGTATAAAGTAAAAGGACTTTATTGCACAACAGAAGGAGGAGGACACCAACTCAGCACCACACCCAGCCAAGACTCATCAAAATTGAGCAGCAAAAGCAAGTAAGCACCAAATTTCAGGACTAAGCGCTGACCTTGTAGTGTTTCACCCAAATGTGCAATCGCTAACAAATAAAACTGATTAATTTCAGATACTGCTAGAGAATGAACTTAAAGATGTTTCAGTCCGTGTATAACTGAACATGTGCTGCGGGAAGACACCCTGAAAATCGTATATCTTCTAGATTTCATAATACACAGTCATTTCTGAAGGAAAGCAAAAGGTTTTGGTGGCAGTTGTATCTACATTAGAAGTGATAATAAATTTGTTTAGATTAGATTTACTTTCATTGCAATTGATCCATATTGAGGAGGCCCTCCAGGATGTGGAATATGTCAGAAAAACAACAATACATGACAAATATTCACAACTCAAACAAATAAGCTAACGTACCATTCCACAGGTTCCAAGTGGAATGATCGTCATTTTTTAATGAACACTACATGAAAGAGTCTTTTTACAAATACTAATGCACTGAATTTAAAATAAAAATTTTTTTATTTATTTATATGGCAATAAACATGTAATACATCTACTATAATACTTATTTACAATGAACACATTACTGCATTGAAATTGTGCAGAAGTTATATTATATATACACAAATCAGTTGGTTTTACTGGGAAATTCATCAATGGAGCAGGAGGAGTTGGCCACCAATAAATCCTTTAGGCTTCTCTTAAACTGAATTTCATTGGTTGTTACGGTTTTTATGGCTGCTGGTAAGTTATTGAAAATGTGTGTTCCTGAATAATGCACACATTTTTGTACAAGACTAAGTGACTTTAAATCCTTGTGAAGATTATTCTTATTTCTAGTATTGATTCCATGAATTGAGCTGTTGGTTTGAAAAAGTGATATATTTTTAATGACAAATTTCATTAAGGAATAAATATATTGGGAAGCAGTAGTTAGTATCCATAGCACCATAAACAGGCTTCTGCAGGATGTTCTTGAGTTCATGCCACATATAACTCTTACTGCACGTTTTTGTGCCTGGAAAACTTTAGCTTGGGTTGATGAATTACCCCAAAAAATAATCCCATATGACATTATGGAATGAAAGTAAGCATAGTATGCCAGCTTTTTCATTTTTATATCCCCTATGTCTGACAAAATTCGCATTGCAAACAGAGATTTGTTAAGACGCTTCAGCAGTTCTGTGGTGTGCTCCTCCCAGTTGCATTTATTATCAAGCTGTAATCCCAAGAATTTAATACTGTCCACTTCGTCTATCTTCTTGTTATTGTATGTTAAACATATACTCGTTGGACATCCCTTACAAGTTCTGAACTGCACGTCATGTTTTTTTTTTTCAAAGTTTAGTGACAAAGAATTGGCTAGGAACAAATTATTAATGTCCACAAATATTTTATTAGCTTATCTTTCTAAGACTACACTTTATTTGCTATTTATTGCAATGTTCGTATCATCGGCAAACAAAACGAACTTGGCATCTGGTAATATTACTGATGAAAGGTCATTGATATACACAATAAAAAGTAAGGGCCCCAAAATGGAACCTTGTGGGACCCCACATGTAATTAGTTCCCAGTTGGATGATGCCTGATAGCTTGATACATGTCTCTTTCCTAATAACACTCTTTGTTTCCTGCCAGAGATATAAGATTTAACCATTTTGCAGCATTTCCTGTTGCACTATAATATTCTAATTTACTTAAAAGGATATTGTGATTTACACAGTCAAATGCCTTTGACAGATCACAAAATATACCAGTTGCCTCCAATTTTTTGTCTAATGAATTAAGCACATTTTCACTGTAAGTGTAGATAGCCTTCTCAATATCAGAACCTTTTAGATATCCAAACAGTGACTTTGACACTATTTTATTTGAGATAAGATGGTTATAAAGCCGACTGTAGATTACTTTTTCGAAAATTTTTGAGATTGCTGACAACAGTGAAATTGGACGGAAATTTGATGATATTTCTTTATCTCTCTTCTTAAACAGTGGCTTAACTTCAGCATATTTCAGCCATTCAGGAAATATTCCACTGATAAACGACTGGTTACACAGATAGCTTAATATGTTACTTAGTTCAGAATCACACTCTTTAATTAATTTTGTTGATATTTCATCATACCCACTAGATGTTTTTGATTTTAAAGATTTTATGATGGACATTGTTTCTGTTGGGGTAGTGAGGGTCAAATTCATATTATGGAAGTTACTTGAAATGTCTGGTCTGAGGTATTCCATAGCAGCATCTATCGAACCTGACAACCCCATCTTTTCAGTAACAGTTATAAAATGTTTGTTAAAAAGTTCTGCAACACTATACACATCTGTCACCAATGTATCATTTACTCTTAATGCTATTTGTTCCTCTTTATGTCTGGTTCTACTGGTCTCCTCCTTCACTATATCCCATATTGTCTTTATTTTGTTACCTGACACGACTATCTTTTCCTTGTAATATATTTGCTTTGCCATCCGTATTACAGTCTTTAATATTTTGCAGTATTTCTTGTAATGTGCTATAGCATCAACATCAGAACTTTTTTGGATTGACAAATGCAGTTTTCTTTTTGTTTTACAAGATACCCCTATTCCTCGAGTAATCCATGGCTTCTTTGTAGACTTTGCTCTAACCTTGGTAAGTTTTGGGGGAAAACAGTGTTCGAATAAGGTAAGCACTTTATTATCAAAAGTGTTATATTTTTCATTCATGCCATGAGCACTGTAAACATCAGTACAGTGAATGTCTCTGAGGAGCGTCCTAAATAAATCAATTTTTGGCTTATTGATTACCCTCTTGAGCTCATATTTAACAGATTTTTATATCCTGTTCAGTATTAATGTTTAACAGAAGGAACTGATGTCATGCTCTGAGAGGCCATTGACTATTAGTTTTGTAATATAATTTTGTTCATTGGACTTTTCTATAAAGATATTATCAATGGCTGGCTGTGAGCAAGTGACTACCCTAGTGGGGAACTTTACAGTGGGAATTAAGTTGAATGATAGTGTTACTAACTCAAATAAGTTCTTATTGGGAGAGTCTTTAAGGAAATCTACATTGAAATCACCAGCAACCGTTATTTCTTTGTTTTTGGTTGTTAAATGGGCCAGAACAGCTTCAAGGTGGTTTACAAACAGATTAAAGTTACCTGCAGGTGCTTGATATACACTTAATATTATGAAGGATTTTTTGTGAAATTCTAATTCTGTTGCACATGCTTCCATATGCTGTTCTAGGCAAAATTTATGAATGTCTATGTTCTTGAATTTATGACAGTTCCTGATGAATGTGGCAACTCCTCCTTTCTCCATTTCTGATCTACAAAAGTGAGATGTTAACCTAAACCCTGTAACACTTACAAGTTCTATACCAGTGGTCACATGATGTTCAGAGAGGCAGATTATGTCACCTGGGTTTGAAGACTCTAATTCATCTATGCAGATAGTTAATTCATTAATTTTATTTCTCAGTCCCCGAATATTTTGATGCAATAAAGATAGCTGACATTTCACATTGACTGAGTTAACATTGGGTAGAGTTAAAATATCTGCTGAGTGTTGAAAATTCTTAACCAATAGCTGTTTATGCTGATGTAATAAGCTGGAATTATGTTTTTTGATTTCTTTCTCAAACTGAAGGTTTGTCTCAGTTCTAACCTCTCTTAAAATTTGCTTTCTTTCTGTCCTCCCTACCCTAAAAAAAGGGTCTTTTCTGAACCCTATAACCACTGGTATTTTACCACAGTGCCTCCCCCCTTTAACTTTCCTGCTATTTCCCCAGCCAATTTACTCTTCCCCTTCCTGTTGAGGTGAAGGCCATGCCTAGTATAATCCCACCTACTGAGAGAATCAAAAGGAACCACACCAATGTGTGACCCTGCACCCGACATAAGCAGCCGTTCCAGCTCCAAATTAACTCTCTTGACAGAAAAGTTCAAATGAAGTCGATCATGGCGCCCAAGAACAGATACAAACTCAACACTAGTATGCTTCGATGCTGATGCAATCTTCGCCAGGTCACACTCTATACTGTACCCAGGATCTCTGTCAATACTGTTACCTACCCCAACCACTATAACCACGGTGTCTTCCTTAGTGAAATCTTTGCAAAGTGATCCTAAATCCTCTGTCACCTGCTCCAGACCAGAACTAGGTTTAAAAAAATTGGTGACCTGGTATTCTGATCCTAGTTCATCCTGCAAAAGTTGCCCAACACCTCTACCATGGGAACTACCTAGCAACAACACTTTATTTCTCTTTACTGATTTCCCTACATTCTTACTTTTCAGTTTGCTGCTGAAAGTTTGTTGTGCCCTGTCTACACCTGCAACTGCTTGAGGCTCACCAGCTTCTAACTGAAGCAACAGGTCAATGTACCCATTCAGTTCCTGGAACATGTTCCCAGATAAAGAGATCTGGTAATATCAGATGTTGAACTGTTAAATGAAAATATGGCCATACTTTGTTTGTACAGGACCACCGATAGAGACGTGAATACTTTACTACAGTATTTAGAACACCTACTTCATAAGTTATCAAAAAAGAACAGAGGTCTGATTATTTGTGGTGACTTTAATATTGATTTTTCTGTAGAATCAAGACAACAAATTGACTTATTGAACCTCATGTTAACATTTAACTTGAAAACTACAATGTAAACGGCAACTCATGTAACAAACACTTCAGCCACGACAATACACCAAATATTTACTGATATTCTTACAAAGTGTAATGCACAATGTTTCACCACAGGTTTTGGAGATCATATTGCACAGATAGTAACAGTGAAAATTAATCACTCTGTTCATTCTTAAAAACATTTGTAACCCTAGCTAGGAATTTCAGTGTACAAAACATAAATACATTTATTAATTGCTTAACTAAAGAAATGTGGGAGGAAGCATACGGCTGTAGAAACACAAATGAAAAAAATTATAAATTCCTAATCACTTTCTAACATAATTTTGTGCTGTATTTCCCACTCACAAAATGAAAATCAGGATAAACACAGTAAGTAGTAGCGTAACTTCAGGCATAAAAATTTCACTGAAGGAAACAAGATTTCTCTACATCATAGCCAAGAAACCCAAAACAACTCCGGAATGTGGTGTGTATTTTAAAGATACAACTGGTCCCAAATAAAGTCATCAGAAGGTCAAAAAAGCTAACAAATGATATATATATGAAAAAGCTACAAATAAAATGAAAGCAATGTGGGCCATTGTTGGGAGAGAAACTGGCAAAACACAGGAAAACACTGTAACATTAATCTGCTTGAAGATGGAGACAAAATTTCTGACCCACACAGAGTAGCTTATATATTTAATGTATATATAATAGAAACAGCAAACAAATTGATGGAAAAGCAGCAAAAACCAGCCTCTGGAAACAGAGATGAGCAAAAGATTAACTTAAATGAAAGACAATCTTTTGGTATCCAATAGATTGATAGAAAATACTGAATATTATAAAGGAATTAAAATCAAATTTTTCTTCAGATATAGACTTTGCTCCTGATTACATATTTAAAAAAATGTGCAACAGGATTGACTAAGCCCCTAACACATATTTTGTAGTTCATTGTGTAGTGGTATTTTCCCAGAAAAACTAAGAATGGCCAAGGTAAGACCTCTTTTCAAGAAGGGAGACAAGATAAATGAAAAGAACTGCAAACCAATATCTCTGCTGCCTGGTTTTTCTAAAATACTGGATTTTTTTTACAGAAGACTTGATTTCTTTCATAGAAAAAAAATTGTTTCAAATACCCAAATGGGTCCAGAAAACTCAAATCAACAGAAACTGCTATGTTTGACTTTGTTAATGAAGTCTTGACTGCAATAGTCCAGAAAGAACATATATCAGCAATATTTCTGGACCTCACAAAAACTTTTGATGTGTTAGACCACAACTTACTGCTTCAAAAATTGGAGTATGTAGGAAATAGGGGTCTGGCACATGAGAGAGTGACATCATACCTGAAAAGCAGAGAGCAAACAGTTGAAATCATGCATCAGTAAGAAAACATCATGTACATCTACTAATAGAAAAGAAAGGAAATGAAGTATGGTGTGCCCCAAGGTTCTATCTTGGGCTCAGTGCTGTTCTTAGTATTTATCATTGACCTAGAATCATCTAGTGATTCCCAAAAATATATAAAATTTGTAGATGACATAAATGTATTGATAAGAGGCAAAACTGCTGCAGAACTACAACATGAAATACAAAATTGTGCCACACACATTACAAAATTGTTCACCACAAACAGTCTTATTGTTAACATAGAGAAAACTGTGCAATACACCTTTTTGCCACACACAATAAAAAATCCATTAACCCCCACCATCAATCTATTTGTAAACTCAACAAAATTTCTAGGATTATGGATTCAGGACAACATGAAGTGTGTCACACACATCAAATACATCAATAAGCAGCTTAGCACAATATGGTAAGGCATAAAAATACTTGCTAGATGTACAACAAAAGAAACTCTAAAAAATGTGTATTATGCCCAAGCAGAATCACTGCTGCAAAATGGGATAATTTTTGGGGAAAATTCGCCAGTAAGCAAAGGCTGTTTCATCACACAGAAGAGGCTCACTAGAGAAACTAAAAAAGTCAGACCTAGAAATTGCTGTAAACCCCTAGTTTAAGCACTCCAGATGCTACCACTACCATGCCTTTACATTCTTGAGATGATTACATTAAATGAATGAATGAATGAATGAAACAGCATGTGTTGTCCCATTTAGGGCATAGGCCTCCTGCAAGTAGGGGTAGCTGCTTTTAAAGACTCATGTGGTGAGCTAGTCCATGTAAGAGGGTATCACACTTAATACATACTACACATTGAATTACACTTTACCACTTAGTTGTAGTTCTAGTTCTGTCCACTCCTTTCTGTTTCTGGCTATGCTGGTCCACTGCCTTCCTGCTTGTTTTCTGAATAAGTCCAATCATTTGCATCTTGTTCTTCCTGGGACTTGAAGATGTAGGGGTCCCACGTGGTAGCTCGTGCTGACCATCTGTAGTCTTGCAGCCTCGCCATGTGCCATTTCCATTTGGTTTTCATAGCCTGTTGTGCTGTGTCTATTGTTGCTGACTTCTTGTGTATCTTTCAAAGAGATGCCAAGCATCTTCCTCTGCAATTTCCTTTGGCATACCTGTAGAGTGTTTCTCTCTTTGCCTTTGAGAGTCCATGTCTGACATCCATACAATAACACTGGAAAAACGCAGCTTTCGAGTGCCTCTATTTTGAGCCTCCTATTCAGGCTTCTGCCTAGCAATATGAATTTTAACGTCCAGAAGGCTTTCCACGCTAAGGAAACTCTTCGTTTTATTTCTTTTTCCATTTTGTTGCTAAAGGAAATTATTTGGCCTAGGTATATGTATTGTGATGCATATATTAGTTCCATTCCTTCAAGATATATTGCGGTTTCTAATCCATTTGTCATTACTTGCGTTTTAGATTTGTTCATTGTGAGTCCTGCCATCTTGCTTTGTATGCTAAGATCCTGTGGCGTTGATTGCAGTCCCTTGCAGTTTTGGCAAGTCTCATACTGTTGAGGCATATTTCGTCATTCTTATTCCATTTTAGTTCCCTGAATATATCCTCCAGTATGCAGGTAAATAGTTTTGGGGAGATGGAATCCCATTGTCTAACTCCCCTTTCCATGTGGAAAGGTTGGCCTGTCTTTTCGGTTTTAACTCGAGCGAATCTGTTGTTTTGAGTGTTTCTTAGTAATTGAATGTATTTTGCTTCTACTCCTTGATTTCTTAGTGCTTGAAGTATGTTTGGGTGTTCGACAGTTACATACATAAAGAAAATTTCAGAAACAAGAAACCAGTTAATATGTACAAATCAAGCAGTCCACACTTATGACACCAGGCAAAAACCAGATGCAAGCACATCTTTCAGACAAAATGGACCACTGCAAACTGGCAAAAAACTCTACAGTAAACTTCCCCACCACATCAACTAAATAAAAGAAACAAAAAAATCAAAATGGCTTTGAAAACATATTTACAAGATAGGTGCTATTATACTGTAAATGAATGTATGTTAACATAAGTTTAAATTATTTCCTTTGGTAAATGAATGTCTGTTCACATAAATTTAAATTATTTCTTTTTCTGTATTATGTATCTGAAACTGCTCTTGTTATCTATTGTACTATATTAAACGTGCAAAAACACAGTTGACACTCAGCATGGAGGCTACTGGGAGCAACCGCAAAGGCATTTGCCACATACAGTCGCTCCCATCAGACACCGCGCTGACTGACAACTTTGTTTGTGCATTCAATATGCTACGTTGTACTATTATACAGAGCTATTACAAATGATTGAAGCGATTTCATAAATTCACTGTAGCTCCATTCATTGACATATGGTCACGACACACTACAGATACGTAGAAAAACTCATAAAGTTTTGTTCGGCTGAAGCCACACTTCAGGTTTCTGCCGTCAGAGCGCTCGAGAGTGCAGTGAGACAAAATGGCGACAGGAGCCGAGAAAGCGTATGTCGTGCTTGAAATGCACTCACATCAGTCAGTCATAACAGTGCAACGACACTTCAGGACGAAGTTCAACAAAGATCCACCAACTGCTAACTCCATTCGGCGATGGTATGCGCAGTTTAAAGCTTCTGGATGCCTCTGTAAGGGGAAATCAATGGGTCGGCCTGCAGTGAGCGAAGAAACGGTTGAACGCGTGCGGGCAAGTTTCACGCGTAGCCCATGGAAAATTGGCTCATGCCAGAACTGAGAGACTGACAGCGCCGACTTCATCTTTCAACAGGATGGTGCTCCACCACACTTCCATCATGATGTTCGGCATTTCTTAAACAGGAGATTGGAAAACCGATGGATCGGTCGTGGTGGAGATCATGATCAGCAATTCATGTCATGGCCTCCACGCTCTCCCGACTTAACCCCATGCAATTTCTTTTTGTGGGATTATGTGAAAGATTCAGTGTTTAAACCTCTTCTACCAAGAAACGTGCCAGAACTGCAAGCTCGCATCAACGATGCTTTCGAACTCATTGATGGGGACATGCTGCGCCGAGTGTGGGAGGAACTTGATTATCGGCTTGATGTCTGCCGAATCACTAAAGGGGCACATATCGAACATTTGTGAATGCCTAAAAAAACTTTTTGAGTTTTTGTATGTGTGTGCAAAGCATTTTGAAAATATCTCAAATAATAAAGTTATTGTAGAGCTGTGAAATCGCTTCAATCATTTGTAATAACCCTGTATTGATGTATTGTATTTCAATGATTTACTGTACTCTATCATGGGCCTAAATTATTTATGTTGTTGAATCAACGTTACTGTCATATAACATGTATTTAGAATTATGTACTAATGTACAATGTAAGCTATATCCCATATCAAATATTTGATGAATGGATGCTTAACTAATAAATAAACAAACAAAATATCATCAGACAGAGGGTTGCCATCCATCCCAACACATCAGGACCGTCACTGATATGGGCCTTCTTGTCATGACAAGACCCAATTTTGTCCCAATTTTGCAAAATATTGTTGCGAGCTTGGCTCAAGTACTGAAGTAATTCCATCTGTTAGAGAAACATGTAAATGCAGCCTCAGTTAGTTTTATTTCTGTCGGCAAATTTATGTTGACAAGGGCCGTCACACAAATGGCGTTGCATGTTGCATATCCTGTATCGACGATGCAAGTGCCTTCTAGATCTAGCGCCATCTTTAGAGAAAATACCAGACTTCTCCCGTAGTACGGGGCTAGAACTATTTAAGCCACGAAGCAAAATCAGAGAGTTCCCATCTGAGTAGCTATCTGATAAGATGGTTCTTTCTAAACGTAATACGAACAATGAGTGCAAGTTAGTAATGTTCGAAGTGTTTACTGCGGGTATACAGGGCATGGCAGGCGCCAAATACAGGGAATGGAAGGCTATTTACAATTTCTGTAGAAACCCGATGGCAGTTATACAAGTCGAGGTGCATGAAAGAGAAGCGGTGGGTGGGAAGGACATGAGACAGGGATGTAGCCTATCCCCGATGTTATTCAATCTGTATATTGAGCAAATAGTAAAGGAAACCAAAGAAAAATTTGGAGTAGGAATTAAAAGCCGTTGAGAAGAAATAAAAACTTTGAAGTTTGCTGATGAAATTGTAATTCTGTCAGAGACAGCAAAGTACTTGGAAGAGAAGTTGAATGGAATGGACACTGTCTTGAAAGGAGGATATAAGATGAACATCAACAAAAGCAAAACGAGGATAATGGAATATAGTCGAATTAAGTCGGTGATGCTGAGGGAATTAGATTAGGAAATGAGACACTTAAAGTAGTAGACGAGTTTTACTATTTGGGGAGCAAAATAACTGATGATCGTCGAAGTAGAGAGGATATAAAATGTAGACTGGCAAAGGCAAGGAAGGTGTTTCTGAAGAAGAGAAATTTGTTAACATCGAGTATAGATTTAAGTGTCAGGAAGTCTTTTCTGAAAGTATTTGCATGGAGTATAGTCATGTATGGAAGTGAACCATGGATGATAAAGAGTTGAGACAAGAAGAGAACAAAGGCTTTCGAAATGTGGTGCTACAAAGAATGCTAAAGATTAGATGGATAGATCACGTAACTGATGTGGAAGTAGTGAATAGAATTGGAGAAAAGAAGAATTTGTGGCACAACTTGACTAGAAAAAGGTATCGGTTGACAGGACATGTTCTAAGGGAACAAAGGATCATCAGTTTAGTACTGGAGGCCAGCGTGGAGGGTAAAAATAGTAGAGAGAGATCAATAGTAGAGAGAGACCAAGAGATGAACACGCTAAGCAGATTCAGAAGGATGTAGGCTGCAGTAGGTACTTGGAGATGAAGAAGCTTGCGCAGGATATAATAGCATGGAGAGCTACATCAAACCACTCTCTGGACTGAAGACCACAATAAAAACATAGGGAGTGTATAGTGACATGTACTTCGATGACTGAAGTGCTTTTGTGTCTGTTTATGGTCTAAGAAACTTATCATAGCTTACTAAAATGCCTCATGATGGAAAGACAAAGTGTCACTTTTCGGATAATTACGAAGAAGAAGAAGAGAGGAAGTAAGGATCAGGAAGCGTTGTGTGAGATTTGTAGCTGTTTCATCTGGGTAACTCAGCGAGTTAAGGCAAATGTGAGGCATCACATTTCTACAAAGAATCATACAAACAGATTCGCGGTAGTGTCGACATCAAAGCCTATTTCTACATTCATGATTAAATAAGATACCCAGGGAGAATTGCTCGTTGGATTAACAACTTAAGTTGTCAAGCATCATCAACCTTTCAATTGTCTTAACTGTACCGTAAAACTGAACGCTCCAATGTATCCTGACTCCAAAGTCGACGAAAAGCGGACCAACGCTACAGCGATTGTTAAAAATATTATCCCACCGCGCTCCGTGTCCGAATGCATAAAACAATGGCAGATATTTCATTTTGCGGCATAGGCACCGTGCATCGATCCACAAGGCTGCAAAGTTGTTCCCTTTAGTTGTCCAATACTTTACTGAAACTGACGAAATCCAACAGAAGCTGTTGAATAACGAAACATCGGAGACAACCGCAAAGTTTTGTCTAGACACTTTAAAACAACTGCAAAGTCCATTAAATAAATTAATCGGATTTTGTGGAGACAATACAAATACCAACTACGGAGGGCTTCATGGATGGAATGTGTTTCATCAAATTAAAGAACTAGGGAAAAAACGTACAAGACATTGGATGTCCTGGCCGTATCCTCCACATTACTATATCGAGCGCTGCTAGAAACTTAACAGTCGACATTGAAATAATCGTTATGAAAATGTTTTATTATTTTTCAGGATGAAGGGTGAGGACTGAGTAGCTGAAAGAGTTCCGCTTATACGTTAATGTTAATCATCAGATTCTTCTATCTCACTCAAAAACAAGATAGCCGTCTTTAACACCCGTCGTTGAGAAAATTCTTTAGCTTTAGATTCCATTAAAACAATTTCCTGAAGCCGAAGACAGGCCACCTAAAATCGACCAGTGAAATTCACTTCATGTTTCTGCAGTCAAAATTGGCTCTGTTTCAAAAATAAAACAAATTCGCAAAGATGTCTGAATGAAAGAAAGGCTGCCAATTTTATTGGCATGCAAAGTAAGATGAATCCGAACAAATTAAAGACTGAGATCTCTAACCAAGAAAGAATTAATTTGATTTCGAAATTTGAGGAAGAGACAATGGCTTTCTATGCCATAACATTTGCTTACTTTGAGAAATGGGCTATTCCTTTTAATAAATATCGAGTATTTGATTGGAAACCTCAGATTGGGTGTTCATTGAAAACACTGTTATATACCTGACTAAAAATACTGTAACATTTCAGGCGATAATTGCTTTCAGGAATGTATGTATCTCAAGAGCGTTTTAGAAACCAATCGTGACTCGGAAGAATGGAAGTCTAAATACTCCGCGGAAACACAGGGGATTTACTTTCTTAAGGAACCCGCAAATCCTATACGCAAATGCCAACTGCTAAAATTATGCGAGTATTTGTTTTCTATTCCCGCACACAGCACCACTGCGTAAAGTGAAGTGTATTTCCGCTAATGTCCGCCCAGTGGGCTGATGAAAGAAATCGACTGCTGCCAGTGACTGTGGAATCATTCTTACTGGCCAGTTTAACTAAAAGCTGACTTGCATGGAGTTTTATAAATACGTAAAAGGGAAAAAAGACTTGCTGAAAATGGTGAAATCTTTCGAAAAATATAGTGTACCAACTACTTACTAGTGCCGCAAACAAGTTCCACGTAATTGCGTTTTAAATAAAAAGTAATTACATTAAATACATTTTTTACTTCAATTCTGCATCCCCATCTCATAGTGTCCCGTCGAGGCACCAACTAGATATGGTAACGCTAATCAGAATCAACACTAGATTTGGCGCCAAACTTTAATAAATAGTCCGGATGACTGATCTGCGAGAGACTGATTTGCGAAATCAATTTACACTGAACATATCTGCAGTATCGAATATCTCCATATTCATTAAATAAACAACATGCCTGTGAGAATGTATGTCATGCGGCCGCAGTAAAGTACGGCAGACTGTTTTGGGTGGCATGGATTGGCGCAATTCACAATCAAATGTTTGTTGATTGCTTACCTTCTGACTGCTATCGTTGCTCCGTGCATTCCACGGTTTTCTTAAGATTTTGCTGACTACAAACAAATGCATCTACGTTGTTCGTCTGTTCCATCGTCTCAAACTGCTGCTAAGCGACGGCGTGAACAGCTGCAGACACACCTTTATTGTTGAGAACAGCGTCATGTTACGATATGTTGTTTACTCTAAAAGGATACGCGAAAAACTGAGAAAATTATCCAGCGATAAAACCAAGTGCGTAGCTAGACGAATGACAGCCGCCACAATGCCTCCGTGGATAAGGTGCATCTGGGATTTTTTTTTTAAATAGGAAAAAATGAGGGAAAGTTAAAATGCGAAGGAAAAATGGAAAATTTAGTGAATCAGCTAGACAAGAGAAGTTTTTGCTGTGAAAAAATAATAAAAATATATTTTAGAAATGATTCTGCTGTAAATATGTGCGAATCATGTATATCGTATAGGCGTTGTAGCGACGCTGCAGCGCGCTAATTCAAGCTCGCCGTGTGTGTGTGTGCTGTGCGCGTGTGTCAGTGCAGTGGTGCTGTAGCAATTACTCTACGCGACGTTGGTGTAGTTCCGCGCCCAGCCTCTAGAGGCGCTGTGTTTTCTATCTTTTATATACGTTCGGTTTATTGTTATTATTCCTTGTTTTATAGAGTTAGTAGTTCCTTGCCTCCTGACTTGTGTGGACGAGTACTGTTTTCTCTCCTAATTACGGAAGTTTTCCGAGGATTAAGGATACTCTGCTTAGGCCGGAAGCAAATTTTATAGCTCCGATCTGTCCATACATGCCGGGCGTCGCAAGATACGCGTTCGCAATAAAGTTATTGTTACTCAACTGAAGGTCTTCATTCTTCCGAATCACGTTAAGCAAAGGTCGGACAGCCACCAGTTTAGCTGTACCCGACAAGTGGTGAGCCCGACGTGATCCAAGCAGAGACCGACGTGATTAAGGAGAAGCAGCCGTGAGCTACGTAAGTAACGAGCACATAATGACCGAACAGCAGGCCGTCTCCCGGATTGCAGTCCGTTTGCCGCCGTTCTGGCCCGACAATCCGGTACTCTGGTTCGCGCAGGCAGAGGCAAGTTTTAGCTGCGCTGGAATAACGGTCGAAGCAACTAAATTTGCGCTGATTGTGAGCCAACTCGACCAACGTTATGCAGCCGAGGTGCAGGACATAATCACAGCACCGCCCGAGGCTGGAGCTTATGCCAGGCTAAAATCAGAGATGATTCGACGGGTGGCCGCGTCACAAGAGGACCGGATACGTCAGGTTCTGACACAGGAAGAAATTGGCGACAGGAAGCCTTCTCAATACCTGCGACATCTACGCAGCAAAGTTGACACCGTTACTGTGCCAGACAGTCTGCTCAGAACACTGTGGAGCAGTAGGTTGCCGCCGCAAATAAAAGCCATAATCGCCTCACAAACGGACATGCCGCTGGATGACGTGGCGCAGCTAGCAGACCGGATTCAGGACGCGATCACACCGGCTCCGGTCAGCGCAGTCGCGGCGTTGGACAACAGTGCAAACAGTACCGCGACTGTAGCACGAGCCGACCATGATTCTCTCGCTGCCAAGGTTGAGCTTTTGTGCACCCAGGTCAGTGCGCTGCTGGCACGTGACGACGACAATAATAGAAGAAGCCGATACAGACGGCGGCGTTCGAGAAGCAGATCTTCCGGCGGTACTACCACTCCGCAAGGCGAGGTACCGTTGTGCTGGTACCACCGACGATTCGGCGATCAGGCAAGGAAGTGCACATCGCCATGCTCGCACCCAAACGCCACCGGCGGTCGACAATAGGCGCAACCGGCTGCCAGTTATCCTCCAAGCGCCTGTTCGTTACCGATAGGAGTTCCGGCGTTAAGTTTTTAATAGACACGGGGTCGGACCTGAGTATCATACCACGAACAGCCATACATCGTTGCCGGCCGCCAACTGCCTTCCGTCTGACGGCTGCCAACAATTCTTCCATCGCAACATATGGCACACAGAGGATGGAGCTTAATCTCGGCCTACGTCGCGCGTACGGGTGGAATTTTACAGTGGCTGACGTCACGGAGGCGATCGTCGGGGCTGATCTTCTTGCACACTACCACCTGCTGCCGGACGTCGCGAACGCACGCTTGGTGGACAGCGTCACTGGCTTAGCAGTCACGGGCTTCCGTCGCGACACCGCAACGCACAGTGCCAAGTTGGTCCATGCTACGGAGGGTGAGTACACTGAATTACTGCTTAACTATCCGAACTTGACCAGGCCGCCCGGCGCTCCCAGGTTCATACCACATGACACGATGCATCACATTCAAACGACGGACGGTCCCCCAGTAGCATGCCGACCTAGGCGTCTCGCTCCGGACCGATTGAAGATAGCGAAGGCAGAATTTGACGCCATGATTCGCGAGGGCATAATGCGGCCATCTAAGAGCCCGTGGTCCTCCGCATTACATCTTGTCCCGAAGAAGGGTGGAGCTTGGCGCCCATGCGGTGACTACCGTGCGCTTAACGCGCGAACAGTGCCGGACAGATATCCCGTTCCGTTACTGAGGGATTATAATCACGCTCTACATGGTGCCACGATGTTCACCGTTCTGGACTGCGCTAAAGCGTATACACAGATTCCGGTGGCCAGTGACGACATTCCAAAGACTGCAATAATAACGCCTTTCGGTTTGTTCGAAAGCAAATTTATGACTTTCGGTTTACGCAATGCCGCTCAGACCTGGAAAAGGTTTATAGACTCGGTTCTCCAGGGGCTGCCGTTCTGTTTCGCCTACCTGGACGATGTGTTAGTGTTCTCTGCTGACCACGATCGACACCGACAACATCTGCGAGAGATTTTCGAGCGGTTGGAGCGTTACGGTGTCGTCTTGAACGTGGACAAGTGTGTTTTTGGGCAGTCAGAGGTGACATTTCTTGGCCATAAGATTTCTGCTGAAGGCTCTCTTCCTTTGTCCGAGAAGGTGGACGCTATCTTGCAGCTACCCCGACCAACTACGATCAAAGAATTACGTCGTTTTTTGGGGATGCTCAATTTTTATCGACGACACCTTCCTCACGCTGCGGAGCTGCAGGAACCTTTGACGGCGGCATTATCGGGCCCTAAAGTAAATAGCAAGTCTCTGATACAGTGGACAGAGGACATGTGTTCTGCGTTTGAGGCAACAAAGAGGAGCATGGCCGACGCGGCGCTTCTCGCACACCCACGGCTCGACGCGCCATTAGCAATTGTTGTAGATGCGAGCCAGACGGCGATCGGTGCCGCGTTACAACAATGGTTCGACAACGCATGGCAGCCACTGGCGTATTATTCCCACAAGCTTTCGCCTGCACAGACAAAATGGAGCACATATGACCGTGAGCTCCTGGCAGTATACCAGGCAGTGAAATATTTTCGCTCCCAGGTGGAAGCGCGAACTTTCACGATATATACAGACCACAAGCCACTCACGTTCGCCTTCCGTCGGAATAGTGTCAACTGCTCTCCCCGTCAATTTCGTCACCTTGAGTTCGTGGCCCAGTTTACTACCGACATTAGACATATTTCTGGGATCGACAACATTGCTGCGGATTGCCTTTCACGGATCAGCAGTGTTTCCAGTACCATAGACTTTCCTGCACTGGCACAGGCACAGAGAGACGACGAAGAACTCCTTGCCTATGTCAAAGACACGGCTTCCGCAGTGCAACTGAAACTCGTTGATGTTCCGGGGGAAGATACACAGCTATACTGCGACGTTTCTCGCGGCCGACCTCGTCCCTTTCTGACGCCGGCTTTTAGAAGACAAGCCTTTGATATAGTACATGGATTGTGCCATCCCGGGGTACGCCCGACATTCCGCCTAGTATCGCAACGTTTTGTGTGGCCAGGCATGCAAAAAGACTGCCGCGAGTGGGTCCAATCTTGTCTTCAGTGCCAACGCTGCAAGATTAACCGCCATGTACACGCACCGATCGGCGATTTTCCGGATACCACCGCCCGCTTTGCCCACGTTCATTTAGATGTAGTCGGACCACTTCCACCTTCGAACGGGCAAAGATATCTGTTTACAATGATCGACCGTTTTACACGTTGGCCGGAAGCAGTGCCGGTGGATAATATCACAGCAGACACATTAGCTTCCGCTTTTGCAATGACTTGGTTGGCAAGATTTGGATGCCCACTACATATTACCACTGACCGCGGACGGCAATTTGAATCAGACCTGTTCTCACAGCTGGCCAAGTTTTGTGGTTACACCCACCATAAGACCACAAGTTATCACCCAGCAAGCAACGGAATGATCGAACGCTGGCACCGTTGTTTGAAGGCCGCGCTGATGTGCCACGAAGAAACCTGGACAACCGCACTACCGGTGGTCTTGTTAGGCTTACGGACGACTTTCAAACCAGACCTGGGGTCGTCAGCGGCAGAACTGGTTTATGGAGAAACACTGCGCCTTCCTGGTGACTTTGTAGACGCTGATGCCACAGAGACAGTGTCTACTGGCCAGCCGGATTTCTTGCGACGATTGAGGGACCATGTATCAAAGATTCGCCCTCCGAAAGCCACACGTCATGGCAAGCCGCCCACTTTCGTGCACCAGGACCTGGAACAATGTCGTCACGTCATGCTCCGCACTGAGGGCGTCAAACCGCCTCTACAAGCTCCTTATTCTGGTCCATATGAAGTGCTACGGCGCGGTGCCCACACCATGGATATCCTAGTGAACGGCAAAGCTACGAATGTCGCGTTGAATCGGGTTAAACCTGCGTATGTTTTTCCTGACACCCCACTAGCGGCACCTCGTCGCAGGCATTCACCTACCGCTGTTCCAGACACTGACGCCACATCTCCGGCGCCGGCTCTTCAACATCCGCCGCCCAACGCAGCACAACATCCACCTCCTGACGTTGTTGTTCCTCCTCCTCCGACGAGGACGACCCGTTCTGGACGTCGGGTGCACTTTCCGGCGCGGTATCTCGACGCCGACGCTCCGCTTCCGCCCGGGGGGCTGATATAGCGACGCTGCAGCGCGCTAATTCAAGCTCGCCGTGTGTGTGTGTGCTGTGCGCGTGTGTCAGTGCAGTGGTGCTGTAGCAATTACTCTACGCGACGTTGGTGTAGTTCCGCGCCCAGCCTCTAGAGGCGCTGTGTTTTCTATCTTTTATATACGTTCGGTTTATTGTTATTATTCCTTGTTTTATAGAGTTAGTAGTTCCTTGCCTCCTGACTTGTGTGGACGAGTACTGTTTTCTCTCCTAATTACGGAAGTTTTCCGAGGATTAAGGATACTCTGCTTAGGCCGGAAGCAAATTTTATAGCTCCGATCTGTCCATACATGCCGGGCGTCGCAAGATACGCGTTCGCAATAAAGTTATTGTTACTCAACTGAAGGTCTTCATTCTTCCGAATCACGTTAAGCAAAGGTCGGACAGCCACCAGTTTAGCTGTACCCGACAGCGTATTAAAGAGGAGTCTACATTAGGATACGAACATAATTTTTAATTGGATATAGATTAAAAAACGGACTAGATGTAAGGAATTTATTTCAACCTAGGCTGTGAAGGAGCATCAGTCATGAGTGGCGTAGGCAACGGTATGCAAACAAGAATCGTCATTAGAGCTAGATTAATTGATGTCGGGGAAATTATCGCTACCGGTACCTTCAAATTACGGAAAGCACAGCATGTGGTCCAGTTTCACAAGAGATTAAGGTATGTACAGTGAGTTTTTCTAAGTACAAGTACATCAAACAACAGATAGAGGTATAGGCCTATGGTTTTTGATACTGAGTATCAATCACTGTACTGTATTTAATTTTTAACAACATTTAGCAGTATTAATAATTACTATTTATACTACGAAAATAACGAAAAAATAATCCCCTTGTTTACATATAAAAAAGAAAAGAAAAAAATACGGACCATGAAGGAATCATCTGAATGGCGCAGAAACTGTTAGATGTGATGTACATGAACAAACGAGTTCAAAATCAGAAAAAAATTGGATGATTTATTCAAGAGAATGAGCTTCACAAATTGCCCGCGCCAGTAACTCATTGGACTACCTCCGGCCCTTATGCAAGCAGTTACTTGCCTTGGTACTGACAGAGTTGTTAGATATCCTACTGACAGATGTTGTGTCAAATTCTCACCAATTCGCGCATTTGATCGTCAATATCCCAACTTAATCGGAGGGTCCTGCCAATAATACTCCAAACATTCTCAGTTGAGGAGAGACCCAGCGACCTTACAGGCTAAGGTAGGCTTCAACAAGCATGAAGACAAGCAGTAGAAACTCTCACCGTATGTAACTGGGCGTCATCTAGAGTAAATGTAAGCACAGGATGTCTTGCCTTGAAG
Organism: Schistocerca cancellata; assembly: GCF_023864275.1. Lineage (NCBI taxonomy): Eukaryota > Metazoa > Arthropoda > Insecta > Orthoptera > Acrididae > Schistocerca > Schistocerca cancellata. The sequence goes on from NC_064628.1 coordinate 77,935,773, forward strand.
GGCAACAAAACGGGGCATACTGCTGTGCTGTAGATGACAACCAATGCAGTCCTGCTACAGAAAGAAATGGTACCCCAGACCATCACTCTTGGTTCTATGGCCATATGGCAGGCATCAGTCAGGTTGGTACCCCACCACTGCCTGGGGCATTTCCAAACGGGTTTTTGGCCAGCAATCTCATTGTCTGGAGTAGAACTGTCTTCAGTGAAGAGCCCCACTTTGAATTCAGCCCCGATGACCAGTGAAGAGGTAAACTGACATACAACTTTTTTTCTTACACATCTTTAAGCAATGAGCGCTAGTATTGCCACAAAAGACATCTTCCATGCAGTTTCAGTGTGATGAGAACTTTCAGAGGAAATTATTCTCTTTCACATAAAGTTCTTCTTATTTTGTGAAGCTCTTTAGTATGTCAAAAATATTAAACTGTTACAGTGGGTAATATTGTTGATATAGTTATATTCAAGTGGATAGATGTTCACACATCAGGGGCAGAAAACACTTGCTTCCTTCTGAAATCTGAAGGTATAGAACTTATACTTCTAATGAAACTTTTGTGCTTTTCTAGTACTGATTGCCTGTGAATCCCCGGAGGGAAGGTGACATTATTTTCAAGAAACATTATTGAGAAAACTTAGAGAACTGGTATTTGAAGGTGACTTGCAAATGATTCTACTGCCACCAACATACATTGCACGTAAGGACCACGAAGATAAGATACGAGAAATTAGGGTTCGTACAGATGCATATAGACAGTCATTTTTCCCTCTCTCTATTTGCAAGCGGAACAGAAAAGGGAATGACTAGTAGTGGTACAGGGTACCCTTCACCACACACCGTACAATGGCTTGTGGAGTATCTACGTAGATGTAGAAGTGGATGTAGATTCTACTAAATACCCAGATCAGCATTTTAGAGTACAACGGAAAATACTGTGATTTTAAAGTTTAATTCTATTTCCGCACTTTGAGGGGTAATAATTTACACACATGGAATCACTGCAGAAAGTACACTGATCAACAAACTTTTGGAATACTATTGTAAACTACAACACTAGAGGTCTCACTGATGAAGGCACTTCATGCATTATCCACCTAGAGCCCATATACTGGACAGTGTTTACCACTGACATGCTTAGTGAACGTTTCCCAGTCACGTAAACATACCGCTGCTGTAGAGGCACACTGCAAACAGTCCAGTATCAACAACCGCTTCATTCAGTTTGTATTCAGCACTGCCGTAACACATAATGTAGAGACATACAACAATGTGACAGAATGAGGATAGTGGCTTTACTTTCAGCAGGTCATACACAGCAAGACTTTGCCATCCGGTTACATGACACTCAAACTGGAGCATGGAAAAAGTAAAGAGAGACAGGAAATGTGAATGATAGACCACTCAGTGGATGTCCTCATAAGAAAACACCAATACAGGATCCTGTCCTCCAGCTGTCAACTCACAGGTGCCCAATATCAACTCCCAGAAATAGTGGAAATGACTTCTCCTGGGCAACGGGGATTTGTTTTTCAGACCAAACAGTGTATAAAGGTTTGCTTCAGTGTCGTCTTCATTCCAGAAGACCAGTGAGAAGTTCTGCACTGAATTGACAGAACTGATGCAATCGAAGGACCTGGGCTCTTGCACATCAACATTGGATCATTACAGAATTGGGTAATGTCCTGTTTGCTGATGAGGCAAGGATTGGTTTGCAGTTGGACACTAGACGTGTTAAGGTTTGTAAAAGCACTAGACGACACCAGGAATACCAATATGTTCAGAAGTCCATCCGTTTGCAGGTGGAAGTGTAATGTTCTGGGTGCCAACGATGTTGGGATGGCGGACCTCTCCAATTTCCATGTCCAGCAATTTGAATGGTCCCCAGTACCTCCAAGAGATGTTACAAACGATTGTAATGGCTCACAGACATGAAGTCGGTGATAACTTCATCCTAGTCAACGACACTGCAAGACTGCACCGTACTCTAGCAGTGTCTCGATATCTTCGAAGATGCAACATCATATTTGCCAGCACAGCTCCAAATGTGAATGCAATTAAGCATGCAATGTGTTGAAGGTGGCCATTCCACAGTGTCCAAATCTACCTGACAATCTTCAGAACCTCTTGAAGCTGCCACTGAGGAGTGGAACTTCATACCCCATGATAAACTTGATGAACTCGTCCAGAGCACACCACACAGAGTGGAAGAACTCATCTGTGTGCATACAGGATGTACTTACTACTAAAAACTGATAATCATCATCATGACATAAAGATTTTCACTTTTCTTTCAAGACGTACACTTAGCATAGAGTCTACATTGTTTTGTAGTGATTTTTTGTAACTAAACAAAACTGTTCATGTTTTCAGAATGAATTATACAGGGTGTTACAAAAAGGTACGGCCAAACTTTCAGGAAACATTCCTCACACACAAATAAAGAAAAGATGTTATGTGGACATGTGTCCAGAAATGCTTAGTTTCCATGTTAGAGCTCATTTTAGTTTCTTCCACCTACGCTCAATGGAGCATGTTATCGTGATTTCATACGGGATACTCTACCTGTGCTGCTAGAACATGTGGCTTTACAAGTACAACACAACATGTGGTTCATGCACGATGGAGCTCCTGCACATTTCAGTCGACGTGTTCGTACGCTTCTCAACAACAGATTCGGTGACCGATGGATTGGTAGAGGCAGACCAATTCCATGGCCTCCACACTCTCCTGACCTCAACCCTCTTGACTTTCATTTATGGGGGCATTTGAAAGCTCTTGTCTACACAACCCCGGTACCAAATGTAGAGACTCTTCGTGCTCGTATTGTGGACGGCTGTGATACAATACGCCTTTCTCCAGGGCTACATCAGCGCATTAGGGATTCCATGCAACGGAGGGTGGATGCATGTACCCTCGCTAACGGAGGACATTTTGAACATTTCCTGTAACAAAGTGTTTGAAGTCACGCTGGTACGTTCTGTTGCTGTGTGTTTCGATTCCATGATTAACGTGATTTGAAGAGAAGTAATAAAATGAGCTCTAACACGGAAAGTAAGCTTTTCCAGACACATGTCCACATAACAAATTTTCTTTCTTTGTGTGTGAGGAATGTTTCCTGAAAGTTTGGCCGTACCTTTTTGTAACATCATGTATTTGTTTTGTTATTAAGGTATTGTGCAAATCTCAATGGGTATACTATAAGAAGTCATTGTAGTTAACTCTATGATATTCCAAACTTTTGTTGAGGTGTGTAGTAATAAAGACTCAACATGTACACTATATCATGAGCCAGTAGTCATGTGGATGTGAGTTGCATTTGTGTGAATGCGTGTGTTGTCTAATTCGGAAGAAGTCCTTTTGGCTGAAATTTTACTTGTTTACCAGTCTTTTTGTTGTGCCTGTCTGAGACCCAACATTTCCACTATATGGTGAGTAGCAGTCTGTCCATTTCATAATGATGTCATTATTCCACCCTGGATTTTCCATTGTTTGATTTAACATTTTTTCCAGGTTATTTTTGTTGCTATCGAACAATATTTTCTACACTGTTATGATTTTATGCTGTTTGAGATTTTTACTTTTTGGCATGAATCTAACACAATTGATTTATGAACTAAATTTTTTGTGAATAATTCATTGAATACTTTGGATTTAATCATAAAAAGGATGTCATTTTCCATCACTGAATCAAAATAGTGCCATTCATATTCATTTTAATAATATAAAAATATCTGTTTAGTTCATACTAATAAGGCTTACCACTTCGGTATAAAAGTAAGGTACCTAAAAAGCACTGAGTCAGTCATTTGAGTAGTAGTAAGTCTTGTTTAATTCCTACCAAATTTAGCTTTTGGGGCAATATATGTTCTCAAACTTACCGAATCAGTTGTATCAAAAATGGCATTTGCAGAGTCTTGTTCTGTTGGATAAATTTCTGCAGATACATGTTGAGGTGCTGAACTGCTTCAAGGAACTTTTGTGGAAGAGGAGGCACCTATCTTGTCTAAAAATTCATGTGATGGCAAAATGTAATATTAGTTTATGGGAATGTTGACACGCAGTTTGTGACATATGCAAACTTACCACACACTCACATGTTTTGTATATAGATATATGTTGAGTTATTTTTAACTAGATTTTGATTATTTTACTTCCAGATTCACCATAATGAACTGTAAAAGATAGTCTGAAAGAACAAAACATCCTGCTCAGATGATTTTATTGATCACCTCCTCATTACAGTCCTTCCATTTCATCTCCTAGTCTTATCAGCTAGGACGTATATTTGATACAAAAAAGGAATAAATGTAGCAAATCAAAATAAGAACAAGAGTGAATGTTCACTGGGAACTGATTCTGAAGTGAAAGAATCTGAAGATGACATATTGGATTTAATAAGCTATGCTGATTATGAAAATAGCTTCAACTTTCAGTAGGACACAGACACTGAAGTGGAATGGGACATGCATTCATCTTGAGAGCACCAACTTACATCAATTCCATATGAGAACACCCTGGCAAATGTGATGAAAGAAAAGACAACTTTTGGAGATGATCCAACTTTTTCTTCCACCATAATAGTTTCTTTCTGAATGCTGAAATTTATGTGACAGTTGCAGAATGTTGGTCTCATTGCCTTGAAAGGATACATTAAATGAACTGAGTTTTTCAATGATTTGCCTGAACTTCTAAGAATTCACATGTTACTCTCAAAAAAGATAAAATTTATTCCTGGGTTCTAACATTCCATTCCACATGAAAGCCAGCAAGAGTCACTGCAATAGCCCCACATCAACACAAATTTTTTGAATACAATTTGAATTATGTGGCTGACTTTTAATGAAGTTTATTACTTCGATCACTGATTGAAGAACTTCATGAAGGCAAATAAATCAGTATGTCCCAATAGAATGAGCAGCCTCTTCATGGCATAACAGGCAGCCATAGCATGACTTTCATGTGTACACCCAGCTACACATTTTATGTTGTTTTATTCTATGTTGTTGTTGTGTTGGGGGAGGAGATCAAACTGCGAGGTCATCGGTCTCATCGGATTAGGGAAGGAAGTCGGCCGCGCCCTTTTCATGGGAACCATCCCAGCATTTGCCTGAAGAGATTTAGAGAAATCACAGAAAACCTAAATCAGGATGGCCGGATGCGGGATTGAACCGTCGTCCTTCCGAATGCGAGTCCAGTGTGCTAACCACTGTGCCACCTCGCTCGGTGTTTTATTCTATAAAGAGTTTTGTATTTCAAAGAGAACCATTGCTTTTGTTCCAAGAATTGTTTTTGTGCACAGTAGAAGATCTTCGAGAAATTTGTTGTGATGTATAAACCACATGTAACAAATTAGATGTAAATCGTTGTAGCTACCTGTAACTTTGTCCAACTGTATAGTGAAACCACCTTTACCTTTGAGTTTTTTGACCAAATGATCATTTATGTCATCAGCCATATCCAGTATTTGATGACTAACATAGTTGTCTGACAAAGGCACACTTGCTTGTTGCTTAGAATCTATACCTATACTCTGCAAACCACCATGAGGTGCATGGCAGAGGGTATGTCCCATTGTATCAGTATTTAGGTTTCTTCCTGTTCCATTCACATATGGAGCGTGGGAAGAATGATTGACTGAATGCCTCTGTGTGCGTGCAGTAATTATTGTAATCTTACCCTCATCATATCTGTGTGAGCGATGCATAGGGGGCTGTAGTATATCCTAGAGTAATCATTTAAAGCCCGTTCTGGAAGCTTTGTTAATAGACTTTCTCGGGACAGTCTGTATTCAAGAGGCTGTCATTTCAGTACCTTCAGTATCTCTGTGATACTCTACTATAGATTAAACAAATCTGTCACCATTTGTGCTGCCCTTTTGTGTATATGTTCAATATCCCTTGTTGTCCTATCTGGCACAGGCCCCACACACTTGAGCAATATTCTAGGATGGGTTAACTGAGTGATTTGTAAGCAGTCTCTTTTGTAGACTGATCACACTTCGAGCAATATTCTAGGATGGGTCAACTGAGTGATTTGTAAGCAATCTCTTTTGTAGACTGATTGCTCTTCCCCAGTATTCTACCAATAAACCGAAGTCCAGCACCTGCTTTGTCCACGACTGAACTATGTGATCATTCCATTTCATATCCCTACAAAGCCTTACACCAAAGTACTTGTATGAATTGGTCGAGTCTATCAGTGACTCATTGATATTATAGCCATAGGGTGCTATGTTTTTCCTCTCGTGAAGTGCAATATTTTACATTTCTGAACATTTAGGGCAAGTTGCAAATCTCGGCACTATATTCAAATCTTATCAAGATCTGACTGAATATTTATGCAGCTTCTTTCAGATAGTACTTCGTTATAAATAACAGCATCATCTGCAAAAAGTCTGATTGTACAGTTGATACTGTCTGCAAGATCATTAATATACAACATGAACAGCAAGGGTCTCAACACACTTTCCTGGAGCACACCTGAAGTTGCTTCTACAGCTGACGATGACTCACCATCCCAGATAACATGCTGCGTCCCCCCTACCACAAAGTCCTCATTCCAGTCGCAAATTTCACTTGATACCCCACATGATCGTACTTTTGACAATAAACTTATGTGTGGTATTGAGTCAAATGCTTTTCGAAAATCAAGAAATACTGATCTACCTGGTTGCCTTGACCCACACATTATGCTTGAGCTCAAAATTTGTTCTAAGATTGTACAACAAATCTGTGTCAAGGATATTGGATGGTAGTTTTGTGGATCACTTCTACTAACCTTCTTCTAGATGGATGCGACCTGTACCTTCTTCCAAGAACTGGGTGCAGTTTTTTGTTCAAGGGATCTATGACAGGCTGTAGTGAGAAGAGGGACAAACTCAGCCGCAAATTCAATATAGAATCTGACAGGGATTCCATCAGAACCTGGAGCTTTGTTCAGTTTTAATAATTTCAGCTGTTTCTCAACACCTCTGGCACTAATACTTGTTTCAGTCACCTTTACAATGGTACGAGGATTAAACTTGGGCAATACTCCTGGGTTTTCCTTTGTAAAGGAACATTTGAGATGGAGTTAAGCATTTTGGCTTTTCCTTTGCTGCCCTCAATTTCAATCCCTGGCTCATTCACTAGGGACTGGATACTAACTTTGGTGCCAGTGACAGCCTTTACATACAACCAGAATTTCTTTGGATTTTGTGAAATGACATTGACAATGTTCTGCTGCAGTAGTCACTGAAGGCATCACACATTGCTCTCTTGACAGCTGAATGTATTTCATTCTGCAGCTATCTATAGCCCCACACTTTGTTTTACACCTATTATGCAGTAATCTTTGATTCTTTACAAGTTTCTTTGCAGTGGTTGTATACCATGGAGACCCCTCCCATTATGAAATGTTCTTCTGGGTATGTATCTACCCAATGCATGGTCCACTATTCTTTTAAACTTGAGCCAGAGTTCCTCTAAATGCTCCTGCTCTTTGCTGAGTTTCAATTTTCTCTTTGAGATCTGACACTACTAACTTTTTGTCTGGTTAACTGAACACACATCTTTCTGCTTGATTTTTGTCCTTTGTACTTTGGTAATCATTGTTGCCACAACTGCATCATGGTCACTGATACCAGTTTTGGTGTGGACATCCTCAAAGAGGTCAGGTCTATTTGTTGCCATTAGATCCAATGTATTTCCAGCATGAGTGGCATTCCTATCTGTTCTATGTAGTTTTCAGAGAAGGCATTTGCTAAAGTTTCATAGGCTGTCTTATCACACCCATCACTAACAAAACTATAATTTTCCTAATTAATTGTCAGATGATTAAAGTCTCCACCAATGATTACAGTATGATTGGGGAACTTGCATAAATGAGAACAGAGGTGTCCTCTTAAAGTTATCGGTTACATCAGGAAATGACTCTGGTGTGCAATAGAAGGATCCAATTATCATTTTATGTGCACTTTTGATACTGAGTCTTGTCCAGACACACTCACATACTGCTTCAGTATCTACCTTGATGATTTTGAGTTTCTTGTCTACTGCAAGACATACACCATCTCCACTTCCCGTTTGCTTGTCCTTTCAATATACACTTAAATTGCCCTAAAAATCTCACTGCTATCAATTTCAGGTTTCAACCAGCTTTCTGTACCTATTGTTATGTGAAATGGCTATTCATTAGCACTTCAAACTACAGCACTTTGTTGTGAATGCTTTTGCAGTTTACCATTGGGATTTTAATACTGTCACCTGTGGGAAGCATTTCTTTTGCTCTTACCCACTGATACTTTGGTTTCCTAGAGCTACTGTTATCTGGATTGAGTGGAGAGTCACCTAATCTGCAAAACCCTTGTGTGCATCACACACACAGTCAGCTATCTGAGTGGCAGCCTCTGACGTGTTGTGCACATTAGCAGCTTACTCAGTCACCATGACAGATACAATGTCCCATGCAGCTTGTAAAATAAGATCCATTATGGTGCCAGGTTTCTTGTTCTTTGTCTTATGAGAGAAGTGCCTTTGTATGAATTGTAGTTTATTTAGTGGAAGTTTTTGTTTTGTTCCTGTCATTATTTTCTTTTAACTTGTGGGAAAAATATTCTTGTGATTTTTTTTATCAAACTACCGAGATTTGACTCTAAATATTGTTTCATTTTATTAGGAAGCATGCTTTCATTAGCAAGAACTTCAAAACAAATGACACACTGTGGTGTGTCTTTATTTCCAATACTACTACATGTTATAGAAAAATTCAAGTAACTGTCGACATACATCCTGCATTTTTGTCTATTCATGCCTTTAGAAATGCATGAAACATTTAAAGTATCACACCTTGTACTCACATTTAAAAATATGTCCATCCTCACAGAGAAACACAAATCACAAAAGACAAACAACAATTAGGAAGGGGCTGTATTTGACAAAACTAACCTCCAAACTTATTGATTTGAATAAAAACAAATGAGTCACATAGTATGATTCTGTTGGCATCTACCACACTGTCACGGTAACAAAAGTTACTTATCAGTCCATTAGATAACACTGCTAGGGCACACCTTGTTTTTCTACTCAGAAAGCAAATACCCAAATCATTATTTTTATTAAACTGCTGTGACACCCCTGGAAGCCACAACACAGTTTCAAAACCTCTGTATTAGAGGGAACTGTAAATGACAAAAGTTTTAGAAGAAAACAGACACCAAAATATATAGAGGGTGTTCGGTCAATTGCTACACTGTGATGAAGAGTTTGACACAAGAAAGCAAACTGTGGCAGAACGTATTAAATGAGATCTCACAACAATGTCCATCTTAAATGTTTATTGAATGACAGTGGTGAAGTAGCATGGCCATGGTCATTCACTTGGTGTTAATCCTGTACATTTCTGACCGTGTGGACATTTAAAGGCACTGGCGTATTCCACATCCACTGTTAATGTACACACTTTAGAGGATAAAGTGTCCCAAGCATATGATCAAACACAAGGACAGCCAGGTGTGTCCACATGATTTTGTTATTCATTTAGAAAGGCTGAGGATGTGTAAGAATGCGCAGCTATTGCAGTGAGAAACTTCTGCAAAGTCAGTAGACCAAAGACTGTCATAAGACACAATGGCCCATACCTCAATAAATATTTGCTCCCAGACATATGTTTATAGTTTTTCCTAGTTTTGGCCAGTACTATCTCCTATCAGTACATAGAACAATGGAAAACACACACACACACACACACACACACACACACACACACACACACACACACCACCGCTGCTGCCGCCGTCGCCGCCACTGAGGCCAGCCTCAGTGGCCAGAGACAGTGGTCATTTGGGAGTTTGAGCTGACGTTAATGCTTTTGTGTGTGTGTGTTTTTGTCTGCATGTTAGAGAAGAGCATTTTGGCTGAAAGCTCAACATGTATGGCAGTCCTTTTGTGGGGCCACTCTGCAACTCAGTGTCATTCCTTTTCATAATACTGTCCGTATATAATACCCTTTTTTAAACACCTTGTACAGGTCACCCGACAGTACAGCAGGCAAACAAACGGAACACAGGATTGGGCAAAATGCACCTGTGTCATCCACAGGTTAGAGGTGATTGCAAACGTATCAAGAGGCCTCATTTTAACTCCCACAAGAGAAAGCTAAATACCTGAACCATCAAGATGAATGATGGCCTGTTAGCAAGTAGGGTGTGTTGCCTCATGAGGTTGTCAATGTACACACACCTTGCCATCATTGTAACTCGTCATCGGCCATGCCACCTTGTTTCCATATTTGGGCTTCATATGTTGGTGTTCTGGCACCCCTCCTAAGCAATACAGACATATTCAGCAACAAATTTAAACAACTTATGGAATTTCACCTTAACTGGATTTCAGTTTGCAAGCTGTCCAGTTGTTATTCCTGATATGTGTACTACTTTTTATGGCAATGTTCATTAAAACCAAATTTCAGTAACATTATTCTTATGACAGTCACTAGGTTCAACAAAAATATTTGTTAGAAGTAGAAATTCCTTAAAAGTGGGTTTGTTAACACACATACGTATTTCTGACCACACTAAAAGGAATCATTAATGGCAGATTCAGGTCAAAGAATGCAACTGAGGGAGAAACTGTATTCCAAAAATATATATTTTTCTTTGCAGTAACGTAACACTGGTACCATCACTATATTTCATATACAAATCAGTATCAAACTGTGCCTCAATGTAAGGACAGCCTGATTCAATTTATGCTCTGTGGTACAATGAAGATAATACACACACTAACAAAACTAAAATTGTTATATCAAGAAGTAATTTTCATAAACAAAATTTGTTTTCACAATCAAACATTTATTTAAAAAGTCTATACACAAGAAGAGATAATCATAAATATAAATAAGACACTTCGTCGTATGTACAGCCAAAGCACAGCCTGTATATTCACATTCATTCATCTGAGGTTCATAACTTTGTATTTTTACTTCCTCCTTTTAAGTCCTTTGCTCTTTGCTTTGCTTCCTTTCATAGCCCCCTTCTTTGCACCCTTTATAACACTTGAAAAGTGTCCTGACTGTTTTGCTTTTTTCCTAGAAAGGAAAAAAATTGTTACAATGAAGTAAAAAAAATACAACAAACAATAACACTTCAGAAAAGCATTTTTTTTACAAAGAATACAAAACACTACTGGTTGTTACCTTTTATTAAGAAATTTGCGAGACAAAGGAAGATAAGCATAAGGATCTGGACGACCCTTTCTCTTCATGTCTCCTTGAGCTTTCTTTGCACGATATTCTGATCCCACGGTCACTGAAGGAGCTGATTTTCCTTTGCCTTTAAGCACAGCCTTCTTCACGGGTCGATGAATGCCAGTACCTCCAGCTGATGAAAAGTGAAAACTACAATGGACCATTTTACAAAATGTAGCAAGAGAGAATATGAGTACAAGAACTTGAACTCCAAGTGAATGCATAAAAACTATGTCTATATACTTTATCCAATATGTAAATTAAAGCTGTCACTCATTTAATTTCAGAAAGAGACCACATAGGGATTTATAACTCATGCTTCTCCTCTACAAAACTGTAACTACTTGTTATCCCAGCATATTCAGTCTTCACGAGATGGTGAAGCAAAACAAATATATATATAAATGATCGAAAAAACAGACGAGAAAACCGTTGGTTGCGAAAGCTAGAATTTTGTGTGTTTGTTTGTGTGTCTATCGACCTGCCAGCGCTTTTGTTTGGTAAGTCTCATCATCTTTCTTTTTAAATATATTTTTCCCACGTGGAATATTTCCCTCTATTATATATATATATATATATATATATATATATATATATATAAAAAGAAAGATGATGAGACTTACCAAACAAAAGCGCTGGCAGGTCGATAGACACACAAACAAACACAAACATACACACAAAATCTAGCTTTCGCAACCAACGGTTGCCTCGTCAGGAAAGAGGGAAGGAGAAGGAAAGACAAAAGGATATGGGTTTTAAGGGAGAGGGTAAGGAGTCATTCCAATCCCGGGAGCGGAAAGACTTACCTTAGGGGGAAAAAAGGACAGGTATACACTCGCACACACACACATATCCATCCATACATACAAGACACAAGCAGACATTTGTAAAGGCAAAGAGTTTGGGCAGAGATGTCAGTCGGGACGTAAGTACAGAGGCAAAGATGATGTTGAAAGACAGGTGAGGTATGAGCGGCGGCAGATTGAAATTAGCGGAGATTGAGGCCTGGCGGATAGCGAAAAGAGAGGATATGCTGAAGGGCAAGTTCCCATCTCCGGAGTTCTGACAGGTTGGTGTTAGTGGGAAGTATCCAGATAACCCGGACGGTGTAACACTGTGCCAAGATGTGCTGGCCGTGCACCAAGGCATGTTTAGCCACAGGGTGATCCTCATTACCAACAAACACTGTCTGCCTGTGTCCATTCATGCGAATGGACAGTTTGTTGCTGGTCATTCCCACATAGAACGCTTCACAGTGTAGGCAGGTCAGTTGGTAAATCACGTGGGTGCTTTCACATGTGGCTCTGCCTTTGATCGTGTACACCTTCCGGGTTACAGGACTGGAATAGGTGGTGGTGGGAGGGTGCATGGGACAGGTTTTACACCGGGGACGGTTACAGGGGTAGGAGCCAGAGGGTAGGGAAGGTGGTTTGGGGATTTCATAGGGATGAACTAAGAGGTTACGAAGGTTGGGTGGACGGCGGAAAGACACTCTTGGTGGAGTGGGGAGGATTTCATGAAGGATGGATCTCATTTCAGGGCAGGATTTGAGGAAGTCGTATCCCTGCTGGAGAGCCACATTCAGAATCTGATCCAGTCCCGGAAAGTATCCTGTCACAAGTGGGGCACTTTTGTGGTTCTTCTGTGGGAGGTTCTGGTTTGAGAGGATGAGGAAGTAGCTCTGGTTATTTGCTTCTGTACCAGGTCGGGAGGGTAGTTGCGGGATGCGAAAGCTGTTGTCAGGTTGTTGGTGTAATGCTTCAGGGATTCCGGACTGGAGCAGATTCGTTTGCCACGAAGACCTAGGCTGTAGGGAAGGGACCGTTTGATGTGGAGTGGGTGGCAGCTGTCGTAATGGAGGTACTGTTGCTTGTTGGTGGGTTTGATGTGGACGGACGTGTGAAGCTGGCCATTGGACAGGTGAAGGTCAACATCAAGGAAAGTGGCATGGGATTTGGAGTAGGACCAGGTGAATCTGATGGAACCAAAGGAGTTGAGGTTGGAGAGGAAATTCTGGAGTTCTTCTTCACTGTGAGTCCAGATCATTAAGATTTCATCAATAAATATGTACCAAACTTTGGGTTGGCAGGCCTGGGTAACCAAGAAGGCTTCCTCTAAGCGACCCATGAATAGGTTGGCGTACGAGGGGGCCATCCTGGTACCCATGGCTGTTCCCTTTAATTGTTGGTATGTCTGGTTTTCAAAAGTGAAGAAGTTGTGGGTCAGGATGAAGCTGGCTAAGGTAATGAGGAAAGAGGTTTTAGGTAGGGTGGCAGGTGATCGGCGTGAAAGGAAGTGCTCCATCGCAGCGAGGCCCTGGACGTGCGGGATATTTGTGTATAAGGAAGTGGCATCAATGGTTACAAGGATGGTTTCTGGGGGTAACGGATTGGGTAAGGATTCCAGGCGTTCGAGAAAGTGGTTGGTGTCTTTGGTGAAGGATGGGAGACTTCATTTGGTAAGTCACATCATCTTTGTTTTTAGGTATATTTTTCCTACGTGGAATGTGTCCTTCTATTATAACTATATATATATATATATATATTTAAAAACAAAGATGATGTGACTTACCAAAAGAAAGTGCTGGCAGGTCGACAGACACACAAACAAACACAAACATACACACAAAATCCAAGCTTTCGCAACCAACGGTTGCCTCGTCAGGAAAGAGGGAAGGAGAAGGAAAGACAAAAGGATATGGGTTTTAAGGGAGAGGGTAAGGAGTCATTCCAATCCCGGGAGCGGAAAGACTTACCTTAGGGGGAAAAAAGGACAGGTATACACTCGCACACACACACATATCCATCCACGCATACACAGACACAAGCAGACAAGCAGACAAGCAGACAACACAGAAGTGTCTGCTTGTGTCTGTGTATGCGTGGATGGATATGTGTGTGTGTGCGAGTGTATACCTGTCCTTTTTTCCTCCTAAGGTAAGTCTTTCCGCTCCCGGGATTGGGATGACTCCTTACCCTCTCCCTTAAAACCCAATCCTTTTGTCTTTCCTTCTCCTTCCCTCTTTCCTGACGAGGCAACCGTTGGTTGCGAAAGCTAGATTTTTGTGTGTATGTTTGTGTTTGTTTGTGTGTCTATCGACCTGCCAGCGCTTTTGTTTGGTAAGTCTCATCATCTTTCTTTTTAAATATATATATATATATATATATATATATATATATATATATATATATATTTAAAAAGAAAGATGATGAGACTTACCCAACAAAAGCGCTGGCAGGTCGATAGACACACAAACAAACACACAAAACTCTAGCTTTCGCAACCAACGGTTGCCTCGTCAGGAAAGAGGGAAGGAGAAGGAAAGACAAAAGGATTGGGTTTTAAGGGAGAGGGTAAGGAGTCATTCCAATCCTGGGAGCGGAAAGACTTACCTTAGGGGGAAAAAAGGACAAGTTTACACTCGCACACACACACATATCCATCCACACATACACAGACACAAGCAGACATTTGTAAAGGCAAAGAGTTTGGGCAGAGATGTCAGTCGGGACGGAAGTACAGAGGCAAAGATGATGTTGAAAGACAGGTGAGGTATGAGCGGCGGCAGATTGAAATTAGCGGAGATTGAGGCCTGGCGGATAGCGAGAAGAGAGGATATGCTGAAGGGCAAGTTCCCATCTCCGGAGTTCTGACAGGTTGGTGTTAGTGGGAAGTATCCAGATAACCCGGACGGTGTAACACTGTGCCAAGATGTGCTGGCCGTGCACCAAGGCATGTTTAGCCACAGGGTGATCCTCATTACCAACAAACACTGTCTGCCTGTGTCCATTCATGCGAATGGACAGTTTGTTGCTGGTCATTCCCACATAGAACGCTTCACAGTGTAGGCAGGTCAGTTGGTAAATCACGTGGGTGCTTTCACACATGGCTCTGCCTTTGATCGTGTACACCTTCCGGGTTACAGGACTGGAATAGGTGGTGGTGGGAGGGTGCATGGGACAGGTTTTACACCGGGGGCGGTTACAGGGGTAGGAGCCAGAGGGTAGGGATGGTGGTTTGGGGATTTCATAGGGATGAACTAAGAGGTTACGAAGGTTAGGTGGACGGCGGAAAGACACTCTTGGTGGAGTGGGAAGGATTTCATGAAGGATGGATCTCATTTCAGGGCAGGATTTGAGGAAGTCGTATCCCTGCTGGAGAGCCACATTCAGAATCTGATCCAGTCCCGGAAAGTATCCTGTCACAAGTGGGGCACTTTTGGGGTTCTTCTGTGGAAGGTTCCGGGTTTGAGGAGATGAGGAAGTGGCTCTGGTTATTTGCTTCTGTACCAGGTCGGGAGGGTAGTTACGGGATGCAAAAGCTGTTTTCAGGTTGTTGGTGTAATGGTTCAAGGATTCCGGACTGGAGCAGATTCGTTTGCCACGAAGACCTAGGCTGTAGGGAAGGGACCGTTTGATGTGGAATGGGTGGCAGCTGTCATAATGGAGGTACTGTTGCTTGTTGGTGGGTTTGATGTGGACGGACGTGTGAAGCTGGCCATTGGACAGGTGGAGGTCAACGTCAAGGAAAGTGGCATGGGATTTAGAGTAGGACCAGGTGAATCTGATGGAACCAAAGGAGTTGAGGTTGGAGAGGAAATTCTGGAGTTCTTCTTCACTGTGAGTCCAGATCATGAAGATGTCATCAATAAATCTGTACCAAACTTTGGGTTGGCAGGCCTGGGTAACCAAGAAGGCTTCCTCTAAGCGACCCATGAATAGGTTGGCGTACGAGGGGGCCATCCTGGTACCCATGGCTGTTCCCTTTAATTGTTGGTATGTCTGGCCTTCAAAAGTGAAGAAGTTGTGGGTCAGGATGAAGCTGGCTAAGGTAATGAGGAAAGAGGTTTCAGGTAGGGCGGCAGGTGATTGGCGTGAAAGGAAGTGCTCCATCGAAGCGAGGCCCTGGACATGCGGAATATTTGTGTATAAGGAAGTGGCATCAATGGTTACAAGGATGGTTTCCGGGGGTAACAGACTGGGTAGGGATTCCAGGCGTTCGAGAAAGTGGTTGGTGTCTTTGATGAAGGATGGGAGACTGCATGTAATGGGTTGAAGGTGTTGATCTACGTAGGCAGAGATGCGTTCTGTGGGGGCTTGGTAACCAGCTACAATGGGACGGCCGGGATGATTGGGTTTGTGAATTTTGGGAAGAAGGTAGAAGGTAGGGGTGCGGGGTGTTGGTGGGGTCAGGAGGTTGATGGAGTCAGGTGAAAGGTTTTGTAGGGGGCCTAAGGTTCTGAGGATTCCTTGAAGGTCCGCCTGGACATCAGGAATGGGATTACCATGGCAAACTTTGTAAGTAGTGTTGTCTGAAAGCTGACGCAGTCCCTCAGCCACATACTCCCGACGATCAAGTACCACAGTCGTGGAACCCTTGTCTGCCGGGAGAATGACGATGGATTGGTCAGCCTTCAGATCACAGATAGCCTGGGCTTCAGCAGTGGTGATGTTGGGAGTAGGATTAAGGTTTTTTAAGAGGGATTGAGAGGCAAGGCTGGAAGTCAGAAATTCCTGGAAGGTTAGGAGAGGGTGATTTTGTGGAAGAGGAGGTGGGTCCCGCTGTGACGGAGGACGGAACTGTTCCAGGCATGGTTCAATTTGGATAGTATCTTGGGGAGTTGGATCATTAGGAGTAGGATTAGGATCATTTTTCTTCGTGGCAAAGTGATATTTCCAGCAGAGAGTACGGCTGTAGGACAGTAAATCTTTGACAAGGGCTGTTTGGTTAAATCTGGGAGTGGGGCTGAAGGTGAGGCCTTTGGATAGGACAGAGGTTTCGGATTGGGAGAGAGGTTTGGAGGAGAGGTTAACTACTGAATTGGGGTGTTGTGGTTCCAGATTGTGTTGATTGGAGTTTTGAGGTTTTGGAGGGCAGACAGTGTTTGTTGGTAATGAGGATCACCCTGTGGCTAAACATGCCTTGGTGCACGGCCAGCACATCTTGGCACAGTGTTACACCGTCCGGGTTATCTGGATACTTCCCACTAACACCAACCTGTCAGAACTCCGGAGATGGGAACTTGCCCTTCAGCATATCCTCTCTTCTCGCTATCCGCCAGGCCTCAATCTCCGCTAATTTCAATCTGCCGCCGCTCATACCTCACCTGTCTTTCAACATCATCTTTGCCTCTGTACTTCCGTCCCGACTGACATCTCTGCCCAAACTCTTTGCCTTTACAAATGTCTGCTTGTGTCTGTGTATGTGTGGATGGATATGTGTGTGTGTGTGCGCGAGTGTAAACTTGTCCTTTTTTCCCCCTAAGGTAAGTCTTTCCGCTCCCGGGATTGGAATGACTCCTTACCCTCTCCCTTAAAACCCAATCCTTTTGTCTTTCCTTCTCCTTCCCTCTTTCCTGACGAGGCAACCGTTGGTTGCGAAAGCTAGAGTTTTGTGTGTATGTTTGTGTTTGTTTGTGTGTCTATCGACCTGCCAGCGCTTTTGTTTTTTAAATATATTTTTCCCACGTGGAATGTTTCCCTCTATTATATATATATATATATATATATATATATATATATATATATAATAGAGGGAAACATTCCACGTGGGAAAAATATATTTAAAAAGAAAGATGATGAGACTTACCAAACAAAAGCGCTGGCAGGTCGATAGACACACAAACAAACACAAACATACACACAAAATCTAGCTTTCGCAACCAATGGTTGCCTCGTCAGGAAAGAGGGAAGGAGAGGGAAAGACAAAAGGATTTGGGTTTTAAGGGAGAGGGTAAGGAGTCCCTTAAAACCCAAATCCTTTTGTCTTTCCCTCTCCTTCCCTCTTTCCTGACGAGGCAACCATTGGTTGCGAAAGCTAGATTTTGTGTGTATGTTTGTGTTTGTTTGTGTGTCTATCGACCTGCCAGCGCTTTTGTTTGGTAAGTCTCATCATCTTTCTTTTTATATATATATATATATATATATATATATATATATATATATATATATAAACAAAGATGATGTGACTTACCAAATGAAAGTGCTGGCAGGTCGACAGACACACAAACAGACACAAACATACACACAGAATTCAAGCTTTCGCAACAAACTGTTGCCTCATCAGGAAAGAGGGAAGGAGAGGGAAAGACGAAAGGATGTGGGTTTTAAGGGAGAGGGTAAGGAGTCATTCCAGTCCTGGGAGCGGAAAGACTTACCTTAGGGGGAAAAAAGGACGGGTATACACTCGCACACACACACATATCCATCCACACAAATTTAGGTATATTTTTCCTACGTGGAATGTTTCCTTCTATTATAACCATATCATTAATTTGAACCCAACAATTGGGTCAGGATGAAGCTGGCTAAGGTAATGAGGAAAGAGGTTTTAGGTAGAGTGGCAGGTGATCAGTGTGAAAGGAAGTGCTCTATCGCAGCGAGGCCTGACCCACAACTTCTTCACTTTCGAAGGCCAGACATACCGACAATTAAAGGGAACAGCCATGGGTACCAGGATGGCCCCCTCTTACGCCAACCTATTCATGGGTCGCTTAGAGGAAGCCTTCTTGGTTACCCAGGCCTGCCAACCCAAAGTTTGGTACAGATTTATTGATGACATCTTCATGATCTGGACTCACAGTGAAGAAGAACTCCAGAATTTCCTCCCCAACCTCAACTCCTTTGGTTCCATCAGATTCACCTGGTCCTACTCTAAATCCCATGCCACTTTCCTTGACGTTGACCTCCACCTGTCCAATGGCCAGCTTCACACGTCCGTCCACATCAAACCCACCAACAAGCAACAGTACCTCCATTATGACAGCTGCCACCCATTCCACATCAAACGGTCCCTTCCCTACAGCCTAGGTCTTCGTGGCAAACGAATCTGCTCCAGTCCGGAATCCTTGAACCATTATACCAACAACCTGAAAACAGCTTTCGCATCCTGTAACTACCCTCCCGACCTGGTACAGAAGCAAATAACCAGCGCCACTTCTTCATCTCCTCAAACCCGGAACCTCCCACAGAAGAACTCCAAAAGTTCCCCACTTGTGACATGATACTCTCCAGGACTGGATCAGAGCCTGAATGTCGCTCTCCAGCAGGGATACAACTTCCTCAAATCCTGCCCTGAAATGAGATCCATCCTTCATGAAATCCTCCCCACTCCACCAAGAGCGTCTTTCTGCCGTCCACCTAACCTTCGTAACCTCTTAGTTCATCCCTATGAAATCCCCAAACCACCTTCCCTACCCTCTGGCTCCTACCCTTGTAACCGCCCCCAGTGTAAAACATGTCCCATGCACCCTCCCACCACCACCTACTGCAGTCCTGTAACCCGGAAGGTGTACACGATCAAAGGCAGAGCCACGTGTGAAAGCACCCACGTGATTTACCAACTGACCTGCCTACACTGTGAAGCCTTCTATGTGGGAATGACCAGCAACAAACTGTCCACTCGCATGAATGGACACAGGCAGACAGTGTTTGTTGGTAATGAGGATCACCCTGTGGCTAAACATGCCTTGGTGCACGGCCAGCACATCTTGGCACAGTGTTACACCGTCCAGGTTATCTGGATACTTCCCACTAACACCAACCTGCTAGAACTCCGGAGATGGGAACTTACCCTTCAGCATATCCTCTCTTCTCACTATCCGCCAGGCCTCAATCTCCGCTAATTTCTAATTTCAATTTGCTGCTGCTCATACCTCACCTGTCTTTTAACAACATCTTTGCGTCTGTACTTCCGCCTCGACTGACATCTCTGCCCAAACTCTTTGCCTTTACAAATGTCTGCTTGTGTCTGTGTATATGCGGATGGATATGTGTGTGTGTGTGCGCGAGTGTATACCTGTCCTTTTTTCCCCCTAAGGTAAGTCTTTCCGCTCCCAGGATTGGAATGACTCCTTACCCTCTCCCTTAAAACCCACATCCTTTTGTCTTTCCCTCTCCTTCCCTCTTTCCTGACGAGGCAACCATTGGTTGCGAAAGCTTGAATTTTGTGTGTATGTTTGTGTGTCTATCGACCTTCCAGGGCTTTTGTTTGGTAAGTCTCATCATCTTTGTTTTTAGATATATTTTTCTCACGTGGAATGTTTCCCTCTCTCTCTCTCTCTCTCTCTCTCTCTCATATATATATATATATATATATATATATATATATATATATATATATATACAAAGATGATGTGACTTACCAAATGAAAGTGCTGGCAGGTCGACAGACACACAAACGAACACAAACACACACACACAAAATTCAAGCTTTCGCAACAAACTGTTGTCTCATCAGGAAAGAGGGAAGGAGAGGGAAAGACGAAAGGATGTGGGGTTTAAGGGAGAGGGTAAGGAGTCATTCCAGTCCCGGGAGCGGAAAGACTTACCTTAGGGGGAAAAAAGGATGGGTATACACTCGCACGCGCGCTCACACACACACTCACACACACACACACACACACACACACACACACATCCATCCAGTGTGTATATATATATGATGTCTGCTTGTGTCTGTATATGTGTGGATGGATATGTGTGTGTGTGCGAGTGTATACCCGTCCTTTTTTCCCCTTAAGGTAAGTCTTTCCGCTCCCGGGACTGGAATGACTCCTCCCTTAAAACCCACATCCTTTCGTCTTTCCCTCTCCTTCCCTCTTTCCTGATGAGGCAACAGTTTGTTGCGAAAGCTTGAATTTTGTGTATATGTTTGTGTTCGTTTGTGTGTCTGTCGACCTGCCAGCACTTTCATTTGGTAAGTCACATCGTCTTTGTTTTTAGGTATATTTTTCCTTCGTGGAATGTTTCCTTCTATTATATATATATATATTATTTTTCCCACGTGGAACGTTTCCCTCTATTATATATATATATATATATATATATATATATATATATGTAAGAAGGATGATGAGACTTACCAAACAAAAGCGCTGGCAGGTCGATAGACACACAAACATATACACAGATACAAGCAGACATTTGTAAATTTGTGTGTATGTTTGTGTTTGTTTGTGTGTCTATCGGCCTGCCAGCACTTTCGTTTGGTAAGTCACATCATCTTTGTTTTTAGATATATTTTTCCCACGTGGAATGTTTCCCTCTATTATATATTTATATATATATATATATGTGTGTGTGTGTGTGTGTGTGTGTTTCTTCAGCTACCTTTACCGTACTCATTCAGGTACAGTTCACTAATACTGTTTTGCTTTGTAGCTTATATTACACCAATGTTTTGTTTACCATAACAATGTTACTTGTTAATCATTCGTTGATTCTGGAAAACAACCAGTGATCTTACACACTCACTGTTATGATTTTTCATTTTCTTCCCGAGTTACAACAACACTGTAGGTTTCAATTGTGGTAGCCTAACCATACGTAAGTAATTCAGAGCAATGCCATGCTTTACTTGTTGGCTGTTTCATACACCATGCAAATCACGGTGTCAACAATTCGCAATGGATGAAATTTGATTTCATACATGAGAACAATAAATAGAGGCCTTATTGTCAATGAATATATTAAAATGTCAAGGAAAACAAAGATGATTATCAAGTGTCTTACAACTGAGGAAGCCATTCATAACACTGACACTATCTGACAGACAATGTGAGAAGACAACAGTGCAACACTGAAAGATACCACACATGACAATTGTATATTAAGTGAATTCAATTTAAAAAGATACATTAAACTGATGCAAAAAAAGAAGATATCGTGTTAACTTCATTTACTATAAATGATGTTATTGGAAAGCCTGTAATTGTGTCAATAACAGTTTAGACAATAAAGTTATTGAATCAGTTATATTTTGCCATATGCTATACATGAAAAAACTGTAAAAGGTGCAGTAATTTTATTATTTAAATCAGTAAATATACCGTCTATTAAACTGAAACGCCGGAACTAACACTCCTGGAACTGTAAGTTAACTGCACAAGTATGATAAAACACTAGCTTCTCTCTACTTTCAAATTTTTTCACACTAGAGTTTTTTCAACTCCTTGTTTATGAAACACATGATTACTCTAAACACATTTTGTTTTGACATTCAAAGCTAAGGTCAAGAAAAAGTGAGTGGAAGGATGTAACACCCATGGAAGTGAAAACTTTCATAGGAATTGTTTTCCTATTAGTGTTTATTCACATCAGTCAGTCAATAACCAAAAAAAAATAGTTATTTAATTTACTGCATGAAACATCATGTTAAGGATTCTGAGATCTTTAAATTTATGTAGAGAGTGATCTTCAAACGATCCTATTGGTAAGATTCATCCTATTATGGATTATTTCAAACTTAAAATGGATGAACTGTATCATCCCCCTTGTGAACTCGCCAAAGAAACATACTTGGTTTTGTGGAGAAGTCAACAGGAACGGAAACAGTACATTCAAGGCAAACACAAATATCCCCTTACAACCAGAGAGGATCATAGTGAAAAAATGTCTTAAAATTTGTGTTACTGGAGTAATATTAAGTTGTTCTAGAAAATTCTGCTTGATAGGTAGGCCAATATAACATAATGTTTGCTATGACACACAAGAATTACTGAGCAAAAAATCAAATTACTTGACCTGCAAGATATCTGTAAGGCACTTGCTGTCTGCACCCACTTTCATCAGCCGCACATGTCAGGTGCCAGATGTCTGAGTAGATTTTTGGTACAAATTTTATAGAGATCAGTTCATGGTTACAGTTAGGCCTTATTTTCTAACTAATTAAAGTGATCTGTGTGAAAAGAACAGACTATGCCATGAAAAGGTAAGGCTCAGTGGAGCTGATGTACAAGAGAAAGTTACTAATGCTACTGATGAAATTAAGCAATGGAAACTCCAGGTTGGAATATCAACAATATAAGAAAAAAGATATATAGTTACTCACCATAAAGATGACACACTGAGTTGCAGACAGCCAATATGAAATGACTGTAGTCCTTTAGTTGTGGCTGTCTCCAACTCAACATGTCAGCTTTATGGTGAGTAGCAAGCCATCTTTTTCCTTACATTGTTAATGATACTGATTTCTCTTCATCATAGAATTTTCCATCATTTTGTCTTCTAATGTTGCTGTTCTCTGTTAAATTCACCTACTGTTATTTGTATTTTCTAATTCAATCAACAGGCATCTACTAATATTGTCTGGCTATCTTTACAAAATTGTCCAAAAGATATAAATGATTGTATTATTACATTTCTTTATGGAAAACAAAAGAGCAGTTGTACTGCAGAGGTCATTATGTGAGCTCACTGCATCAACTGCTCAGAATAATTTTGCTGAATTTTATAGGTCAGGGTTCCATTACACACAGGATGTGGCCACACAGGTAACAGGAGCTGTGTGAAGTGCACTGAATGGTTTTTTATGTTAGGGGGTCTTGGAAAAGTACAAACAAGGGCACAAATCTCAAACGGTGCAGGTCAAACATAGAACAAGGGTACGCCTAGCAAACATAGTTGAACATTTTCATAGCTGTGTTGGGAAAGAACCAGATCTCCAAGCTCTACCAGGAGGCATTGAAGTAGAAATCGTTGTAGGTACTGAAAGCTGGATATAAGTTTAGCCAATGTTTTTACCAGGGACCTAACAATATTCAAAAATGACATACAAAATTCAGTTGTAGTCTGTGGAGACTACAATTTCCCTCAATACATTAACAATTATTTGTGTTTAAAGTTGGTTGTAGGCATAAACCATTGTCTGAAATTGTAGTAGTGGAAAAATTATTGAGCAGGGAGCTGACACTTAGTGTAAATGGTTGCAATAACATATTAGACCTCTTAACACAATTGTGAACAAATAGAGAGTGTGTGTGTGTGTGTGTGTCATTTTTAATCACTTATTTTTCTCCCCCTTAGTTTGCTTCTTTTGCTCTGTTTATTCCATGCCATTTGTTTTATTGTCTCCACTTGCTGTCTTTTGTTTTTTCTTCCTCCTTTAACCAACTTTTCTTTTCACTATCACTCTTCAGTCATCACTGAACTGACATAGGCCTGTTATCTCTGAATTCTTACTTTTGGCATGCTTTTGTTCAACTCTGGTTTACTTCATATTAAGTATGTGGGTCCCACTTGACATGAGTGACCTGGCTACCCTTCACCCTCCCTCCTCAAGCTTTGCCAGCAATTCCCTTTTTTCTGCCTTCAAGGACACCCATGTTCTGAAAGTTAGGAGTATTGTTGGTATTCAGTTATCAGCTCTACTGAGAGGTGAACCACCTGAAGGTCAGCACTGGCCAACTCGTCTGCCTCTTTATGAATGTAACTGAAAATGTAGTGCTGTATTCTGAGTAAATTACATAATTGCAGTCTGGAAGCAGACTGCTCAACAACATTCAAAACCAATAAGACTCAACTGGACAAGAACGCACAACAGTCCCAAATACAATGGCAACTTATAATTCTTACAAAATTGCTTGAATTAAGCGAGTTTAGCAGGTTTCTACAATATCAGAAGCAAAATTCCATGCAGTACTACTTCAAAAAAGAAAACAGGCTTACAAAATGAAATGAATGGCATGATGTTGTTGTCTATCGAAGATATTAGAAACTACATTTGATTAATTCAGTGTAGTTTCAGTTGTGAAGATATTTCCAAAATTTGTGTATTTGAGTAAATGAAAATCCTGAAATGACACACACAAAAAAATATATACTTCTCAAAGATTGTTGTTTGGTATAAATGAACTTGTTAGTGGGACACTAAATGTTGTATAACTCAAATGATGAGACACTAGTTTCTTCATTATTGCGTATCTAAAAGGTGTAGTTTAAGTACAAAAACGAATGAATTATTATAACCTGAAACTAAAGACCAATAATAGAATTTACAAAGTGATGAGAGTCATACACACCACAGCACTCACAAATTAAATGAACTTGGTTAATGTTAATTGGATAGTATGTCATCCTTTATGGAACACAAAATTACGGGGCCCCAAATCTCACAAAATTAAGAATATTGTAGCTAAATCCAGGATGGAATAATAGCAATATTATGAAAAGAATAGTTGCTACTCACGATATAGCGGAGATGCTGAGCTACAGGTAGGCACAACAAAAAGACAGTCAAACATTTTTCTAACATATCTGGAAAATGTTTGACAAGTCATTTTGTTGTGCCTATCTGCGACTCAGCATCTCCACTATATGAGTAGCAACTATCCTTTTCATAATACTGTTAAAATATAATTTCTGTACTTTCCAATCTGTTATATTGTTTCACTTGTCATAACAAAAGTAGTAATAATACAATGTGCATCAATTGTATACACTCACAACACTAACTGCAATTAAAAAAGAACTAACTCCTTTTAATACACATAATCAAAGATATCATCATTGTTAAATATACTACTTGCCAAGCAGCAGTAGGAGGACAAAACACAAAAGTTATGGCAACTTCATAACCTCTTTTATATGTTTTGTTCTGCCGCCACTGTTTTTTTTTTTTTATCTACACAACTGCATCATATTTTGAAAAACTGATCACTTTGTTGGTATATTAAACATACCTCTGTATTTCATAGCTGGCTCACTCTGTGCATCAGTGCTAACACTCATTCTTCTCTTTCTTCCAGCAATGGGACCAACTGATGACGCTGCAACACTCTTGGTCTCGCCATCCTCATCACCTGAAAAAAAGGAATTATATGAGAACGTTAATTACAAAACTAGCACTATTACTTTCCTCCAACACACACAGTGATATTACACTGATTGTTTTCTAAGATTAAACATTTACTTCCCTTGGTACTGATATGATAGTTTACTGTAACACATTTATTAACCACCTGTGTGTTCTTCAATGCATTATACTGACAGTCTCTGAAATTATGATTCTTGGGAACCATTGAATGGTTTGCTCACTTCAGCTGTGCTACCACTGAGGCTGTTTGGGTTATCTAATACACACAAGAAAAAGTTGCAGTAAGGCCTATACTGAATCTTACAGTTTGCCCACCTGTCCCACTGCAGAGTTTTTGATTACACTATCAGGGTCACATGTGGTCTGATTATATCAAGGATTTGACATATTTCATTAATACACTAACTTGAATAGTGTGTAGCCAGAGGACATATTGGTTTGCTTTCAAGTGATGACATTCGCCATAGTTCTATTAAATGGGGTACTGAAACAGCTAAACGGGATTATTTCCTACTGAAAATACAATTGTAAAGATACTGTCCAATGAACACATACTTCAAAGTGAACAACAAATCTCATGACCATATGAATGGGATGGTGACAAGGAGACATTTATGTTCATTGATTGCAGCTTCATGAAAAAATTTGAAGCACATGTACTGGGATGTAAGCAACCAAAACTTCAATAATGTGATTTTGTTGCCTGAACCACACACTCATCTTGTCAAGATCTGACAAAGGAGCTCAGAGATTTCAAGAAAATTTGGAGGGAGGAGGGGAGGGAGGGAGTGGCAGTAAAAAAACAGTTATTACTTATGACACAAAAAAAGGAAATCACAAACTACTAATGTTACATGATCTGTAAGTTACAAAATAAAGTTACAAAAGTGCACTGATTGAGAGAACCCAAGTTTGTTTTGTTCATTAGTGAAATCTAGAATCTTCTACATTGTGGAGGCTAGGTTGCCCCTACTTTTCTGGATTTCCGAAGAGCCTTTCAAAGTGTTCAGTTACATCACCAAGCAAACAAATATGTGCTTACTGAGTATTGCAACAGGTATGCAACGGGAATGAAGACTTCCTAGCAAGAAAGAACGCAATACATCTTTCTTAAAAGGGCAAGAGTCAGAAGTAAAAGTAGTGTCCAACATACATAGAGGAAGTGTAATAGGATTGTTACTGTTTATACTATGTATAAATGAAATAAATGAAAGGGTAGATAACATCTGCAGCTGTTTGAGGCTGTCCACAGATAATTCAGTAGCTGCAAAACATAGGACGATTTGCGTAAGGTCAGCACACAGTACAAAGACTAGCAGCTCACATTCAACACAAATACACATAATGAGCATAAATGGACACAATGATACAATATCTTTTAAACGTCTGAGTTAAAACAACATATCTTCAAGTTTTATCGTGAGTGCACTTCAACAGCTAGTGATGCACAACTTTAATAGTAACTGCTATCTAGTTTGTTAATGAGCAACCTCTTGCCATGTCTACAGATCTATATCCACATGATTACTATGCAATTGGATCACTCCATGCCAGGTGGTCTACAGGTTCCCAAACGACCATCATACATTTTGTTGAAATTTTTCCATGAACATCACACATGTTCCCTCCAGTGAACATTTGTAAAGTCTCACAATAATTAATCCGGTACTTCTGGTGATATAGTCATTTGTTTGACCCCATTGTGCACCTACCAACAAAACACCCATGAGTTTTTGGCAACATCAAGACATAATATCTCCAGTAATATTTTCTTGAAAGAAACAGAACTAGGTCATCTTGTACAATGTTTTGAGCTCTCCTAAGTGAAATAATAATAAAAAAAATTGTGAGCTATTTGCTTATGGATAATTTGAAGTTGCCAGAAAAAACAAAACCCGGGAAGAATGTAGGAGTTTAGCTTTTTATATCTCCGGAAGTGATTGCAGTATACATCTGAATCCTTGTACGTAATAACTCAGCAATACAAAATCTTAGAGAAGAAAATTTAATATTCCTATTGCTTTCCAATAGTTACAAGTTGAGAGCAAAGTTGATGATTATTCTAAAAATGCCAAAAATCACTGTTTTTGTCCACTTTTACAAAAAATGTTTTCTGCCAACTCTCTTCCACAATTTTCATTAGAGACCCTGTCTAAACATCTTAAAAATTATATTTTGATTTGCAATGCGAGCATATAAGCACTAAAAAGATAATGACAAGGTGGAGGTGCATTGAAGATGAGTCCATATTCTGCTGATATTCAAATTAAATCTGACATCTTTTATTATGTTCTAAAATTGTTTAATACTCTTTGGAGAAGGCAATACCAAAAGTCTTGATGAGTAGGGAGTGAGAGAAAGTCCAAATAACGTGAAAAAATTTCATAAAAAGGGTGTCTTTTGTCGCGACTCATAGTGACATAATTCAGTCTGTTTTTCTCCTATAACTACAGCATCAAACTGTTTACAAACTTCACAATTTAACTGTGATTTACAAAGGCAGTTGAGGTAATAAGAAATAAAATTGCTGCATAAAAGCTGCAGCACACATTGTATATAAACAGTCGGCAGGTTTTACACCACTGTCATATCAGGTGAACTTTGGTGAAGTACACAGCAGTTTCCCGAAATTTTTTGGAATGGATTTATGTTATAGAGAATTTTTAGTATGTATTTTACTGCGTAATGCTACTGTGTGCTGGTATAATTCTGATTTAAAATATGGTGTACTTTGTGGTTCATGTGGAACATTAGTGTACACATGAAAAATTATATAAATGTGTTTGCATGGTCCATGATGGCTTAACCACTGCTCGTTCCTTTTAAAGTGAGGAAATCAGTATCCCCATCACCATAGGGGCCATGTTGTGCAACAGCAGCCACTGCTTCTCGTGGATTTGCCCAACACAGTCCTCACCTACTACACTGGGGGAACATTTTCTATCATCGAGATTTCAAGAAAGGGCACAGCAATGCAAATAACCATGCTTCTGTTTGAGGAAAGCAATAAGGTGTCCCTTGTCCAAAGGGTGAGTAAGCCAGCAACAGAAAATTGGCCATCAATTGAACAGAAACACATGATAAAGTCACCAAGCTGCAGTTCTTTTTTTTTTTCTTTTTTTTTCAGCATTGGCTCAACTGTATGTGTATTCTCTGTGGCACTCTTGAGGCAGTGGGGACCCTGCAAAAACTTCAGTCTGGTTGCAACAAACACGTTACTCCTTAGCAGCTCAAGGCTAAGTGATATTAAACTTGAACCTAGGCTTGCGACGAGGTTTCGAGAGGCAGTTCGTTGTCACTGACATCATCCACTTAATTATATACCTAGGTTTTCTGTCCTCCAATGAAATCATACCTGATATGCAGCATAGTTGTGACTGGGTTCAATTAACGTCGTTAAGAACCAGCCCACTAACTTAGTGCATGGTCTGATTGTGAAATTTGTTACAGGACTGCCTCCCCTCTTGCACCTCTGAGCAGAACTTCCATTGGTTATGCGACCAGTGGGTGTGATGGACCCCCACCAAAGTTGGTCCTCCCACATTCTTTCTACCACAGAGCCTTAGTCTGGACAAACTTAGGATTGCAGAGGGAGAATTCCATATTATGGTTCAAGCAAGCACAGCCCAGCACTAGATGCTCTGAAGATTCCCGACCACTGCCTGTTATAACGTCTTTCCAGTCGTACATTTCTTTTCACACTGGATCTTGTCAAGGTCTACAATCAGATGCTAGTGGTGCCAGAGGATATACACAAAACAGTTAACACAACACTATTGGATTGTTGGAATTGCTCTACATGTCATATGGGCTGCGTAACACTGCAGTCATTCCACAGGTTTCTTGATGAAGTGCCAAAGGGCCTAGACTTCTGTTTTGCCCACATCTAAAACATTCTGGTGGCATTATTTTCACCAGAAGAACACAACTGTCATCTTGAAGACGTTTTCCACCACTTCACCAACTATGGAACCTGTGGCAAAGTCCATGCAAGAACTCGAACATGCTGCAATGGCATAGTGATGTGGAATATGTGGTGATGAGTAATGTGGATAGGTACGGCCATGGCCAGAATGTGGCTTTGTCAAGTACTCTTGACACTTCTTGCAGTAGGTCCTTGAGTTTTGCACCATTGTTCTGTGCCACTGTCATCAATTGAAATTTATGGTCTTAAGATATGGCACAAATTCTGGACAGAACACCACCAACCACATTTTTGGCACCACTGATGTACCGAATTTCGGTCATGAACTGGGCAATGAAATTTAGTTGGTTCATTTGGACTGGTGGATAGTTGTTCTGGGGCTGTGAAAATGTGAATTTCAGAAGGCAACAGTCATCAATATGGTGAAGACAAAGCCTTTGACCAAAACCCTGAAATAATTTATGACTTCATAGGTAGCCAGGAGCTCTGTATAGAATGATGGCCAAGAACACTTTCTCTGCTGATCTTTTGGTGAAAAAGATAAGGGCTCCCAAGACTCCATTGACATGCTGCCACAGAACTGCACCCACAGAATGGGCTGACAGATCTGAAAAGATCAGTAACGGGACTTTAGCAATAGGATGTGTGAGCAATGCATGCCATATCAGTCTCACTTGGTATTCTTCAAACCTATAGATACTTATTTGACGTCAGAGGTGTGGAAACATGCACTATGGGGCACATAGGACTGCAGGGAGTGACATACTTTTATCATGACAATGTATGGTTGCGGGTTTCGCCCCAACATAGGGACAAGTTACTCTCTCAGGATGGCAACCAATCCCAGAGGTAGACATGTGGAAGCAGCAGAGATATCTTGAATCTAATAAAGCTCACTTTACTAGTTTTGATGAGGTATTTGGCAGGTTCAGTAATATTCCATATTTGGTGGAGCAGTGGAAAAAGTTTAAAAGATGACATTCATGTTCTTCTGGTGGAGATTATGCTACCAGAACATTGTATAAGTAACAAAACAGAAGTTTAGAGCCTTTAGCACTTCATTAATAAACCTGCAGAATATGTGTGCAGTCTTACACACCACTCCTGGTTGCAGAACTCCTAGATTCGTAACAGACACATTGCCAGCTACTACTTCACTGGCCCATCCCCAACAGTTCAGCCACTGCACAAGCAAACATCAATCAGCGCCATGCCAGACACTAGGAAGAGAGGCTAAACTATGATGACATGATAGGGTGACAAGTGTGATTCCACCTAGGTCCATGGGTGATTACATAACCTGGTTTTATTCACACACTCCATGCAAGATGATAGAGTTTCGTGATGGGTGGCACTTCCAAGGCTATCAGTAGTTCTAAAGGAATGTTGTCTACTCCTGGGGCCTTGTCTCGACTTAGATCTTTCAGTGCTCTGTCAAATTCTTCATGCGGTATCATATCTCCCATCTCATCTTCCTTTTCCATAACACTGCCCTCAAGTACATCTCCCTTGCATAGATCCTCTATATACTCCCTCCACCTTTCTGATTTCCCTTCTTTGCTTAGGACTGATTTTCAGTCTGAGTTCTTGATATTGATACAGGTTGTTCTCTTTTCTGCAAAGGTCTCCCTAATTTTCCTGTAAATGGCATCTATCTTTCCCCTTATGATATGTGCTTCTAAATCCTTACATTTGTCCTCTAACGATTCCTGCTTAGCCATTTTGCATTTTCTGTTGATGTCATTTTTTAGCCATTTGTATTACCTTTTGCCTTCATCATTTAATTATTTTTATATTTTCTCTTTTCTTCAATGAAATTCAATACCTCTTCTGTTGCCCATGGATTTCTACAAGCTCTCTTCTTTTTAAATATTTGATCCTCTGCTGCCTTCCCCATTTCGTTTCTCAAAGCTATACATTCTTCTACCGTATTCGTTTCCCCTGTTCTTGTCAGTCATTCCGTAATGCTTCCTCTGAAACTCTCTACAACCTCTGGTTATTTAAGTTTATCCAGGTCCCATCTCCTTAAATTACTACAGGTAACCAGATCCATTTCCTTTGTGGCATAGTATGGCCATTTCCTGAAAAACCCTTCTTGTTCACAACAAAATCAACATCTTCAGTTTTAATCTACAGTTCATAACCAATAAATTGTGGTCAGAGTCCACATCTGCCCCTGGAAATGTCTTAGAAGTTGAAATCTCGTTTCTAAGTCTCTGTCCTACCATTATATAGTCAATCTGAATGAAACCTTTCAGTGTCTTCAGGTCTCTTCCACATATACAACCTCCTGTCACAATTCTTAAAACAAGAGTTAGCTATGATTAAATTATGCCCTGTGCAAAATTCTACCAGGTGGCTTCCTTTTTCATTCCTTTCCCCCAGTCCACATTCACCTACTATTTTTCCTTCCCTTCCTTTTTCTACTATCAAATTCCAGTCCCCCATGACTATTAAATTTTTTTTCTCCCTTAACTATCTGAACAATTCCTTCTATCTCATCATACATTTCTTCAATCTCTTCATCTGTTGGGCTAGCTGGCAAATAAACTTGTACAATATTTAATGTAATATTTTGCAGAAATCTTTCTCAGATGCTGAAATGCATATAGCAATTTTTTCATAGTTTAATGGCAGCAAATTCATTATAAACCAATTTTCAACAGGCACGAATATGTCAAAACAAAACACTGCCTGTAGGTGTGCACACGAGGTGGGGAGTGTGCATGTGCGCTCACATGTGTGTGGGCATGTGTGCAATTAACTTCAAGCCTGTATGATGTTACCTGTGATGAGCACCATCAGTTTTCCTTGAAACAACATTGCAATAGTCTGCCATATGGCATTAAGAGTAATAAGCATCACTTACAAGAAAAGTATTAAAATTAATGAAACTGTAACTCACCACTCTCTGAGTCACTCAAGTGAAGCTTCTTAAATTTATTTGCAGACTCATTTTCATCGTCACTGTCCTCTGTAATTATTAGCCTCCCATCAGAAGCAACCTTGAAATCTGATGCCTTCTTCCTCTTGATTTCTTTTGAGACTACAGAACGTGGATTTGTTGCTGAAATTGTAGGAAAATAATGATTTATCCTTTTTCATTTGCTAAGACAATATAAACAAATATATTACCTCATCTGAATAAATCTGCAATGATTAGGAACTAAATAGGCATTGTTGCAAAATGCTGCTTAAGTGTATCAAAATTTTGAACTTTTTTCCACTAGAGTACCTGTAATTCTCTTTGCAGCTGATGAATCAGTAAAATCAATGAATGACTCCTCGTCCTCTTTGATCCATGTGCCTGGTTGTTTCTTCCTTTTAGAAACAACTTTGCTTTTTTCAGAATGCTCTTCAAAGTCAGAGTCATCTGACTCTGCAAGAATTTCTTCAATACTGTAAAATACGAATAAATTGAACAAAGTTATAAAAGTGCCTTAGTAGTCAATGAAGAAGTGCGAATTTGCTTAAAGTCATCTTAGAAAATGAAACCATTTTATGATAAATATTTAAGTATTCAGAAAAAGTTATTTTTTAATTTCCAAGAAGACAATGGACTTTAGTTGCACTTTGAAAAGATTTAAATTAAATGTAGAACTGATCAATGTAGACAGTTTTCTTCCATTTTACTGCAATGTGAAAAAACAAGAGCAGCTGCAGCCCTTAATGGCTACATATGATGGACATTATACAGTTGTTGAAAAGTTATTTCTATAATAAATGAGCAATACCCTTAATTTAATTGTATATTCTGTATATTATCTCAATAAACACTGATGAAAGCAAAGCCATCATGTGTTGTATGTGTCTTAATTGGATCAGTTCAATATTTCACATTACAAACAGTTGTTTATCAGTTACTGACAAGTTAAGATAGCAGACAGCAATGTGCTTAGTGCATCTATGCCTATGAAAGTAGGAATGACACATGAGGTACAAACTGCTTGAAAGTTCTATTTAATTGAGTCTGAAGCTTCTGCATCCTGACAGGAGGAAAAAATTTGCTTTGCCATGTATCAACAGTGTGTGACAAAAGCCCTTGAGTTGAATCATAGTGACAGCTGGGTGTCATGTTCAACATTGTAAAATTAGCTAACTACAAATAGGCACAATTTAAGATGCAGAGCAAGTTTGTCATGCCAGAATTAAATTACAGTACAACAACTCATCATATGCTACAGGGGTGATGCTGCTACACTGGTGTCTGAAGATAATTGGATTGACTGTCACTCTGGTTAAATGCGCACATTCACAATTCATTGATTTCCTGCTAACAGACTGGTGGTCACCTTTTTGCTCAAGAGAAGCTGTCTTTAGTAGGGTTTCATCAACATTATTTGTTCTGAGATAGTCCTGTGTTGTTCTAATCAAGCCTGTGTACTGCAGCCTACAGGAGCAATATTTCTGGGTACTGCAGAAACCTTATTATTTATTGACTAACAGATGAACTAAACATAGTGCTTCAGCTAGCTAAAGTTGGCAGTCACTGAATAGTGTTAAACATTGACCGAGATCACATTTATCTTCATTTGTGTTGAATGTCTTTGGAATGTGCATATAGCACATGCAAAATACTTCAAGTATTTAGTGCAGGTGATATCAAACAATGCAAAATCCAGGATGTAATAGTGACAATATTATGAAAAGGATAGTTGTTACCATATAACAGAGATGCTGAGCCACAGACAGGCACAACATACGTCAGAATAGATAAAACACACACACACACACACACACACACACACACACACACACAGTTCATACACATAACCACAGCCTCTGGCGCCAAGGCGTTTTCGTGAATGTTGTCTATTCTGATGAAGGCCTATTTGGCTGAAATCTTTGTCTGACAGTCTTTTTGTTGTGCCTGTCTGCAACTCAGCACCTCCAGCACTTGTGATAAGAGTTTCAATTCCATTTTGATGCAGCAACTAGATGCAATTAATATACAAATATTAATTATCTGTTCACCAAGAATAACTATTTTGTAGCCTACATGTGAATAGGAAGTGAAGAGCAAGTGAGAGATGGTGTCACTAGCCACTTGAAGAACTTGGCAGCAAATATGCACAGTAACACATACGGTGAAGATTTTAATATATTAACGGCTCTTATATGGAAGTACTATCTCTTTTCAGTAACTTTTTTCAGATCCATTTCTTTTGTGGCATAGTATGGCCATTTCCTGAAAAAGCCTTCTTGTTCACAACAAAATCAACATCTTTAGTTTTATGGAAAGTTCACAACACTTTATTTTAAAAACAATGTAAACATGCTGCTACACACAAATGTTTTATATTTTTCCAAAGCTTCTTCCACAGTTATTTTGTGGCTATTTATCCTCAAACTCAATAATTTGCAATCTTTTAACATGTAAATTTTTAATTCTAATAAAGGATACTTCATTTTAGTTTCTTTAAAAAATTAATATCATTTTTATAAAAAAACTGCACACACAATTTTAAGTCAATGTTACTGGTATAGAAGGCATTGCTCTACCCATATGATGTAAGCCAAGACTACTTGTACTCTGCAAACAACAGCCACAGTTAGAATCAGGCCATGTATGCCCTAAAAGTTGTATAACAACATATTGTCAAAAGCTGTAAAAGTCTATGTCAAAAGCTTTAAAAGTCTACACGACTCAACTTAGATGGTATGCTACCAAATTTTGTCAATACTATTTTCACAGTGTGGTTTTAATGTATATCTCTTAAGTACTGATTTTTGGATGACTGCCTATTATTTCTTTAGTACTGAAGATAGCTATTCAACAGCTGAAATTAAGATACACAGTCAAAAACTACTGATTGGATTTGTGACAGACTGCTGAATCCCTTTTCCTTTTTACAAACATATTCTACAATCATTGCACACAATGGTTCCAAATGGGATCAAATATGGTTATAATTCATTTTGTTATACCACTTAGAAGCAATTCTATGACCAATCATGCACCCTGCAACAAGGCTATATTAAGTCTAACAACTGGGATGAAGCTACTAGTAATAAAAAGATTAACACTAACAATACTCTAAAATCCTGCACAAATGGCATCATGTAACACTTTAAGTTGTACAATTTATACTTTATTGTGCGACTGTTCTTGGTCAAAGACTATTATCCAGTCCAGATTTTTGTTAACAGCAAAAGTTACATAATGCAAAAAATATAGTGTTTATAAATATTGTTTAGTCATTCAAAGGTAGATGCACTGACACTATCTATAAATATTATATTTCTGGCAATGTGGTATTTTAATGTATGTATTTAACTCTCAACATTAACAAAAATCTGTCCTAGATAACAGTCTTTAACCAAAAATGTTTGCAGAATAAAGAATAAATTAAACAGCTTATGGTTTTATACATTATATCATTTTTACAATTTATTAAAGCTGTGGAAAAAAAACCTCTAAAACTCAGGGCCGCTGCGAGTGCTATCACAACAGTGACATTTCAATGTAACATAATTGCACATGGAATAGTAGTAACAGTTTTTGCTCCTTAAGCTGCATGCAATAAACGTTGAGATCGATGAACTGACTGGTATTTTTTTCCTGGTTAGTAATAACACTTACCTGACAAGAAATGCTTGAAGAAAATTTATTTACCTCTCTTCTTGAGTTGTAATAATGACATTAGGACTTTATTTGATGAAGAATAGTTAAACTGAATGTGTAAGGGTAAGCAATGTTTAACTGAAGCTTAAGTTAAAACTCTTATCATAAATCAAAGACAAGACGGGGCAACCGTTATTGAGGCAATAAATAGTTTGAATTTGTCTTCGCCTTTTAAGCTGGGGTGGTGCAAAAGGGAAGAAATCAAAAACAAGATGAAGAATGAGAATGTAAAAAACTCTTCTTCACCTACAATAAATTTAAATTTCCAATCCGGGAGGAAAAGTTACACACCTCTTTGGTTGTCCTTTTATTTTGAACTGTTCATCCTCATCATCATCAGAAGACCCAACCTCACTTTTCTCTTTATCACGCTTCTTCTTTGACTGAACTTTTCGTATATTCTTTAATCGCTTGTGCATGACAGTATCCGAGCTTGGTATCATGTTTGCTATTGTGTCATAATCATATTTCCGGACAAATCTGCTAAGTATGTTCCGTGTCTTCAGTCTAAAATGTCGTTTGCAATCTTCTGTCATGCCAACAAAACTTTTTACCTGGAACAGAAGTCACACTATCATATTTGGCAGAAGAGAGAATGTATGGCAAAATACAAAAGAAGCACTACCATGAAGTTCATAGACTTACAATTGTGGGCACAGCTGGTGTGACAATACTTGGTGGGAAGGAAGTTACAAACATCTTGATGTAACTGAGACAAGAAACGACAATTTCACGAGTGGAGGACAGCAGTAGAAGACAAACATTGTCCAACATTTGCTCAACCAAATCAACCGGAATTATATCTGCAACATGTAATGTTATAAGAACTTTCAAATACTTCTGACAGACGTCTAAATACTTATACATAAGGGTGATATAACAACTCACCTTTCAAGTGATGGATAACTTTAGTGAG
This sequence comes from Schistocerca cancellata, assembly GCF_023864275.1. NCBI lineage: Eukaryota > Metazoa > Arthropoda > Insecta > Orthoptera > Acrididae > Schistocerca > Schistocerca cancellata. The sequence goes on from NC_064628.1 coordinate 77,973,054, forward strand.
AGCCAACAAAGATGCAGATGCCATTCTTGGTTGCCCTGCTAGGCCCACCATCAACAGTCCCATGTAGTCTCGAAGCACATCAACGTCTGGCTTGTGTGCCCATCTCTGCAAACCACAGTCTTTACATTAAGCATTATAGTAACAGCATGAAACAGAGATGGAAGGTATATCACTTCCAACTACTTCATGAAACAAAACCAAGTGATAGAAACGATCATTTAAAGCAAAAAAAAAAGTCTAATAAACATAAGCATTAAAATATTTACATTAAAAGTTATGAGCGCTTGTTCAGCAGAAAAGACATGTTTCACAGTAGCAAAGATGAACGAGTAACTCATAGCTCTTTAAGTCTGTGTTTTGGAGGCCACGTTTAGTAGAATTTTTTGCTTCGAATGATCATTCCTGTCACACCACTGAATACTGACATTCCTCTTGGGACGCCTTGTATATGCCAATGCATGGTCCTGTGCATAGTGGAGAGAAATGAAACCACAATAAAGACGAAGTACACAGAAATCATTAACTGAACGAGAGAACCATTCCTAATCAATTTCCTGAACACAGTTCTCATTAATGGGACATCTTATCATGAGAAAATTTTATGCAGTTATATTTATATATAAAAAACACATTTTGCACCTTCAACCAACAATAGATGTAGTATCACACATACATCTTTTAAAATGTGGACAGATCATCATAGGAGTGTGGCAAAATATCTTACAATAAAAGTGAAACACATTCTCCGAATCAAAATTCAGAAGAATTTTGCTAATATTAAGACAACATTAACAATTTCTGAGAAACATAATGATTGTTTACCAATGATATTTGCTTGTC